>NC_138370.1:153081334-153090603 GCF_054177405.1 Leptonychotes weddellii | reverse complement strand
AAGATATATACTTTAATGCAACTAAAAAAAAAAGCAGATATCTAAATTATTCCGATAGTTCTAAGATGAATTAGATTTTAAAATTAATTTTATTTACTCTCTAAAATGCATGAGGAATTCTTAATCTCAGGAAACAAACTGAGGGTTGCTGGAGTGGTGGGGGGTGGGAGGGATGGGGTGGCTGGGTGATAGACATTGGGGAGGGTATGTTCTATGGTGAGCACTGTGAATTGTGTGAGACTGTTGAATCACAAACCTGCACCTCTGAAACAAATAATAAAAAAATAATAATAAAATAATAAAAAATAAAGAATAAAATAATAAAATAATAAAAAAAAAAGAAGAAGAAGAAGATAGGGGAAATCGGAGGGGGAGACGAACCATGAGAGACTATGGACTCTGAGAAACAAACTGAGGGTTCTAGAGGGGACGGGGGCTGGGGGGATGGGTTAGCCTGGTGATGGGTATTAAAGAGGGCACGTTCTGCATGCAGCACTGGGTGTTATAGGCAAACAATGAATCATGGAACACTACATCAAAAACTAATGATGTAATGTATGGTGATTAACACAACATAATAAAAATAAAATAAAATGTTTCAGTATTAATTTAAAGTGTTACATTGCCACCATTTTTAACATAGCTTTTAGTTAATATTTTTTGTTGAGTTGTCAGGGCTGGAGAAAAATATACATAGCATACATAAGCTTATAGTTTCTTTTTTCAATGGCTTATTAAAACAAGAGTCATAAATATATTAACTAAATGCAATTCTTTTTTTTTTTTTGGTTTTGAAACTTTTTTTTTTTTTTTTTTTTTTTTTTGATTTGACAGAGAGAGACACAGCGAGAGAGGGAACACAGGCAGGGGGAGTGAGAGAGGGAGAAGCAGGCTTCCCGCGGAGCAAGGAGCCCGATGCGGGGCTCGATCCCAGGACCCTGGGATCATGACCTGAGCCGAAGGCAGAGGCTTAACGACTGAACCACCCAGGCGCCCCTGGTTTTGAAACTTTAATGAGAAAAGAATATATTGAACTCAGAACACTGTGTTTTGTGATTCACTGGGTTAAGCGTTGGGGATACACATGACAGACCTAGCAAACAGGATATACATAAACAAAGACATACATGGTTACAGAATGTAAAATCAGTGCCCGGCACCATTAGGTTTTGGTTTCTTCATCACTCAGCATGGGGATGCCACGACTGATGGGGAACAGACTCTGTGCTTTGCGTGGTGCCCTCCAACACACCCACCTCCAGCAGCTCGTCGTGCACCTTCCTCAGAAATGTCTCATCTTGACTTCTACCCTTCAATCGACTCTTTTGGTACCTCTCAGTGGTCTGAAGGCGCGGAGGGAAACCCCAGAGGGGGAGGTCCCACCCTCTGCACATGCGCACTCCACAGGGGTGAACGGCTTCATGTCGCTCCTCACAATTCTTAATAGGTTTAAATTTTATCAGAATTTAAGCAGAAAAATAATTTAAAAAGAATCATCAGCTCTAATCATTAATATAAAAATTAACATTATAGCAATTGCTTTTCTGGGGATCATCTTAAGTATTTAAAGCTGTGAGCTGTGAAAAACATGCAAAATATTGTGAATAATTAAGGCAGTTATCTAGATGTTGAAGTAAGAGGTTACTCTAAAGCACAGCACTGAGCTTAGAAATGAGATGGTACATGAGGAAAACATGATTTTGGGTTTAATCATTTTGATATCTTCAGTTTTCCATTCAAAAGAGTTGAGTCCACAAAATCACTAAATCAAACCAAGCAAACGCCTCCTACTTTATTGTTCAATAAATAGTGAGATGTTTAAGCATCCAGTGTATCCTCTAGCTAGGTTATTAATGATTTGTATAAATATATAGATTATGGATATATTCACTCATGAGCCATTTGAAACAGAATTGGAGTACATATCTTAGTAAAATATTTTCTTTGGAAAGGACTTCAGTCGTGCATAATTATCAGAATAAAGTATGACAATGAAGAACTTTTTACATGGAAGCATTTAAAAGAGTGGTTTCTGACACTGCTCAACAGATCACACTTGATGAGTAGCCATAGAGAAAAAGAAAAAAAGAAAAGAAGAAAATGTTGAATTTAAAGGAGGAAAAAACTCTGAAGTCCTGTGAGGTCTTCTTAGATTCTTTCAGCAAATATTTAAGGTATATTCAAATTACTTATACTACTGTGTGAAGATTTATAGCAGTTAATAATGTATATTTTTTCATTTGTTTCTGTCTTTAAACATCTAGTAAGGACATTGAACAGAACAAATGAGAGCTAACAGATAATTTCCTAAGTAGACGTAGATTAGTGAAAGATGACCCTTACCATTCTGAGCAGACAGCTATGAAAAATCCATGGCTTTCTGCTCATTTCCCGACCCTTTAATCATAAATGAGTCCTTCAGAAATGAGCTTGATTAACTCAACCTCCTTGGATCTTATATATGTTAAGTTAAATCCCTTTTCCTCTTGCTTGTTCAACTACAATAAGTACCAAATACAGTTTATTAAATTTTAATTTTGTAACTAAATTTTACTGTGAGCATTTTACTAATATTGCAGTATAATTAGATTTTACTTTCTAACCAGACTGAGACTCCACACCTAGTAGGTATGTGAGGCTTTCCAAATGTTGGGTGTATTTTTATCTCCCTTGATTCTGTCAGATTTCCTTTGTATACAAACCACACTAAATTGATCATTTATTTTTCTATGTAATAAAAATCTCCACTTTTTGGTCTTGTTTTTAGAAGCTAAAACTTAGTGTATATTATTTTTCTACACAGTAGCTGAATACATGAATCTTAGCAATAAATATATATATATATACATACAAATGCACACACGTGTGTATATATATGTACATACACACATATATATACACATGTGTTTCATTATATTTCAGTAATATTTGAGTTAAATGAAAATGGCTTGATACAATTAATCATACTTTTGAAAATATGCTATGTAATATGAGCTTTTTGTACTTTTAAAGGGTTAGTTTCTCTTCTTGGCATGGGCTTTCAAATTACAGAGACTGGTCAGCTCAAATTAGAAAACTCTACTGGATCATCTTCCAAACTTTCTCCCACTTCCAAATAGTATTAATTTGTTCTAGCCTCTCCCCTGTCATATATATATAAAATTGTATGGATACTAATTTTCATAAGCGTGTTACGCCATACTACATCATCATTTCTCATGCATGTAAATATGGATTCCCTCTTAGGATAATATTTTCATTGAATGCATTGATTTCTCTTTGTGAGTACATGTGTTAAAATAACTCTAACTTTATGACATCCATGTATTTCAAGTTTAAAAATCATTGCCAGGATCCAAGGTGTTCTATCTGACTTTAAATCTCGGGCTCTATTACCTGTATGTGTAGAAATAGGCATAAAGTAATACAGTACCTTAAAACAATTCTAATAAATCATGTTGTAATTAAAATTCAAAAAGTAACATGCACAACTATTCTGTGACACTAAAATTGAAATCTGCAAAATTGTGGAATATAAAAGTGTGAATTTGGCATCATTTCATTGATAAATGATCACATAATAAACATTGATGTCTCCAACCATAAGTGAATTGTCAATGTGTTTTTCACATTGTCATTGCCTGTCACACTTTCTTGTGCTCAAACATTTTCAAATAATTAAAATGTGCTATTATTTTCCAGGTCATTCTAGCTTCTGAAGAGATGAAAGAAAACTGCTATGACACAGAAAAAAATGCTTTGTACTTATTTGATTTTGTTCCAAGTCAAAACTTTCATTTTGTAATCATAAATTACTAAAGCAAAGGCAAACATATGCAGAATGGCATCATTTTTCCAAAGAGAGATGATATACAAATCAAATAAGAACACTTTGAAACATTCTCCTAAGAGGTATCACAGAACATATGCTGTGTTTGTGAGCCAGTGGTTTTAATAATCCTCCAGTGTTTTTTTAGCCAGTCTTGCCTCATGTAAGATGTATTATTCATAGAACTAAATTTACAAAATTGTATACCTATTTTATTTAAACAAGAAAAAATGTGAAATGCATGTTTCAATTGGAACACATTTTCTATTTTTATCATCATCTACTATTTGAAAATTATCTTTATTAAACTTTCTCTTTCTTCTAAATAAAAAGCCAAAGGTAATTGATACCAGAAATCAAGTACACTAGTTCTATGTTAATAGGAGAAGTTTATCCATGGTTTGTGATAAATCTGAAAGGTTCATGGATGAACAACATTATACTTTACTATGAGCTTTCTCCTAAACATGTAGGACAAATAAGGCTAAATTTCTTTAAAACTTAAACTTGAATTGTTTACAAAAAAAAAAAAAAGGTTGGGAGTGTCATATCATTACATATTTAACATGATCTTTTTCCAGACTTTAATTCCCTAAAGATGAGGGTAGATAATTCATTGGTATTACTTTTTTAAAGAATGCAGCTTCATAAGGTCCTGTAAATATCATTTCTACATTATTGTTTATGGTTGGGTTGACAAGAGCAAGAGACAAATGATAATCACTTAAGTGCTTGCTGCATGCCAGGAACATTATACTAATTTTTCACCCAGCTGTCTAAGATGGGCATTCCTATTATCTTATAGATGATGATTATGGGCTTGAGAAAGTTTACTTGTCTTAACTAAG
Organism: Leptonychotes weddellii; assembly: GCF_054177405.1. Taxonomy (NCBI): domain Eukaryota; kingdom Metazoa; phylum Chordata; class Mammalia; order Carnivora; family Phocidae; genus Leptonychotes; species Leptonychotes weddellii. The sequence goes on along the minus strand of NC_138370.1, from coordinate 153,085,926 downwards.
GTCATGCAATTAGCAGGTAGTAAGTTTCAGGTCAGTCTGGCTTGAAAGCCTATCTTCTTTCCATTAATATGTTATGAATGTTAAGTATTAGTTTGTGAAAGGGGTCAAGATGTATCATTAAGACCTTGGTCTTGGCTGATGGATTGCCCATGAGATAAAATATTGGACATGATATTGGGATGTATGTCAGCATTATGACCATGGTAAGTTTTAATTTTATAGATATCTGCAAAAAGAAAATAAACGACAAGATAATTATAGAGGTGCTTGTTTTTTTCTACCTCAAAATTCTTTATTTTACTGCCATATAGAAATATATTTCCCAAGTATTTCAACAGTCATCATAATATATAGCTTCCTGAGTAGACATCCATATTACCCCATGTCTCTTTAATCTCATTTTCTTATGGCTCATGATATTGTGTTCAGTGTGAATAGCTAATAAGTTGATTTTATTACCAAGAACTTTCTGGATGATACTTGTGGAATTAATAATGTATGTTCTTTTCAAATATATCACTTTTACTTTTATATGCATGTTATTAAAGTTGGTATTTTACAATATGCATAAACACAGGCACAGTTGAAGTTTGATTTTGGAGGTTAAGATAAGGTAGTGATGTATAATAATCCTTTTAATTAGCAAAAATTGCACCTCAGATAAACCTGTTTGGCTATGTTACTGCGACTGTGCAAAGCTAAGCTATTATTCCTATTCAAATATGTAGATTCAGTAGCAACATCAAAAAGCATTAGTTGCATAACTACTGTACCTAGGGAACTAGTTTGAATGTTATTTTTCCTTCTTTACCAAGATTATAATCAAGTTGCAGAGAGGATATTTGCATAAAAAGTCAGTGATATAAAATTATGAGGCAATACTTGATAATTGTGAAAGGAGAGGTCTAGATAGGTTTTCCTGTAAGAATTCAGAAGAGCAGTGACCAGTGAGGGATGATGTGCTCATAAGACATTGCTTAAAAAAGTAAATTACAAGAAGTCAGGTAGAACCTTCAAACTACAATGCAGTTCTGACAACTTGAGAAACAAGAGTGGGAAGAACAGAGAATAGGAAGAGATTCATATTGCAGTGAAGTTGCCAGAATGTTTTAGCCATACCTATGGCTAGTCTTCAAATCAAAAGAACTTACTAAAGGATTCTATGTCTCAAGACAGAGTTGTCACATAGGTCCACTCACAATTACAATAGCAGAAGGGAGTATTAAGACATGGAAAAGTGGATAACTAGGGTTCCACACATAGCCTTCCCCTACTCTCATTAAAATAAGCAGTCTCCCTCTTCTTGCTCCTCAGAGTCAATTGCCTTACCAAGAGAGTAGCTCTTACTCTTGTCTGCTGGATCCTGCTCTTGAGAATCCTACATACCCCTGAAAATAGCCATAGTTTGTAGGTTAATGGTATCCTTTCTATAACCTCTAGCAAGAGTATTTTTGGTTTGTGACCTAAAAACTCAAATCATTCATATCCCAGAGTTACAGGGACTTGATACAAAAAGTCTCCCAAATGGCTTTTGGGAGAGGTAGTAAATAGATCCATTCCTGCTTCCTTCTCTTTGTTACTGAAACAGTGTCTGTTATCTGTTAGTTTAGTTTTGTTTTGTTTTCATTAGGCACACAGTTCCATATACAGATGTCTGATTTAATGCGTAGATTACATCATGAAGGATGCCACCATACTCTTTCAGATTATTGTATCTCCAGTTGGCATGTCGGTTATACCTTTAGAAGCCCGTTCCAACATTTTATGAGACCAAATACTTCTGAATGGTATGGTAACTGATAACACAGGTGGATCCCAGAGTTCATTGTGAAGAGGGTCTAATGGTCTGATGCCTCATTGTGTGGAATTCCATGCCTGTGGATCGGTTATTCTGTGAGCACATAGATAGTGGTATTGAATGAGGCTTTGTGTACAAGAAGTTTGACCTTTACTAGGTATAAATATCTCTCCCTATGAGGATGTATTGCTGGACTTTGCAGGATAGAAACGTACCAACATAGTCAACTTATTAAGTAATCAATTAGTCTTCCAATGAATAGTGCCATATTGAAGTGTACTTGTTATTCTCTATTGTTGGATTGTTTAATATTAAGCAGGAAGTAAGTACTGGAAAGTAGGAATTCATGCTTTTGGGCTCATGTATAGGGTTCACTTCTACCATCTTGGCCACCTTGTTTATGTGTTCATCATGTTGGTTCTAGAGTGGCTAATGATAAGAACCAAAGACCACTGCCCAAGTCATTTTGTCTACTCGGTGGTTTGCTACTCCTTCCATGATAATGCTTGTAAACGTCATGGATATACTAGCCTCCTGTTGCTCCTCATCCTGTTTAATCAGCAATTTGTAATTGATATAATGTATATAGGCAAAGTGGAAGTTACTCCAACTAACAAGTATATCATCCCCAATTACCTACACCGCTTGTTGATTCTACTCATGCTATGCAAGCACTATGAGCCAAACTTAAGACACAACTCCATTATTACCTACCCCCCCTCCCCGTAAGTCACCGCCTTAATGGGGAAGAAGTGTCAAGAAGATGCTTAGGTTTCTCAGGTTTCCAACGTAAGTGGTTGTAAATTACTTTGGAGAAGTATTTGGAGGATTTTACACAGTGAAATAGTACCGATTTGTACTTCCTGGGAACCTGATCTCTCCAGTCAATGGGTACTGAAAATTGGGTCAAATCCAGGAACTGAGCAAGGCATCTTGATTTGTTATTTGGGTGATTACTGTCAGCCTCTTGATTCTATATTTTTTTTTCCAGTTAGAAATGGTAGGCATAAATCTTATTGCCACTTTTTTTTGCCCCTAGATGTACCATGCTCTAAAAATCACCTTTAAAACTCCCTGTGGATCAAGATGTTTTGGCTGCTTCTCTAGTCTCACTAATCTCTATGATCACTGAAGTCTCTGTCTTTTGGCATTTAAGCAACTGCGCCTGGCTGTTATTATCTGTGGGGTAGAGGAGGAAAGAGGTGCATAATTATCCATGGATATGAACAAGCCAATATTTGTGACCTATGGTCAGCTTTGACTCAAGAGAAGGTACTGTACTAAACTTCTTAGTGATGCTAAGAAGTGGTGTATCTCTCACCAGTGCCTTCCTGATGACTGAGGTGCAGGGCTTCTTCTAAACTTACATACTGTATTCAACCCAGCATTCCCACTTACTCAGACTTTTAGACCTTCCACATCTACTTCAATTATCTATCGCTGCAAAATAAATTATTCTAAACCCTGGTAGCTTAAAATATCAAGTATTTATCATTTCATTTTTTTATTTATTAGGGTCAGGAATCTTAGAGGGTTAAGCTAAGTGGTTTGGCCTTGGGGTTTTTCAGAAAATTGCAGTCAATATATTAGCCAGAGCTGAAGTCATCTGAAAGCTTAACTGGGACTGGAAATTCCACCCCATGATAGCTCACTTACACTTGCTGGCAAAGTTAGTTCCACCTGTGGTCAGGAGGTATTAATACCCAACTACATGGGGTTCTGCATAGGTTTCCTGAGTATCCTCATGACATAGTAGTTGCCTTTCACCAAAATGAATGATCCAAGAGAAGGTGTTAGGAAAATCGCAATATTTTTAGATATGACTGAGCCTTGGAAGTCATACATCACCACTTCTGCCATATTCTATTGGTTTCGTAGAATACAATGTGTCTGATTAAATGTGAGTTGGTACTACTAAAGGACATAAATACCAAGAAGAGATCACTGGGGCCATCTTGGGAGCTGACAACCATAGTCTGATTTCTGGGTCTCAACATTAACATCTCTTCCACATAAGAATACATTCTCCCTTTCCAGTACACCAAAAGTCTCATCCATTTTTGTACCAGTTCAAAGTCTAGAGTTGCATCATCTAAGTCAGGCCCAGGTGTGGATAAATTTCCTCTAGTGTAGTTCTTTATTTTTTTAAGATTTATTTATTAATTTGAGAGAGAGGAGAGAGAGAGGGAGAGAAAGTGAGGGGAGAGGCAAAGGGAGAGAAAGAGAATCTCAAGCAGATTCCTTGCTGATGTGGAGCCCGATGTAGGGCTCCATCTCACAACCCTGAGATCATGGCCTGAGCTAAAATCAAGAGTCTGTCACTTAACTGACTGAGCCACCTAGACATTCCTAGTGTAGTTATTTAAGTACAGCTCTTCAAATACAGTTCTTTGCATGAAGAATTTGAACTATCCCATAATGATGTATCATGCATTTGAGCAGAGAAATACCTTTTCCAAAAATTTTAACCAACATTTTCTGTGATTTAAGCAGAGAGGGTTTTATGTTTATTGGAAACTCAAAGAAAAGTTTATAAGTAGAAGTGTTTAAAGTTTAAACTGGATTTAAGAGATTTTTCAAGTGAGACATAATAGATAATTTCAAATATTCAATTTGTGACAGTATGAATGAGGATTTCCTAAGGATCATGATAATAGTACAAGTATTTCTGGAATGTCCTGGCAAGAAGTGGAAGAAAGAACATAGAATTAATGGATCAACCAAAGAGAGTGATGGAAGAGCCTTGTGAATTCATAGCTGAGGTACCAGGTTGAGGTTAATGTTGTAAGAAGAT
>NC_138370.1:153047307-153080834 GCF_054177405.1 Leptonychotes weddellii | reverse complement strand
GACAAATGGAGAGAAAACTCTGGTGACTCTCAAGCCTTGTCTCAGTTCTTGTTGAGGCCCAGGGTATATTCCACCTTCCCTATGATTTGAAATCATCTTTGGCCTCTGTAAGTTAGTGAGACTCCATGTCCCGAAGGTAGATCCAGTTTTATTTATTTTTTATTTTTTTAAAAGATTTAATTTATTTTTTTGACAGAGAGAGACACAGTGAGAGAGGGAACAGAAGCAGGGGGAGTGGGAGAGGGAGAAGCAGGCTTCCCGCTGAGCAGGGAGCCCGATGTAGGGCTCGATCCCAGGACCCTGGCATCATGACCTGAGCCAAAGGCAGACGCTTAATGACTGAGCCACCCAGGCGCTCCTAGATCCTGTTTTAATTAGGTCAGTAATACCAAAGAATTACAACATTGTATGCACAAAAGCCATGTGATGACATTTTCAAGCTTTTCTGTGTTTTCTCTATATTTTTTATTTAACTGCTAAGTGTGTAGGTACTTAATTAGCAAATTTAATGTTTTTGTCATTTCCTATTAAATTTAGAGTAGAATACCAAGTGGCCACTCAGAAAAGCTGAGTCTAATCAGACTTCAGAAATATATATATATACACACACACACACACACACATATGTATATATATATATATTCAGTATTATATTATATATATTACATATTATATATACCTTATTTTCTTATCTTTCATTGTAGAATCTCTATTAAGTTTGAGATGTCCATTCTTGATTTTGTAATTAGCACCATACACTATAATAGCAAACACATTAAATAAAACACATTTAATGATGAAAGCAATTATTCTAAAAAGCACATTGTAGGAGGTATTTTCTAAAAAAATTACAAAGGACATACTCAAGGACTATACTGAAATGGTCAAATAATCAGACACGCTAACAGTGGATAAATTATGCTTGGAAAGAATGAATTCAGGTTCGCATATCTTGGAAATCTGCACTGGATATTCTTTGATGTCTTAAAGATGGAGAGATTGTATAAAGACAGTCAAATACATGCCAGATCTCAAGGAATAAGAATAAGTGAATAAAGGATGTAAATTATATAAAGAACTTGAAAAGTCAGCCTAATTGTACTTTTCTAGCAAATAATCACTGCCTAGAAGGTTGAGTTCACACCTCTCTTAAAGGGACATGTTATTACCTATAATGGGCACAGTATGAACTTCAACAAATCATTAACTACTTGTGGAACACCTTCTTTCCCCTATCTATAAATTCTCTTAATAAACCAGGCCTATAATGAATCAAGGAGCTAATTATTAGCAGCTCATTGCAGCTGTAATGTTACTGGTGTTGGAGGAACAAAGAGAGCAAGGATTTCTCAAGGATCCAGAAATAGAACTTTTTGTCAGTTTTGGCACTGAACAAGAGAGGGCAACCAGCTCAGGACTCATTCTGGTAATACCGTGCAGTTTGCATCATGTGCTTTGATAGAACTCAGAACACGGGACGCCTGGGTGGCTCAGTTGTTGAGCGTCTGCCTTTGGCTCAGGTCATGATCCCAGGGTCCTGGATCGAGCCCCGCATCAGGCTCCCTGCTGGGCGAGAAGCCTGCTTCTCCCTCTCCCACTCTCCCTGCTTGTGTTCCCTCTCTCGCTGTGTCTCTCTCTGTCAAAAAATAAATAAAATCTCAAAAAAAAAAAAAAAAAAGAACTCAGATCACTTAGACCACCATTGGTCATTTAGAACCTATTGTTCAATATAAAAATAGGGAAAATAAAGACAAGAGAAGTTAAGTAAATTTGTCATTATCACACAGTTAATCATGGCAGACTCCAAAATTGAAAGAGCACTTTCTGAACCCGAGATCAGGGGCCTTTGTAACGTATCTTGTTATCTTCAATAGCCCTTATTATAATATTTGAATATCACCATGTGTCTCTCAGTTCTGCTTTCCTTTTTTCGATTTACTTCAGAAAATATAGTAAAGATATGATCAAGGAAATACATATTTTGTTAAATTTCCCTAGTTTGTCAAAATCCCTCGGATGTATGCAAATGTTTATATACTATTTATTTATTTATATGTAGACATACATGTAAACATGAACATATAAGTAGGTAGATAAATAGAAGGGTAGATAGAAAGATAGTATGAGCCTTATCACGACTGGTGATACTCTAGTCATGTATTTCATTTGTCACGTATTCATTCAATATGAATATTGTATTAGGGTGGGATCTGTGATAATTCTACAATTATTTTTATTATTATTATGTATACCACCTACGATTTATGATAAAATGGCTCGTTCTTTAAGGCCTTTACAGTTTATTGATGCAATAGATCACACACACACACACGCACACACACAGATATAGTGGAGTAGGTGCTAAGTAGAGATATATACCAATTATGAGAATACTATACTTAAATAGGATGCATAGAGAAAAAAATACATACTGGTAAAAAGAGATATTAAACACGTTCTAATAGTACATTTTTTCCTATTTACAGACTTTTTAGAGCTCAGGGACAGTATAACCATTTTAATAATTAGATCAATAGGATCACTTGTAGTTCAGAGCTACAATAGCTAGGGGAGAATTGAAAGTGGATATAACAGTGGAATTCCATTTAAAACAGAAAGTTTAAAAGGATAAGCATGATTCATACGCTCTTAATCTCTTCTCCCAAAATAAAGCAATGATTAGATCATTTGGGAACATTTGAGCATGGGGGTAGGGGAGAGACTCTAGACAGTTTGAGTTTGCTAACTGAACTGCTATGTAGCAGCAGGGATGCTCCCAGGCTGCTCACATGGATAATTATCACCTCTGAGGGAGCAGTATTTCCGGAAATGATGTTCATCAGCAGATAAAAGGGGAGGGCCCCTCACACAGAGCCTATTCCAAGCTATAAAGTACTTTTGTTTTCAGAAGAAGCAGTTATGAATTAAGGCCCACTGCTGTTCAAATAATTAGGATTTGTGGTGTTTAAGAATTACCTCCATTAAAGAAGTAAAATGGTATTAATAGTGTGGCCGCAAGCTGTGAAATATAGAAACACTACTTCCGAAGACAGCTGTTCAACTGCTGTGAAAATATGCAAACTTCCCTAGGGGGAAAAAAAAAAAATTCTAGTCAATCAGTGCCTGGCTAGCAAACAACAATAAAGGAGAGAAATAATAGCCCCATAGAATTGAGAGTTCTTTTGAGCTATTGAAACAATTATGGCACAATCTAAATCACTAAGGGAACAAAGAATCATTTTGGGATCAAGGAATTAAAGAGTGGAGATTAAGTGATCAACCCACAAAAATATATTAACAGAATGGAAAGAAAATAGCAACTCACAAGGTAAGTTTACCTGGGACTGCAAGCCTTCTGATTTACTGGAAAAAAAGCAAGTTTTAACATGATTCTTGTAGGGGATAAATATGTGCATAAATGAAAGTAAGTTTTGTTTATTCAGCCATCAGAAACATTAATTGGGCTCCCCGTGTGAAGTTTTGAGCTTAGTCAATATGAAGACATGGGAATCCTTTAAATTGAGAATTATGCTTTGGTCATTTACCTGTGATGATGACAAATTGAAGCAATATGGTGGAGGGGGGAAATACCTACAGAATCTAACTACTTGCTTTTCCCTACCTTCCCATCTTTCAAGATACTCAATAAAATCAATACGTAATTTCTAAGGAAGGCTTGCCATGACTTCAATGCTTTGTCAAGAGAAGCAGAATATCAGCCGTATTATAAGATTCAAAGACAATTTTGATGTGTTAAATCTCAAATCACAATAAAGATAAAATAGTATGTTTTGTTGCAAAAGGACTTCAGTGAAAGATACAGTAGAACTTGAAGTTTTGCATTCTTAGTGATCTACAAATTCCAATTTATATAAATCCCTTGGCATAAAATTATTGAAAAAAAGACTTCAAAAAATATGTGTGGATAGTGGAAAGAGTAAAAAGGGGAGGCTGAGAGGAAATTGTAATAGGATAGAGAATGGGGGCACAAATGGCTCAGATAAAGTCAAGGAGAATAAGGAAAAGGGCATGATAGAATCTTAACATATTGAGCAAAGGGCTGTATCAGAATAGTCTAGACAGATCGTGCCGTGCTCCCAGGAAAACATGAAGAGCCATAGGGCAGTAAGTGATGTATACTTTAGAGAGAGTCCAGGGCCTGGTTGGTGTTTCAGATGATGTACTTGGTGTAGTGGCTCCAAGTATAAAAACCTCTCCCATAATTTTACCCCAAATAATGGCATAGAGGCTGAACTTAATGTCTGAGGACATGAGTGGGATTCCATCCCAACAGGATCAAATCTGTTCTATTTTCCTTAGACAATTCTGTGGCTCAGTTTCTGCATGTGAAAAGGAGAGATTTGGAGATGGCCAGAAACAGGTATGCTTGTAGGTGGATACTTTCTATTGCTGGCAGTAAGTGATTTCTTGCAGAAAACATAATAATTTCTTCTCCCAAACCAGGTCTAATTTATTAATATTAATGACTTGGTGTATCTATAAATATCGTTAGTACATAACTGGGTAAAATAAACCAATCTATGCAACTAGAAATATTTTCAGAAACAGTAACCTTCAGAGAATGTGACTTAAATAACAGATTGAGTATCTGCAGTGTTATTTGTAAAGAACTGAATGTTTATAAATATACATCACGAGTATCTTTTTTAAAAAAAAAAGATTTTATTTATTTATTTGAGAGAAAGCCTGTGCGAGCAAGAGAGTGAGAGATTGAGAGAGCAAATGAGAGAGAGAACATGAGCAGGGGGAGGGGCAGAGAGAGGGGGAGGAAGAAGGAGACTCCCCACTGAGCAGAGACCACCCCCAACATGGGGGCTTGATCCCCCGACCCTCAGAATCATGACCTGAGCCAAAGGGAGACAACTGACTGAGCCACCCAGGTGCTTCACATCCCAGGTATCTTAAAAAAAAAAAAAAAAAAGGAGTGAATTTTAAGCAAGACTTCACTGGAAGGTGATATGCATATCACCTCTAAACTACATTTTGGTATTTGAACATCCCTAAAGTACTCTCTTGTTGATACTAAATTTATATTTTATATATATACAATTCAGGAAAAAAAGCAAAAAAAAATAGCATTTGCCATTATTTATTCTGTTTTCTTTAGTTCGAGTCACATTGTATTTGAGAAATGTTCTTATTTTATTTTCTAGAAAGATATACTCTTTCCGACTATAGCTACTTAAACTTTCATTTCCCTAGTCTTTATGTAACCTAAACACCATCCCTTTCTATGCCCTGATTCTTTCATCTCATGAAACCATTTCTATTTATTTATTTCCTATTTTGATTTTTCAGAAATCATAATAACTGTGACAGAAGTATCTTTGATGATTGATATTGATAGTCTGATCAAAAAGATATCTGTGATTATAAATGATTAAGTCAACATTCTTTTATGTATTTTAAACTTTTGTGAATTTGATTTTGTTAATTCCACTACCAGAGCCATATCTGGGGAAAAAGAAAAAAGTAAATAATTTCTGACCCACAAAGCTCTATATTTAAAGGATGAGGCTCTAAATACGGTATAGTAACCCAGCCAACCTGACTGCTTTCTCTCATTTTAAATATACGGATGTATTTAATTTTTTTTTAAAGATTTTATTTATTTATTTGAGACAGAGAGAATGAGAGACAGAGAGCATGAGAGGGAGGAGGGTCAGAGGGAGAAGCAGACTCCCTGCCGAGCAGAGAGCCGGATGCGGGACTCGATCCCGGCACTCCGGGATCATGACCTGAGCCGAAGGCAGACACTTAACAACTGAGCCACCCAGGCACCCCTCTTTTTTCCTTTCTTCCTTCCCTCTTTCCATCTTCTCCTCTTTTCTTCCTTTCTGTTTTCATCAAATTCTTTTTTTTTTTTAAAGATTTTATTTATTTATTTGAGAAAGAGAATGAGATAGAGAGAGCATGAGAGGGAGGAGGGTCAGAGGGAGAAGCAGACTCCCCGCCAAGCAGGGAGCCCGATGCGGGACTCGATCCCGGGACTCCAGGATCATGACCTGAGCTGAAGGCAGTCGCTTAACCAACTGAGCCACCCAGGCGCCCCTATTTAATTTCTTTGAACGTTAATTTCTCAGATACCTCGTTTTATGTTTTGAGTCTTTTTATTTAAATGTGCACATTCCACATACATGCAGAGCTTCAATTTGACTGGCACTTTTCACTTGGCTACCTTTGTTAATTGAGCCACTCTAATCTGATTGGTTAGATAAGAAAGCCTGTGCCCTTCAGGTTGCTTAAGACCATGATGATTTTCCACTTAAAGATATTAGACTGTAAATTTGGCTTCTAAGGGCATAATTCAGATGTAGGAATATTCTTTTTTCTTATTTCTTAAAGAAACACATGAAGTATATGATCGATAAATATTTATTTAGAATATTTTACTGCTTTTGAATGTGCAAATGTGTTTATTAAAATTGTTTGTATATCAGGCTTCTTAATGGTTGAAAATAAGTCTGAGGCAGTCTTTTTTTTTAATCTTATTCTTTTTAGACCTATGTGCAGAAGCATCAGCTTAATTAAGAATTTATTATTGTCTAGTCCCAATTTATTATATCTGCACCAACTTTGGTTGCAAATTAGGATATTGGATTTGGTTTTGGTTTTGTTTTTCTTTTCCTTTTTTCTTTTTTTTTTTTTCTTTTGTTTTTCTGATGTTCTGTACTTGGTCACAGAGTTTAGATATATCCACCCCCTCTCTATTCTCAACATGATGCACACAGTACATTGCTATATATGGGAAATATTATCTTTTCAGTCACAGCTTTCTATCTGCATTAGGAGAAAGTATTCCCTGCTCCTGGCTTTATGACCTCTTGGAAGATTATTAAATTCTATAAAACTACAAAAGTCAGTTGTAATTAAGAAAATAATTTTTCTCAAACACACACTAATCAATTCACTTGAGGATGCCCATGTTGATTCAAGTATGTGTTACTCAACAATCCCCTATACATTGTTAGTAGAAGTTACCTTATCTGTGCCTTCAATGAAAAAAATCATTCAAGAACTTGTAAAAGTACAAAGACAAATAAGCAGTGATTATAAAATAAACAGATTTCTTTCCCTAACATTTTTTTAAACAACCCTATGAATTTTTCATCAACATTTTCAAAAAGCACAATGTGTTTCTTTTCAATAAGAAGCATTGGAGATAAGTATTTTTTCCTTAAAAATGAAAATCCTATATGGAAACTCTATCTGATGATATTTAGGACTTTTCAAGCCCTGTGGTTTTCTTTGTGTTTCCCTTTAAAGAAGTATTAATAATTACATAGAGCATTTTCTTTTTAACCTTAAAATCTAACTGCTTTTGCTTCTTACTATTGATTTTATTCACACTCATATTCAACAACAACCTTACTTCAAAAAGATATGAATGTTTAATGGAAATTCAAAATCCCAGCCTCAGTTTTCAATCTATTTTAAAGACTTCTTATTTTCTATTACTATTTTAAAAGGTCAAATTAACTTAAAGTTTGCCTTTCATAATATATCTACAGTGCTGATATTTGGCATTATAAAACTGCAGAAAAAAATAATAGTTAAGTAATTAAATAAGTGAAAAAGGTCGATAAAATATTGATGAAACAAATTGCAATAACTTCAAAGTTTAAAAAGTAACTCCAGGAAATGACACATGTTACTAAGAATTCCTCAAACTTGTTAACTGAAAGATCTATGATTGATCTGGTTATTGCATTAGCTGCTCACTGAATCCTTCTATAACTAACACAGGTACATGGAGAGCATACATTTTAATTTTTAATTTATCCATAAGGTTTTAAACTCTTCAAATAAGAGGGTATCTTTATAATCTCTTTCACCACTTAAACAAAATACTGCAGACTTCTTCATGTAAGATTCTTAGTAAAATATTAATAGCTAACTAAGCAACCATATTATATGGTCACAAAGTAGTATTTTCATTAATTTATCTTCCCATGATCATGGCTTCTCCAAGTTTTATAGTTAGTATTATAATGCCCATCATAAGGCCCATGCTACTCATTCCCTTTCAACATTACATGTCCCTAAATTTGTGAACATGTTCTTTTCCTTTTGCTTCCTGTTTACAAACTGGTCAGTTATTTTTCTGAGCTCATGTTTTCCTCTTTTTACAAAGACATCCAAATTCATTCAGCACACAAAATTATCACTATTTTCTGACCTTTATCTTTAGAGCTGGAAGTTCATTTGTTCAAGTGACTACAAGCTCAAATTTCACCAAATATTTTGTCATTCTCTAAATGGTAACCATTTTTCCAGTCTCTGATAAAATTTTCTCTCTGGTCATTAACTGGTCACTTTGCCAGTGTCTCCTATTTTAGGTCACACATCTGAGTTATGGCAGCACACCAATTCTAGTACAAAATTCTTTATCAGTCAGGTTAATGTAGGTTGTGCTGCATTGTCATCTGATCCCAAAAAATTGTGGCTAAAATAACAACTTTTCATTCCCTCCCTCTATATAACCAACATTAGCAAAAGGACTGTGTTCATTGTAAAGAATCAAGGCTGATGTAGATACTATGTGTCAATGATGCTTCCATAATTATCATAGAAAAGAGAAAACAATGCTGTTAATGGTAAACAACTCCTGAAAGCTTCTATCTGGAAGTGCAATATGTCACCCCTGCTACCATTTCATTAACTAAAACCACAGAAAACATTGTCAAACCTAACTAGAAAAGACAGGTTAAGTTTAATTAAACTCTGAGCCCAGAAAGAAGGGAGAACTGGAATGTTTGAGAACATCTCTAATGTTCATCAGGGATAATAATAATTACAATATCATATCAGTAGGAGGGTCAGGGAAGCTTTCTATGAAAAGTTATAACCAAATGGATATTTTAAAACAAAATGTTAATTAAGAAAATAAGTGGGGAAAGAAAGTATTTTACAGAGGAAAACCATTTGCAAAACTCTGGGAAGGAAGGAATATGCTCCATTGGAGAAAAAGAAATCAAGTGTGGCTATGAGGCAAAAAGAGAATGTCAAAACGGAAGTTGTGTTAAGGGTTTTCATCTTTGTCTTAAGAAAAAAAGGAGGACTTGATCCCAGGACTCTGCTCAGCAGGGTCCCACCCTGCTTCTCCCTCTCCCTCTGCCTGCAGCTTCCTTGCTTGTGTTCTTTCTGTCAAATGAATAAATAAAATCTTTTAAAAACAGAGGCTTCTGAAGGGCAACAGCAGTGACAAAAAGAATAAAATACTTAGGAATAAACTTAACCGAGGATGCAAAAGACTTGTATGCTGAAAATAACAAAACATTGCTGAAAAAAAACTAAAGAAGACACAAGTAAATGGAAAGACATCCGTGTTCATGTATTGGAGAACTTAATATTGGTAAGATGTCAATACTACCCAAAGTGATCTACAAATTCAATACAATCCTTATCACAATCCCAATGACATTTTTTTTTACAGAAATAGAAAATGTTATTTTATTTACATGGAATCTAAGGAATGCTGAATAGCCAAAACAATCTTGAAAAAGAACAACAAAATTAGACGTCTCTCCCTTCGTGATTTCAAAATTTAATACAAAGTCATGAAGATCCAAATAGTACTGACTTTAAGCCAAACATAGACACCAGCAGAACAGAATAAAGGGATCAGAAATAAACTTGTGCAAATTTCAGGGGATTGTTGACAAGGATGTGAAGACCATTCGGTGGAGAAAGGATTCTCTTTTCAACAAATGGTGTTGGGAAAACTGGGTATCCACATGCAAGAAAATGAAATTATACCCTATTGTACAGCATATACAAAAATTAACTCAAAATAACTTAAATGTAAGAGCTAAAACTATAAAACACTTAAAAACAGAGGAAACAACCCGATTTAAAAATGAGCAAAACTCTTAACATTTCTTTAAAGAAGATATACAGGGGCTCCTGGGTGGCTCTCATCAGACTCTTGGTTTCTGCTCGGGTCATGATCTCCTGGGTTGTGGGATCAAGCCCCACGTTGGGCTCCACACTCATTGGGGCAGTCTGCTTGAATATTCTCTCCCTCTTCCCCTCCTGCAACTCACGGGTGCGCCCGCACACATGCGCTTTCTCTCTCAAATAAATAAATCTTTAAAAACAAAAAGATAAACAAATGGCCAATAAGCACATGGAGAGATGCTTAACATCACCAATCACTAGGGAAATACAAAACTAAACCATAATGTACTACCACTTCATGCTCATTAGAATGGTTATTAGAAGAAAAGAAAATAACAAGGATGTGGAAAAATTGAAACACTTGCACATTGCTGGTGGGAATGTAAAATGTTGCAGTCACTGTGGAAAACTATATGGCAATTCCACAAAAAGTGTAAACAGAATTATGGTATGATCTAGCAATTCCACTTCCAGGTATATACCCCCCAAATTGAAAACAGAACACAAGTATTCGTGCACCCTGTTCATGGTAAGATTATTCAAAATAGCCAAAAGAAAAGCAACCCAAGTGTCCATTGATGGATGAAAGGGTAAACAAAATATGGCATACATACAATGCAATATTATTCAGCCTTAAAAAGGAAGAAAATTCTGATATATACTACAACGTGGGTGAATCTTGAAGACATATGTTATCACAAAAAGACACAAAAAGATAGATATTATGTGATTCAATTTAGATGAGGTAACTAGAATAAATACATTCATAAAAACAAAATGTAGAATGGTGGTTGCTGGGGGCTTTGGAGGGGAGAAAGAGGAACTTGAATTAATGAATACAGAGTTTCAGCTGGGAAAGAAGAAAAAGTTCTGGAGATGAATGGTGGTGATGGTTGTGCAACAATGGGAATGTAATTCATACCACTGAACTACACATTCAAAATTGGTTAAAATGATAAATTTTATGTTATATATATGTATCCCTAATTATTAAAAATAGAAGCAGCATATCTTACCTTCCTACCTCTAAGTAATTATTAAAAACAAATTTTTCAGAAAGACTTCTCTGAAAATCATATTTCATTTTTCTTTTTTTAAATTTTATTTTATTATGTTATGTTAATCACCATACATTACATCATTAGTTTTTGATGTAGTATTCCATGATTCATTGTAATCATATTTCTTTTTTTAAAAGATTTTATTTATTTGAGAGAGAGTGAGAAAGAGAGTGCACAAGCAGGGGGAGGGGCAGAAGGAAAGAGAAAAGCAAACTCCACGCTGAGCAGGGAGCCCTGACACAGGGCTTAATCTCCGGGACTTCAGTATCATGACCTGAGCCAAAGGCAGATGCTTAACTGACTGAGCCACCCAGGTGCCCCATGAAAATTATATTTCTTTTTTAAAAATTACTTTATTGAGGTATGATTAACATAGAAAAAGCTATACATATTTAAAATATACAACTTGATGAGTTTGGATATAAGTATACATCATTGAAACTATCACCACACCTTATGCCATATGCATATCCATCACCTCCAAAAGTTTTCACTTGCCCCTTTTATTTGTTGTTATTATTATCTGAGTGTGTACGTGAGAAAGAGACAGAGACAGACAGAGGAGGAAACAACATAAGAGCTAGATCTACTCTCAGCAAATTTTTATATAAAATATAGCATTATTAACTTTAGACACTATGTTGTACAGTAGACCTCTAGAGCCAATTCATCTTGCATTACTGAAACTTTGTACCCTTTGACTGCTATCTTCTTGTTTCTCCTTCCTCCAGCCCCTGGCAACCACCATTTTATGCACTGTTTCTATGAATTTGACTATTTCAATTTCTCTGCACTCAAAATTTATGTATCAAAATATATGTACAATTTAGTTATTATGTATAATTATATATATATAAAAAATATATATATAATAAATAATTGTTTCCCCTTCTATCTTCTAATTCAGTGATTCTTAAGTAAGCAATAGCAAGTGAAGAGTATATACTTCCACACATAGTTCTATGCTTAAACATACATATGAAAAGAGTATAAAACCACCTTAGTGAAAAAGATTCTAGGGTACATCTGTATCAGTGGTTGATATTCTATTTTTAATATGAAAATTTCAGTCTTGGGATGCCTGGGTGGCTCAGGCAGTTAAGTGTTTGCCTTTGGCTCAGGTCATGATCCCAGGGTCCTGGGACTGAATCCTGCATCAGGCTCCTTGCTCAGAGGGGAGCCTGCTTCTCCCCCTGCCTGCCACCCACCCTGCTTGTGCTCTCTCTCTCTGACAAATAAATAAATAAAATCGTTAAAAAAATTTCAGTCAGAATTCTTTATACTACTTTACACATCACTCTGCATTCTGTAGTACATTTTCCCCTCAATTTGTCTATATATGATGAAATAATCACCAGGACATTACATATAGATACAAATCAATCTATGGCATGAACACCTCTGTAAGATGGAAATTAACTTATATAGAATATTAAAATATTATGAGTACTGGGCGCCTGGGTGGCTCAGTTGGTTAAGCGACTGCCTTCGGCTCAGGTCATGATCCTGGAGTCCCGGGATCGAGTCCCACATCGGGCTCCCCACTCAGCGGGGGGGTCTGCTTCTCTCTCTAACCCTCTTCCCTCTCGTGCTGTCTCTCATTCTCTCTCTCAAATAAATAAATAAATAAAATCTTAAAAAAAATATTATGAGTACTTATGGAAAGGAAAGAGCATGACAAGGACAAAAGAAATCAGAGGTCATTGGCCAGGAAAAGGAAGTAAATTTTCAATAGGGTGGTCATGTAAGATGTATTAAAATGTAAATGATTAAGCAAAGTCTTAAAGGTAATGGAATTAACCATAAAGATATAAAGCAGAGGGAAATATTAAGCTGAAGGTATAGCCATCTTAGGGTAAGACAGATTCCATGAAGAACAAATGGTAGAGAGAGGGAGGGACAGGTGATGAAGATGAGACGAGACTCGGTAAAGGATAGGGTGCAGTCATGTAGGCCCAGAGGCCGGAGAATGAACTTTGCTGTTATATTTTGATAAAAATGGGACAACTGAGATTTGGGGTGGAGACCTGTGATGTAACTTACATTTCAAGGGGATCATTCTGGTTAGTATATTGAGAATAGACGGTAGGATGATGAATTTTGTGAGCAGAGTGCTTGCCTTTTCAGTAAAACCAATTGGTTGGAACATCTAGGTATCATTGAGTATTAACAATGTTATTTAATTCAGAACTGTTTAGAGCATAAATTTTAGAAGCTCCCTATGTAGACTGTTTCTTACAAATCAGGGAAGATGGATTAAACTTTCTTTAAAGAGAGAGTAGTAGGTTGAGGCATCTGGGTGGCTCAGTTGGTTAAGTGTCAAACTCTTGACTTGGACTCAGGTCATGATCTCAGGGTCCTGGAAGGGAGCCCTGGGTCAGGCTCTGTGCTCAGTGTGGAGTCCGCTTAAGATTCTCTCTCTTTCTCTCCCTCTGCTCCTCTTGCTCGTGCTCTTACTCTCTCTCAAATAAATTAAATTTAAATAAATAAATAAATAAATAAATAAGTAAGTAGTAGGAGCACCTGGCTGGCCCAGTCAGTAGAGAATCTTGGGATTATAAGTTCGATCCCCACATTGGGTGTAGAGTTTAAAAAAAAAGGTAGTGGATCTTTTAAAATAAATGTATAAATTGGTGATTCAGTTAGTCTCTAATAAATATTGCCCTTTTTCTTTTCTGTTTCTGAATGCTGGATTTTTAGGATCTTTCACATCTAGTATTTAGGCAAATTTTATAACTTTGCATTTTATCATATTCTTTAGACAGCTGCTCAGACTCTACTCAAGATATACCCTGTACACCTAAGAGAAGTCATTAATACCTCATGGTCAATGAGCAATAATTTTTCATTTTTAAAAATGGAATTCCCCCAATTTGAGTATAATGCTTTCTTACCAGAGCAGAGGAAAATAAGACAATTTTCTTTTGTGAGTAGAAATGAATATAAATCCAATATACGTTTATTGAATATCTACTATGTATAAAGTATCTACTATATATAAAGTATCAATCCAGTACATAATAATGTGAACAAAAAGCAATCCATCAAACATACTGTTTTTACCGGACATATTTTATAAAGATATTATGTTGATAGTTTTCACTTATATTTCTGGTGCCTGAAATGCTTTTTCAAGCATTTCAAGCAAGAACAATAAATGTTATTCAAATATATTTGTGATACACTTCAGTGATTGTAATGACATTAAGCAATTTTATTGTTTTCTCACCACCCCCACCTTAGGGAAGTTGTGGCAGGTTGAAGTCTAATGATATATAAAGACAAATCTACAATCAGTTGTCTCTTTTTTTTTAAATATTTTATTTATTTATTTGACAGAGAAAGACACAGCGAGAGAGGGAACACAAGCAGGGGGAGTGGGAGAGGGAGAAGCAGGATTCCCACTGAGCATGGAGCCCGATGTGGGGTTCGATCCCAGGACCCTGGGGTCACGACCTGAGCCGAAGGCAGACGCTTAACGACTGAGCCACCCAGGCGCCCCCGAGAATCAGTTGTCTCTTGAGACCCCTTTCCAATCAAGTACAGTAATAATAATTTTGATCTTAATTACAATGTTCTTTCCAGCCTACATAATTCATAGACAAATGAAGTGTTAAAATTTCTAAAACACTTATATACAAAGATCTTTTCTTGGTCCCTATAAATTACAAAAGCTGTATCATTAGATGTTATTGCCAAAGTCACCTCCTCATGCAAAATATGAATGAAAATAAAAGGCAAATTTGTTTTCATGGCATGAATGTATCTTTGACTTTCTCTAAGGTTTACAGATGTCATTACTAATAAAGAGATGTTAAAGAATAATGAGATCAAGGCCCTCATATTTTGAATGATGAATAAAATTTATGTCTCCGAGATTACACAGGGCCAAAATTGTGTAAATACACACAAATCACTGCATAAACCATGTTTGTGATCCCTATTCTCATGCATGACCTGTGCACATAAATTTTCAATCTCTTACTGGTATGCAGAAATCAATATTTGACAAGTAAGATTCTTTCATGACAAGTAAATCTTCTTATTTATTTTTCCCTGAATTGGAAAGTATTATTGAAGTTTTACGTGCTAAGTCCTTGAAAGATTTCTTTTATTTCTACATATTTCTGAAAGAATTTTGGCAAGCACCCTAGTTTTAGTTGATTTCTAAACATAGCATTAATTCTCTTGCTGACTTAGAAAATATTTCCTTAGATATACTTTAGAAAATTATTTTATTGTTAATCTAATTAGTAAAAGAATATGGAACTTTTTTACCTTTATGATGAGATGGGGTAACTGTAAATAATTTTTAGGAAAAATACTCTCAAGCTTAAAGGATAAATACTATAGCAGTGGTCCAATCTTTGAAGTACCCACTGAAGTGTCTTGCATAGTGTGTCTAACAGATTTATCTAGATCCTCTCTGTGCATGTGTCTATATACAGAACTCACACACATTTGTGAGGGCAAATTATTGTGTTTTTACAATCTCAGCTGAACCAAGGAAATAAAGGTAAGCAACTCACTTTTTCCTATCATGTATATATCTGGGTGTGAATCAAAAATGAACATTTACTTTCTTCCATGTTTATTTAGAAGCAGTGATATAAAAACAAATTTCAGTAGCTATGCATTCCTTGCCTGTGTTTTGTGAATGGTACTGTTTTTCCTTGAGCAAAAATCACATACATGAAAGTCTTGTCATTGATTAAATAGAGTTGAATAGATAGATTAGACACACCAGGAAATCCCAGGGCTGACACTGTGGTAACAGTAGAGCTCCTTCTCTTGGTAATAGAATGTCAGTGATATATGACATTTATGCCACAATTTAACTGATTTAAGTTTAATATCATTTAAGCATTTTAAAAAATTATTGATAGCTTCCTGGTCATTCCCCTTGGTACTAATGCAGCAGATCTACAGATAATTGGAAAAATAATTTTAGTAGAATTATTCATATCATGTACTGCTACATTCAAAAAGAAATGTAAAGAAATACATTTAAGTAAATGATACATAGCATGAATTGCATCAAGTTATATTTGAACATGTTGGGGCGCCTGGGGGGGCTCAGTTGGTTAAGCGACTGCCTTCGGCTCAGGTCATGATCCTGGAGTCCCGGGATCGAGTCCCGCATCGGGCTCCCTGCTCGGCGGGGAGTCTGCTTCTCCCTCTGATCCTCCCCCTCTCATGCTCTCTGTCTCCCATTCTCTCTCTCAGATAAATAAATAAAAAAAAAAAAATCTTAAAAAAAAAGTTATATTTGAACATGTTTAAAAGAGCATAAGAGAAAAGGCAAACAGCATTGACTAACATTTTAAAGTTTGAATTACATACACAGATTCTTATATCAATTATTTTTAAAGAATGTTTCTTGCCTCCTTGCCTAAAACACTGTTCCTTATTTCACAGAATCCACTGGATTTTCTATTTCTTTACACTATTTTGATTTAGGGAAGTTGAGAAGGGTGTTGAACACAGAAGGCGTAAGTTCAGATGATTTAATGTGAATTGTTTCAACTTTAATTGATTATATTATCATCTATATTTACCACCAGAACAACATATTTGGCATAAACACAAATACTGATGAAAGCAGAGATCTTTTTTTTAAAAGCAGAAGAAGATTCCTTATTAAAATTTTAGTTTAATCTCAGCAAAGTATTTTCATCAAGTTTCATTTCATTTCTTGTTACCCTAAACATTTTTTTAAGTAACCAAATAGTTTTATCTATTCATCTTAAAATTTTATATTTTGTCTTCCATCATCCCTTGATTTTTTGGACTATTATTTATGAAATCAATTACTATGCTATTCCTACTATTAAAATCGATAAAATAATGTAAATATATATGTATATTTATATATGCATGTATATGTATATACATGTTATGTATATACATATACACCCTCACCCACACACAGTTAGTAACTAGGTCAGTGTTCTTAGGTAATTCATGATGTGAGTTTCTTTCATCCAAGGTTTTTTTTATTGTAACTGAGAAAAGAATTGGTGTAACACATGGTGAACATAGCTAATATTTTTCCATAGGATATATTAGTAGAAGATGTGTATTTTTTAAAAAAATAAACACTTTGTATGACATCTCTTATATTATTAGGCAGTTTGAAGATATGGCCTATGGATTCTCATGGAATCTTAAAATTTAGTCACCCTACAGGTTGATAAAGCTCTACCTTATTTTTTAATTTAAATAATTCACTGACTGACTTTTCTTTTTCTTTAAATAAGCAATGCATAATCACTGAAGTTAAAATAACAAAAATCCATATAAGCATTCAGAAGAAAATTAACATCATTCATAATAATACCAATTGCTAATCAATCTAGAAATGTTATTTAAGAAAAATATGCTGAATCTACAGTATTAAATACATATAATCATTAAAATGTTATATATTCTTCTTTAAATTCTCAGTTCTTGTAACTATTGATAGATACACTGAGCTGACAAAAAGCTAAAGAAAGAATCCTTATTTTTAAAACTGGAAAAATGTAAAACCTGTATAAATGTAATTGATGACATTTTAATTTTTATATAACACATGAAAAAGATAAATTTTCATTATTAATGGATTTTGCATATTTATGTTCATGTACTGTATATTCAATTTCTTAAATGTTAAATGGGAATATTACCAAGCCTTAATTCTGTAGATTATATTAAAAGCCAACTGGTGGAAACCTGAAGTTAGTACAATGAGGTCTCCTTTATCTTTTATCTTTCTTAAGAGATAAAAGGTATAATATTTTGCTACAAATTTTATTTTATTGAGTTCTTAAACTTTCTTCTTGTGCTGTACTATGTACTCCATTTGAAAAGTGTAAGTGGAATAAACAACAAAAAATGTGTCACAGTAGTACTTTAAGCCACATATACTGAATAAGCTTTGTTTATACATTGGTGGGTTGTTGCTTTTTTTTCTCTTAAAATGAAATAGTAACCCTAATTAGTTATGACCAATTTTACTGAGTATTTTAAAATATTCTTATAGGTTCATTAGATGCATCATCCTTAAACTATTTTGATTATATCCTTCATTTATTCATTCATACAGTATTTATTGAATGTTTATCATAAGCAAAGTAGGGTTTTAAGTACTTTTAACTTTTAAAGAAGGATAACATCATAATATGTACATTTTTATTTTAATTATGTTTAACATACAGGTTATCCGCACTATGTTTATAAATACTTGAAAGCTAGCTTAACTAGCTTAACATTCAGCTAAGTCCTTCAATATCTGTCTGCTTTAGAAGTTGTTAAATTTATTCAGATTTGACTTTGAGAAATAGTATATATTAGGACAATATATGAAGGAAAAGAATTAAGTCTTGGTGCTTCGTGATCATTATGACACCTGAATGATTGTTGCTGTCTTGCCCATTCTTTTAAGTCAGGCTGGAGTTCACTATCTTATGGACCATTGCATAAAAGTAGCTGCTAATTATTTATATACAGAAATATCCTACTATGTAAATAGAAGACAAATTTATTAAAGGTTTGCTATGCTGCAAGAGCTTTATAGACTTTATTTTTTTCTCTTCCTCCTCATATTTGCAGTGAGACATTATTATTAGAAATCTGTACAAATGATGGGGTGCTTAGGTGGCTCAGTTGGTTAGGCAGCTGACTCTTGGTTTCGACTCATGTCATGATCTCTGAGTTGTGAGATCTAGCCCCGCATCGGGCTGTATGCTGGGCATGGAGCCTGCTTAAGATTTTCTCTTTCCCTCTCCCTCTGCCCCTACCTTAGAAAAAAGAAGTATGTACAGAAAGAAGGAAAAGAAAGAAAGAAGAAAGAAAGAAGAAAGAAAGAAAGAAAGAAAGAAAGAAAGAAAGAAAGATCTGTGCAAATGAGAAATGTGAGATTTCATGAAGATCTGTAACTTGTTCAGGATCTCACAGGAAAGAATTAGAATTTAAGCCAAAAATTGACTCCTTGCTTTTCTCACTCTACTCAGTTACTTTTGAGCAGCTGTTTTGTTCTACAACCCTATCCATATTAAAATGAATAATCAAATATTCTAGAGTCTATTTATAAGTCTTTTTCTGTAGATATGTCAGTGTCCCTGCTAGTATCTTGTCCATTACCCTCTTCTATTTTATTTGTGACATTCATAAGAGTACATGTACACACATACACATGTGCACATATATCACAAACGCTCAACAGAGATCAAATTAATCTACTGCTCATTTTTTTCTAATCTAAAATGTTAGTACTTTTGTTTCAGTATAAAATATATTTTAGTTTATTCACAGACTTTGATTTTTATTATGTAGGTGGGTGTTATAGTTTGAAAGCATGCTTGGTTTATATAAACACTGGTAAAATTAGTGTTTCCAGTGAAATGTCTAACAGATAATAGAATAGAGTAGAAACACTGCTTATAAAATTAAGCCTATAAATGGAGGCCAAATCAACACCTACATCCATTTTGTCTGATTTGCTTTTGCCTGTATAATTAGGCATCATATCTGCTGTATGTTCACTCACACAGAAAATAAGTATAGTTTCAATGAAGTGGAACTTCTTTTTCAGGTATGGTTTCACTAAGCTATTTTCTTGCTCCAATTCAATAAATAGATATTTTTATTCATACAATTAACAGCATGGCTAGCACATCAAGGGAGGAGACAGGTTACCAGAATTTAATTTTGGCATTTTAACTATCAGTAGTTCTTCAGTAAAAGCTTGCTATTTCTTGTACTCTTCTTTTCTTTACATGTAAGTGTAATTGCTTGTGGGCTGGAAATTCTGGTGTGTTGTGTCTGGAACACAAGTGCAAATTTAATTAACATACAAGAAGTTTAATGAAGATTAAAATATCTAAATGTAAAAATTATTGATTTAACTTAAATGAAGATCTAAAACTTCCACAAGGATAGTCTCAAAAACAAAACTAAAAAAAAAAAAAATTATGCTTAATTAAATTGTTCCATCCACAACCAGGTTTACATGTTTGTTAACTGCATGTCTGGTTTATATTTCAACATGATGTCTGTCTGATTGACAGATACCTAATTTAACTAACCACACAGTTGTCTAAATTGGCCTTTAGGTAGATTGAGAATGCCTGAGGAATCAGTGAGCTTTGGTCAACTAAATCGATGGAAGATTAGAGTTACAGTTTACCCTATACTCTTAAATTTATAATTCAGGTTAATATTTAAGCAATACAGTGATGTAATATAATCCTGAGTAGTTGTTAGTGGATTTTTAACATTTTGTTATCAATGAATCAAAATCCATTGTGAATTTTTGTTTTTTAAGTGTAATTAAAAGAATTTATATTTAATTTAAAAACTTAAAATTAGATCTGGATAGAGCCTTGACATCTATAGAGTTCCATTTGTTTCTTCTTCAGAAGCCTGTAAATGAATTCACCTGTTGAATTCATTTTAATTAAACATTATACAAATGACATGAGCAATGTGACTTTTTCTGTATGAAGGACAATATGCACTAAGTTTCTCTTTCTAGGGGTTGCTAAATATTTTTAAATTCTTTTTTTCTGTATTAACTTTGAAAGATTATTGAAAAAAAAAGCTGAGCTAGTATGTTTTATCAGAAAACAACAACAAAAAAGTACTTTTCGAATAGTGCTAGTTAAATATTGCCAGAATTATTTGTGTTTGAACGTATGTTTATTCCTTCTTGTCCTCACATCAGAAGAACTGGGTAGGAGCTTTTCTCATTCTCAGTTTTAAATCATTTAATTTATCTAAAATAATAAAATGCAAGATTTTTTTTTAATATAATTCTACTTTCTTAATTTCTTTTTCACTGCTCTCTGCTTGCCAAAGCCAAATGATTTACAGTATTGAAACATTCTAGTTTCGGGCGCCTGGGTGGCTCAGTTGGTTAAGGGACTGCCTTTGGCTCAGGTCATGATCCTGGAGTCCCTGGATCGAGTCCTGCATCGGGCTCCCTGCTCGGCAGGGAGTCTGCTTCTCCCTCTGACCCTCCCCCCTCTCATGTGCTCTCTCTCATTCTCTCTCTCTCTCAAATAAATAAATAAAATCTTTAAAAAAAAAAAAGAAGTTTAAAAAAAAAGAAACATTCTAGTTTCAAAATAGGAGGTTAAATATTACATAACAGATCAAGAAACCAAAATAGAGAAAAACGATGCTGTTTGGTAACCTTAAATTATTATTTTTATGCTATGCCATAAATAATTCTGATAAATCAAAATAATTGTATCATTATAAAATAAGGATTATAATTGATTCATTAATAAATAATATCAATAATAATATTTATATTCATATCATCTTAGGCATTGTGATGAGTTCTTTGTATGAATTACTTCATTTACTTCTTTACCAGAGATTTATGAAGAATGTAAAAATATCCAGCATTATATATAAAATAAACTACCACGAGCAGTGACTAATAGTCCAAAAATAAACCCAGTAAGTGGCTGAGTCAGTATTTTAACATAGCTCTTTGGACTCCAAAGTCAAATCTTAACCTTAATCTCAAATGTATATTGAGGTGCAATTCCTGCATTTATTAAATGAGAAGCTTGAAATAGCTAATTTTTTAGATTTCATTTCTATCTCAAAATATATGGGCCAGTATAAAGAAAATTTAAAAGTATTTATATTTTATTTATTTCATTAGTTATAGGAACTTTCTATATACATAAAATATAAGAAAATGATCAAAGCAGAGTGATTGCTTTGGGTGGTCTCATAATTTTTACACGCTATCAACAATAGAACAAGCATAGGATGACTTTTGAAGAAAGCTATTCATTAGAGCAGATTCTGCCAACTCTGTAGAAGAAATTACAGCCAGTAGAATAAGAAATCAAATTGAATTTTAAAATACATAATTTATACACTCTGTAAAGTCTATCCATACATTTTTAGGGATCTGTGGCTTGTGTAAAAAAAACCTTAGATGATTTGTGAACATTGATGACACAGAGGACATATGCAAGAATATTTACAAACAGTATTGCTCAGGATCGTCCCTTCATTAGAATGTAAGATACATGAGGGAAGAGGTTTTTAGGTTATTTTCAATGGTTGGTAAATATGTTGTCAGATAGTCAGACAATTGACAGCATATATAAATAAAAATAATAAACTACAACCCTATTTACAAAGTAGATGAAAATTAGATAAATGAAACATAACCCAAAAAAGGCAAGTTTCAGAAAATGACAAATAGTGGGGTAACATTTTATAAAGCTTAGACACAAGAAAAAATTTAATTTAGGACTATGTGCATTACTTCATTTAGTCCTTTGTCATATCCTTAGTAAGAGTATTTTAATATCCCAACTTTACAAATAAAGAAGTTAATACACACAAAGAGTTAGACCCTAAGAACACATCTAGATAAAATTATTTGGAAAGACAATGAAATGGTTATTACAAAATTTGGATTTGTGGTTAATTCTGAGTAAGAAGGGGAAAGATGAGATTGAAAAGGAACACACAGAAAGATGCAATGGAATTGCAGAGGATTCTAATTTTAAAGTGGGGCAATACATACACATTTGTTTATTATAATGCATCATAACTAACATAAATTACATTTATTCATTTATACATATTAACACATAATAAAAAGCATTAAAATGTCTTACCTTAACGTTCCCTTCTCTCATCATATCCTCATGCAGTCAGTCTATACTTTATAATTGAACCTCCCAGCAAGATAGAATTTATTATTTTAAGTTCAATTAAGTGAAAGTCTTTGCTAATGCAATAAGACAGAAAAAAGGAAATAAAGGGTATACAGATTAGTAAGAAAGACATAAAATTGTCCTTGTTCACAAATGATGTGAACATCTATGTAGAATATTTGAAAAAAAAAACTGACAAAAAACTAGAGCTAGTAAGTAAATATAGCAAGGTTGCTGTATGCAAGGTTAATATATAAAATATATTTTTAATTTACTATATACTATAGAGTAATACTATATACTAACAATAAAGAAGTGGATTTGGAATTAAAAACATGATACCATTTACAGTAGCAGTCCCCAAAATGAAATACGTAGGTATAAATCTAACAAAACATGTACAAGAGCTACATGAGGAAAACTAAAAACACTCTGTTGAACAAAATCAAAGACTAAGTAAATGGAGAGATATTCTATGTTCATGGATTGGAAGATTCAATAATGTCCAGATGTCAGTTATTTTCAATGTAATCTATAAATTCCATGCTATACCAATCAAAAGTCTGGCAAATTATTTTATGGATATCAACAAACTGATTCTAAGGTTTGATACAGAAGCAAAAGAATAGGCAAAATAATATTGAAGGACAAGAATAAAGTTGGAGGATTGATGCTACCCTGCTTTAAGATTTATATAAAGCTACAATAACCAAGCTAGTGTGGTACTGACAAAAGAATAGACAAATAGATCCATGTAACAGAACACAGAGCCCAGAAATAGACCCCCATAAAGATAGTCAACTGATCTTTGACAAAGAAGCAAAGGCAATGCAATGAAGCAAATATAGTCTCTTCAACAAATTGTGCTGAGAAAACTGGACATCCATATGCAAAAACACAAATCTAGACACATCTTACACTCTTGACAAAAAATTAACACAAAATTGGTTATAGATCTAAATGTAAAATGCAAAACTCTAAAACTCTTAAGACTATAGCATAGTAAAAAATATCAAAGATCTTGGACATGGTAAATACTATGCTCAACATACAATACCAAAGATATGACCCATAAAAGAAATAATAGATAAGCTGACTTCATTAAAATTAAAAAATTCTTCCTGCAAAAGACAATATCAAGAGAATCAGAATTCAAGCGACAGACTGGGCAAAAATATTTGCAAAAGACACATCCAATAAAGGGCTATTATCTAAAATATACAAAGAATTCGTTTTTCAACTTTAAAAATTTTAATTCCAGTATAGTTAACATACAGTGTTATATTACTTTCAGGTGTACAATATAGTGATTCAATAATTCTATGCATTACTTGGTGCTCACCATGATAAGGGTACTCTTAAGTCCCTTCACTTATTTCACCCATTCCCCAACCCACCTTCCCTCTGGTAACCATCAGTTTGTTCTCTATAGTTAAGAGTCTGGTTTTTTGGTTTCTCTCTTTTTTCTTCCTTTGTTTCTTTGTTTTGTTTCTTAAATTCCACATATGAGTGAGATCATATGGTATTCTCTGACTGACTTATTTCACTTAGCATTATACCCTCTAGATCCATCCATGTTTTGAAAATGACAAGCTTTCATCATTCTTTTCTATGGCCCAAATATATATATATATATATATTTTTTTTTTTTTCCATTATACCACATCTTCTTTATCCATTCATCTATGGATGGTTACTTGGTGGACACCTTGGTTGCTTCCATAATTTGGCTATTGTAAATAATACTGCAATAAACATAGGGGTGCATATACCTTTTCAAATTAATATTTTCCTATTCTTTGGGTAAATACCCAGTAGTGGAATTACAGGATCATATGGCAGTTCTATTTTTAATTTTTTGAAGAACCCCCATACCATACAAAGAACTCTTAAAACTCAACAATAAGAAAACAACTTGATGAAAAATTAGGCAAAAATTAAAAAAAAAAAAAATTGGTCACAGACCTTAAAAGAGACCTCAACAAAGAAGTTATGCCAATGACAAATAAGCATATTTCATACGCCATTAAGAAAATGCTAATTAAAACAACAATGAGACACCACTACATACTTACTAGAATGGCCAAAATCCAGAACAATGACAACACCAAATTCTGGTGAAGATGTGGATTAATGAAAACTCTTACATTGCTGGTGGGCTTATAAAATGGTACAACCACTTTGGTAGGTAGTTTGGTAGTTTCTTACAGAATTAAACATACTCTTACCATATCATCTAGAAAGCATATTACTTAGTATTTACCCAAAGAATTTGAGAGCTTATTTCTACACAAAAACTTGTACAAGAATGTTTATAGCAGCTTTATTCATAATTGTCAAAACTTGGAAGCAACCAAAATGTTTCTCAGTAGGTAAATGGATGAAGAAACTGTGGTACATCCAAACAATGAAATATTATTCACCACTGAAAAGAGATGAAATATTGAGAAGACATGGAAGAATTTTAAGTACAGATTATTAAGTGAAAAGCGCTCTGAGAATGCTACCTGGTATATGATTCCAAATATATGACATTTGGAAAGGATAAAACTATGGTGACAATCAAAAGATCAGTGGTTGTCAGAAGTGGGAGGATGTGTGAGGGAAAGATGAACAGACACAGCACAGAGGATTGTTTAGGTGGGTGAAAATATCATGTATGATAATTATGGATATGTTATTATACATTTGTCCAAACCCATAGAATGCACAATACCAGGAGTGAACCTTAAGATAACCTATGGACTGTGGGTGATTATGATGTGTCAATGTAGGTTCACTCTTAGTATTAAAAAAAAAAAAAAGTACCCTTTTGGTGAATGATGTTGATAATGGGAGAAGCTACACATGTGTGAGAACAAGGAGTATATGCAAAAATCTCTGTTCCTCCTTCTCAATTTTGTTGTAAACCTAGAACTGCTTTTAAAAAAAAGTTTAAAAAACCCAATAAAATCGGAGTGCATGGGTGGTGCAGTTGGTTAAGCAACTGACTCTTTGGTTTGGCCTCAGGTAGTGATCTCAGGGTCATAAGGTCAAGCCTAGCTTTGAACTCCACGCTCAGCGCAGAGTCTGCTTAAGACTCTCTCTCCCTCTCCTTCTGTCACCCCCACCTCCATACTCGCTCTCTCTCCCTCTAAAATAAATAAATAAAATCTTTTAAAAAATCCAATAAAATTGCATTGCATTATAAACTAGTTTTTGAAATATACTAATTTCTAACAATCTTTACATTCTAGCTTCATAGTTCTAAGTCCTACCAGAATGCTTGCCCCAACTAACAGTACATTTTGGGGGGCTCTTCACAAAATTGTAATGAAATGTATAGGTAATTTCATTTATCTATAAACACAATTTCAAACATAATCAATTAATATCATAATATATAAAAATGATAAAATCAAACTAATTTATAATAAAGTATTCATATTAATTATTGTACATGACTAAAATAAAAAATATAATGATAATGAAGTAGTCATGTACTTTCATCTATTTATGATGAAAAGGCATTCATTTAAAAGATATTTTTAAAAAGGGAGGATAGAGTGGTAAAAACTAGAATAAAATGTAAGTTTAGAATAAATAATTTCAATGAGACATTTTTGTATATAGTAAGAAGGAAGGAGTAATGAGGAAAAAGAGAAATAGGGAAATCTTGTCAAGACAAATTACATACAAAGGAAATATAGAAAGTGAGAAAATATGCTATTCTTGGAAATAGGCCTTATTATAAATATAGTGATTATGATAGAGAACAGAGCAGTGACAAATTAGCACAGAGAACATATCACCTA
Organism: Leptonychotes weddellii; assembly: GCF_054177405.1. Taxonomy (NCBI): domain Eukaryota; kingdom Metazoa; phylum Chordata; class Mammalia; order Carnivora; family Phocidae; genus Leptonychotes; species Leptonychotes weddellii. The sequence goes on along the minus strand of NC_138370.1, from coordinate 153,054,383 downwards.
TTCTGAAATCTCGCCATATCTGAGAAAGAGATTTAGCCTCAGATCCTTAAAAAGAATTTCAATGGCAGATCTCCCAACAGTCAAAGTGGGCAGAAAATGTTTACAAAAATCAATCAGGAATCATGAGGATGTAAAAGGTGGTAAATGTCTGAACAGCATCAGGTGGAATAAATAAAGGACAAGCCCCCAAAATATTTATAAATGTAACCTGCAATTTTAATGACATACATTCCTATCTTTGCACTATATATATATATATATATATATATATATATTTAACTCTATTAAATAAAAGTAATAAATATATATTTTTAAAACCTTAAAAATAGGAAAGCCTGGTTGGCTCAGTCAGTTAAGCATCTGCCTTCAGCTGAGGCCATGATCCCAGGGTCCTGAGAACGAGTCCCGCATCGGGCTCCTTGCTCAACAGGGATCCTGCTTCTCCCCCTGCCTCCCGCTCCCCCTGGTTGTGCTTTCTCTCTGTCTCTCTCTCTCTCTGACAAATAAATAAATAAAATCTAAAAAAAATAATTAAAAATAAAAATAGAATGAAACCTTAAAAATAAGATTTAGGATAATCCCTGAACTTTGTAAGGCTCTACACATTTAGTAATATGTGTTAAATGCTGTTGCTTTCATCTTTTTCATGCAACTATTTTCACATTTTTCTGTAATTATGCTAATGCAATATATGTATTCCAAACAAATAGATACTTTGAATGTTTATAATACATTAAGTATACAAAGTGTGGGCAGTCTATTCAATAAATTCAAGATAATTACTTATTTAATGTATTTAAATTCCTCTTTAGTAACATTCTCCTAAATTATTAAGCTTTGTTACACAGGTTTATGTTAAACTTATTTTGACCTATATTTTGAGTAGGTTGTTTGAACCCCCATGCGTTCTGGAAAATTCTTCACTGTGAAAGTCCTTTCTGAGGATTATGTGTCACCCAGCCCCTTCTTACCAACTTTCCAGTAGTGCTCTACAATGATTATGACAACTGAAATTCCAACCACACATTTCTACGTTTCCCGCTAGTGTGCACTAGTGCTCTGATAAAAAAACAACAACAACACTGTTTCAGTAATAAATACATGTAGACCCAACCTTGTTAATAATTTTTGTCCAGAGAAGGTAGCACAAGTCAGTATTTAAACAAGTTCTCTCTACTCAGACAGGGTCTTGTCTGTAAATTTTTTAATCCTTTATTCCAGGCCAATAATAATAATAATTTTGCTCAAGACTTGACATGTTGATATTATTTGATTCATTATTTAATTATATCTTTTTAATTTGGGGAAAATTCTATCTGAAAGATAATAAATCAGAGAGTAGAATTAAAAATATTTTTTAAAAATCAATAGATGTCTTTTTTAGTGGTTCTTTCTCTGGTTTTGGTATCAGGGTTATGCTGACCTCATAGAATGAAGTTTTTCTTCCTTTTCTACTTTTTGGAATAGTTTGAGAAGTATAGGTATTAACTCCTATTTAAATATTTGGTAGAACTCACCTATGAAGCCATCTGGTCATGGACTTTTGTTCAGTGGGAGTTTTTGATTACCGATTCAGTTTCTGTGAAGGTTATTGGTCTGTTCAAGTTTTCTATTTCTTCCTGTTTCAGGTTTGGTAGTTTATATGTTCTAGGAGTTTATCCATTTCTTCCAGGTTGTCCAATTTGTTGACCTGTAGTTTTTTATAATATTCTCATATAATTGTTTGTACTTCTGTGGCATTGGTTGTGATCTCTCCTCTCTCATTTGTGATTTTACTTATTGGGTCCTTTGTCTTTTCCAATCAAAAGTCTGTCTACAGGTTTATCAATTTTATTGATTTTTGCAAGAATCAGCTTCTGGTTTCATTGATCTATTCTATTGTTTTTTTAGTTTCTTTATCATTTATTTTTGCTCTAATCTTTATTATTTCCTTCCTTCTGCTGGCTTTAGGCTTCATTTATTGTTCTTTTTCTAGCTCTTTTAGGTATAAAGTTAAATTGTTTATTTGAGATTTTTCTTGCTCTTGAGGTAGGCCTGTATTGCTATATACTTCCCTCTTAGATCACTTTTGCTACATCCCAAAAGTTTTGGACCACTGTGTTTTCATTTTCATTTGTTTCCATGTATTTTTTAAATTCCTTCTTTGATTTCCTGGTTGACCCATTCATTGTTTAGTAGCATGTTGTTTAACCTCCATGTATTTGTGGTCTTTCCAGATCTTTTCTTGTGGTTGATTTCTTGTTTCATAGTGTTGTGACCAGAAAAGGTGCATACTCTGACTTCAATCCTTTTGTACTTGTTGAGGCCTGTTTTGCAACCTAATATATAATCTATTCTGGAGACTGTTCCATGTGCACTTGAAAAGAATGTGTATTCCGTTGTTTTAGGATGGAATGTTCTGAATATGTCTGTAAAGTCCACCTGGTCCAGTGTGTCATTCAAAGCCATTGTTTCCTTATTCATTTTCTATTTAGTTGATCTGTCGTTTGATGTAAATGGAGTGTTGAAGTCCCCTACTATTATTGTATTACTATCAATTAGTTCCTTCAGTTTTATTATTAATTGTTTTATATATTTAGGTCCTCCCATGTTGGGTACATAAGTATTTACATTTGTTATATATTCTTGTCATATTGTCTCCTTTATGATTATATAGTGACCTTCTTTGTCTCTTGTTACAGTCTTTGTTTTAAAGTCTAGTTTGTCCAATATAAGTATTGTTATTCCAGCTTTTTTTTACATCCATTTGCATGATAAATATTTCCCCATCCCCTCACTTTCAATCTGTAGGTGTCGTTAGGTCTAAAATGAGTCTCTTGTGGGCAGAATATAGATGGGTCTTCTCCACCCTATGTTTTATGATTAGAGCATTTAGTCCATTTATACTCATAGTAATCATTGATAGATATGTATTCATTGTCATTTTATCACTAGTTTCCTCCTTTTTTTGGGAGATTTTCTCTGATCCTTTCTTGTTTTTGTCACTTTCGGTCTCTGTTTTCCACCCAAAGAGCCCCCTTTAATATTTCTTGCAGGGCTGGTTTAGTGGTCACAAACGCTTTAGCTTTTATTTGACTAGGAAACTCTTGATCTCTCCTTCTATTCTGAATGATAGCCTTGCTGGATAGATTATGCTTTGTTGCAGATTTTTTACCACTCAGCACTGTGAATATTCCATTTTACTCCGTTCTGGCTTGCCAACTTTCTGCGGAGGAATCCCCAGGTAGCCTCATGAGTTTTTTCTTGTAAGTTAAGGATTCCTTTTGTCTTGCTGCTTATAAGATTTTTTCTTTATCAGTATATTTTTGCAAACTGAATTATAATTCTTCACATATTTTAGTTGATTTTCATAGACATTTTAAACATAACATAATAAAAATTGATTCTTGACACTGATCCCACTCAAATACCTAATCTAGACCTTGTTATCTCAGTAAATGGAACTATATCTATTCAGTTATAGAAGCCAGAAACTTGGAAGTCAGCCTTAACTTCTTACCATGGGTGCTCACAGAAGAAAACCTTGTGTGTTTCTTTTCCTCCTCCAAAAAGTATATGTTGAATTTTTATTCTTTCTTTCATCACTATTATGTTATAACTAATAAAAAAAAAACTTATCGTGTTAAATCTTCCTATAAAAAATAAATTGCAGGGCGCCTGGGTGGCTCAGTCAGTTAAGCGTCTGACTTCAGCTTTGGTCATGATCCCAGGGTCCTGGGATCGAGTCTCACATCAGGCTCACTGCTCTGTGGGGGGCCTGCTTTTCCCTCTCCCTCTTCTGCTCCTCCTGCTTGTGCTCTCTCTCTCTGTGGCAAATAAATAAATAAAATCTTTTAAAAAATTAAAAATAAATAAATTGCATTTTTCTCTTATAGGAGTTATTTTCCTTCTTTCATGTTTTCTATAAGACATAGATAGCTGGTCAAAATCTAACAAACAATTCTTGCTTTTAATGAAAATCTGTCAAGTATTAGTCTTTAACAACAGCAACATAAAAGATTGAGGTATTGTAGTATTTTGAATGCAGTATACTTTAGCAATTACTAAGTGGAATATATGTTCAGCATATACAGCTTCATGTCAATATCTAGATCTATATTCCTACAGCTCAAACATTTTACCATGGTTTATGTATTAGTACAAGTGAATTATCTAAATAATAATAACAATTTATAATAAATAATCCATTAGTAATATCTAATAATAATAACTTAAAATAATTTTCCCAAGGAAATGAGTTACATACATTTTTATGAAAAGTAAGTTTTCAGCCATCCTTTGAATATATGTTTATATATCCCTTTTTCTTTTTATTATATGGACAAAACTTAAGATCAGCTATAAACATTTTTTGCCAGTGAGACTTGTATGTTTCAATTCAATAACACACAGAGATGAACTCTTAAGTTTTTGTTTGTTTGTTTATGTCAGACATTGGCAGAAATGAATAGTTACTTTACAAGAAGTTTGGTTCTCTCATACACATATGTATTTTAATAATATTTAAAAATTTTTTACAACTTGCTGTTGACAAAATCTTTAAATCAAACAGGTGAAAACTTCAGTTTGGGTGAAATAGTGGTTTTCAGTTCTTATCTGACTATATATTAAAATTTTTTAAAAAACCCTTTACATAAGAGATTAATGTTTAGCTCCTTCTATGTTTAACAAGAATTTTACAACTCCCTTTAAGGTTTCAGCTTACTAATATAATCTCATCAACACATTTTGCTCACAAATTTTTTTCTTTTTCTTTTTTTTTTAAGTAGACATATGTTAGATTAGTACAATTTTTGGTTTGACTTTACGTTGTGAATTACTTAAAGTTTTTGATCCATTTAGTGGCCAAATTACGGCTGAATTCAGGAGCTTGTCAAATTTAGAAAAGGAGTCTCAAATAACTGGTAATCACATGAATAATAATAATGATATATCCTGACTATTTATACCACTTAATAAACTCCATTTAAGGAACAGGCTTTCATAGAAATGAACTGAGAAGTATGAGCACAAATCAAATGAAATCTGATTGCATCAACTTTTTCTTCTGTTGCTTCATGGCTAACTATTGCATATAAAGGTCAAGATAAAGAAAAAAAGGACAACAGTAGTCATTTTTCTGAATAGTTTGTAAGTCAGAGGGAAAAATAATTTGAAGTCTGTTAATTCTGCCATACTTTGGGGAAGTGAGCCAGCTTCTGGTCCCAGTTGGATTCTTGGAAATTCAACAAAATTAGCAATAGGAAGACAGAAAAAAAGCCCTGATGGTTCCAAATTCAATTAGATTAAAAAGTGACAGAAATGCTACTCTTAGTGTCTTAGGCACAAGAACTAATGTTCCAATCCTCACTCAATGACTTATTAGCTGGGCAGATTTCTCAAATTCTGTCCCTTGGCTTCCTCACCTGTAAAATGGAAGTGATAATAATAGAAAACTCATTGCTCTTGTTTGAGTCAACTGAGTTATTACATATAAAGAACTCTGTAGAATATCTGGCCCATGGTAAGCACCCCAAAAAGAAATATGGGACAATTGATATGACTAATAGCTAAAAATTAAATTGAAATACATTTTAATAAATCAAGTTGAAATGTACATTTGTATAATTTACTGTAGACTGAAGTCAGAAAAGAAAATATTTTATAAAATTCAACATAGCTAAGAATGTACAAGCTTATGTAGCATATGTAGCATAGCTAAGAATAAAGGTTATATTAGTAGAAGATTATGTGACCTATCAAAATTAAATTATCTTATTTTTGACAGTTATATTTATACAATTCAAGGAATACTAAATATATATATATACATATATATATAGTTCTGTGCTATAGCTTAATAGACTATTAATTTTGGACATATGTATATGTACTTAATAAATACAGACACACATATACACATGCTTTTTGCATTAATGGTTGAATAATATCCCACTGGGTGGATATATCAAATTTAATAAGCCAGTCCCCTATATATCTATATGTTTGGACATCTAAAATGTTTCCAATATTTAATTGACTAATAAAATCAATGCACACATGTACACATCCAAAAATGAAAGTTCTTTATTGCCAAAATTACCTATAGTCCAATGTGTCATTTTTTTTAAACTTTTTAATCTCTGCTAATCTCATTGGTAAAAAATGTTATATAACTCTAGTTGAACTTGCATTTACCTTATAATAAATGGGTTTTAATATCTTTCATATGCTTGAATTTTTTCATTCATTGTTCAAATTACTCATTGCTCATATAATGGCAAATTTAGTCCTTCTTTGAGAAACTATTTATTGAACAACTACTATGTGCCAGATACTCTTGTAGGTACTAAGGATATATCAGTAAACAAAATAGGTAAAAACTCCTGCACTGACAAAACTTACATTTTTCTATTGCATCATTGGCATTTTTCTTTTTGACTTGTAGACTCTTTATGATGTTACATTTTCTCATTTTGTCATATATATCATATGCAATGATCCTCACAAATGTATGGATATAATGGGGTAAAAGATGTTATTTGAAATAGCAAGAAGAGGGCGCCTGGGTGGCTCAGTTGGTTAAGCGACTGCCTTCGGCTCAGGTCATGATCCTGGAGTCACAGGATTGAGTCCCGCATCGGACTCCCTGCTCGGCAGGGAGTCTGCTTCTCCCTCTGACCCTCCCCCCTCTCATGTACTTGCTCTCTCTCATTCTCTCTCAAATAAATAAATAAAATCTTTAAAAAAAAAAAAGAAATAGCAAGAAGATAATATCTGGTAATGAAACTAAAAAAGAAGGGGCACAAAGTCTACAAAGACTTGAAAATGTTACTGTGGGAGAAAAATTATAGACATAAAAAAATAAAAGCATGCTATGATATGTTAGAGATGAATATTACAGATGCAAGTTTTCTATAAATTGAACAAAACCCAAAAGTAATGATGAAACCCAATAAATAACAATAGGAATTTTGTTAGTATACAAACAGATCCTAAAATTTCTATTAAATATATAAAAGACAAGAGAAACCAAGAAAAATCTGAAGAAAAACTAATGGTAGATAACCAGCCCTGCAAAACATCTCATTTCTACA
>NC_138370.1:152919327-153047207 GCF_054177405.1 Leptonychotes weddellii | reverse complement strand
TGATGAAACCCAATAAATAACAATAGGAATTTTGTTGGTATACAAACAGATCCTAAAATTTCTATTAAATATATAAAAGACAAGAGAAACCAAGAAAAATCTGAAGAAAAACTAATGGTAGATAACCAGCCCTGCAAAACATCTCATTTCTACAGTGTGATGGTCTATTTGTGTCCTCAAAAATTTATATGTTGAAATACTAACCCTCCATTAGGAGGTGGGCCTTTGGGAGGTCCCAAAGGGAGGGACCATGAGGGCAGAGTTCTCATGAATGGGATTAGTGCCCTTATAAAAGCCCCAGAGCTATCCCTAGCCTTGCACCATGTAAGGACACAGCAAGATGAGGCTGGCTATGTGCAGGAAGAGGGCCTTCACCAGAATGCGACCATGCTGGTACATTCACCTTGGACTTTCCAGCCTTCAGAACATAAGAAATACATTTCTCTTGTTTATAATAGACCCGGTGTGTGGTATTTTGTTATAGCAGCCCAAACAGACTCAGACAACAGTTTAGCCCCAGTTGAAACCATATGGACACTGGTGGATGGCTGTAAACTACTACAAACTCAATCAAGTAGTCATCTAGTAGCTCTAATTCCATATGATGTATCAGACATGGTATCTTTGGAAGAGATCATTATGACCCAGATATATGGTATGTGGACACTGATTTGGCAAATGCTTTCTTTTTTTTTTCTCCCAATCAAAAACATGGATGGGAAACTCTTGGCATTTACATTCCATGGACAGGAATATACATTTACAGTTTTGTTTCAGGGGTATTTTAACTCTTTTGCACTCTGTCATAACATAGTCTGTAGAGGTCTGGACTCTGAGTATCCTTCAAATATGACATTGATCCCCTTTATTAATGATATTATACCATGCTGGATGAATAGGAAGTGCTTATGTGGGAGGCCTCTATAAGACATCGGAATTCCAAAGAGTGGGAAATTAACTCTAGAACAATTCGAGGGCAGGCCACATCTGATCTAGTGATCAGGTATATGAGGACATCCTTTCCAAAGTTAAAGACAAATGTTTCCATCTTTCAATTCCTAACCAAAGAGATAAGCACACTGTCTGGAGGACCAGTTTGAATTCTGAAAACATCATATTCCACAAGGAGGAATTCTCTGCTAAGAAACCAGATTATGTGAAAGGCAGCTAGCTTTGAGAGGATCCTCAAGGAGGAAAGGACCATGTCACATGTCTAGGCTGTGGTGGAAGTAGCCCTAATGCTTGGACCATACGATTTAGCAGACCCTAAGCTGTGAGAGATGCCATGCAGAGTTTATACTAAGCTCCAGTGGGAAAATCACAGGAGTTGATCACTCTTAACTGACAACTCTCTCTCATCATTTGCATCTTGAAACCCCCATCTGTGATGATAATCTATTAAGTGTGGCATAAAATACACATGTTTAACAAATATTGGTTTTAAAAAAAAACAAATGGGTACATTACTGAGTGGATAACACTGATTTGATGGTTTGGTAATGTATCAACATAGCTAAGCTAAACTACATTATCTGATTTCTCTTTCTTAAGTTTCCAGTTCAGGTGGACCACTAGAGATTCTTGTAGAGGGCAGAAGGGATGAAGCAGCCTTTTTCCAGTGGGCACATATTGCTCCTGATTTGCTGACATACCTTGCTCCAGGAGGCAGCATCTGGAGCTGCAGTTTCTCTCCTTGCCCTGGATTCTTAGTTTTTCTGATTCCTGAGCCAGATGTGTGTGTTTCTCAATTGAAAAAGGGAATATTCTTCTGAAGAATATTTTTCACCAAGGTTTGAGGCACCAAGAAGGGACACAAATCTCAATCTGCCTTCTTAGGATCCCAGGTTGTGCTTGCAGAGTTCCAACACACCACTAATCCTCTCTTCTTTATATATGCACATGCACACCCCCTCCCCCGTCCCCACACACACATCATGTATATCCATTTGGTTCTACTTCCCTGGTTGAACACCAAATAATACATACAATCAACAACACTATAAATGTTTCAAATAGATGGTACTTCTTGTACAATGTTAGTAGGAAATTTAATTAGTACAATTTTTAACAATATAAGACAGATTACATTACTCTTTTCTACTTACAGTGACTTACAATGCCCTCTATGATATACATAGATCGCCCCTACCTCTCTCACCTCACTTTCCCCCATTCTTCGTTACTCTAGGTCACCCCCAGTTATAATGACCTCCTCAAATAGAACACAAATTCTTTGGCTCAGAGCCTTTGCATCTGATGGTTTCTTTTCTCCAGAGCCCAGTTCTCCCAGATACCCACCCTCAAGGTTCCATCTCTCCTCACTTTATGTAGCAGCTCCAACGTCATCTCTCTGGGAGGACTTCCCTAACCACCTGTGTAAAATAGCAACTCCACCTTCATTCATTTTTCTCCATAGCATTTATCTCTATTTTACAAATGATGTGTATATTTGTTTACTTATTATTTTTTGTCTAACTAGAATGAAAACTCTACGAAAATGTGGATATTGTCTATTGTTTTTTGTTGTATCCTCAGTCGCTACAGCAGTATCTAGTATATAGTAAGTGTTTCATGATGATTTTATTGAACAAATGAATGAATAACAATATGAATCAAAATTATAAGTAAGGATATTTTCTTTGAGGCTACAGTTTTGCCACTATGACTTTGATCTAAAATACCAGAGTCTTGGGGCGCCTGGGTGGCTCAGTCTTTAAACGTCTGCCTTTGGCTCAGGTCATGATCCCAGGGTCCTGGGATCAAGCCCCGCATCTGGCTCCCTGTTCAGCGGGAAGCCTGCTTCTCCCTCTCACACTCCCCCTGCTAGTGTTCCCCCTCTCACTGTGTCTCTCTGTCAAATAAATAAATAAAATCTTTAAAAATAAAAAAATAAAATAAAATACCAGAGTCTCAAAATTTACCTACAAGGATGAAATTATAGCACAATTGTAATAGTAAAAAATGAAAGGACAATACTACTCATCAGTGAAGTATTGTGCACCTGATCTACCTATGATGAAATTTAAGTGGTTTCTTAATGACAGAGGAAGATTTCCTTGCTATTTTGTTTAGTGAAGAAAGCAATCTACATCAAAGTGTGTAAGGGCATTCAGAATGTGAAGTGAAAATGTTTCTTTAGTTTGTACAATTCTATACAGGCTATCTTATTTTTTTTTAAAGATTTTATTTATTTATTTAAGAGAGAGAGAGCACATGAGAGGGGGGGAGGGTCAGAGGGAGAAGCAGACTCCCCGCTGAGCAGGGAGCCGGATGCGGGACTCGATCTCTGGACTCCAGGATCATGACCTGAGCCGAAGGCAGTCGCTTAACCAACTGAGCCACCCAGGCGCCCAGGCTATCTTATTTTTATTATGCTCTCATATTGCTTTTACAGTTGAATTCTTCATATAGGCTTACTTAAAACACACACAGACACACAAACTCTAAATCTATTGGTATAGCATGAATGCCGGTAACAGTCATGCTGAAAATAATTATGAGATGAACTCCCTGAGAACAGGACAATGTTTTATTCTCTGCTTTATCCCCAGCACTCAGAATGCCAGCATTTCGTCCCAGACTAGGTATTTAACAAATGTTTGTTGATTGAATTGTTGAAAGACGAGTCCCATATGTTATATATCATAGAAAGTTTTTTTTTCTCATATTAAGACTTTGCTTTTAATTTCATTTTCATTAAAACACACACACACACGGGCGCCTGGGTGGCTCAGTTGGTTAAGCGACTGCCTTCGGCTCAGGTCATGATCCCGGAGTCCCGGGATCGAGTCCCGCATCGGGCTCCCTGCTCGGCAGGGAGCCTGTTCTCCCTCTGACCCTCCCCCCTCTCATGTGCTTGCTCTCTCTCATTCTCTCTCTCTCAAATAAATAAATAAAATCTTTAAAAAAAAAAATTAAAACACACACACACACACACACATACACACACACACACACAACACAGGCACAATGGTTGTTCTGTACTCTAGATAAAAAATCACTAGCTGTGGAGAAGTCCCAGGAGATACAATGCAGTGACTACAAATACAGCAAAGCTCCCAGGGGAACTTTTGACTCAATTTTCCAAGAGTGGCAGAGAAAAAAAGAACGGAGGTCTGTCAAGTTCCAGAAAAGAACCAGCCTAGCCAGTCCCCGGAGAAATGGCGGGAGAACGGGCATTACTTTTTTAGTTTTTGAAGCCCACCTCCCCCAATGGACTACGGCCGGCACTGCCCATTTAACTGCTCCATGACCTGCTTTGAAGGAAGAAATTCAGGAAAGGTGAACACCAGCTTGAAGTCTCCAAACGCAGCGTTCGTGGGGACCCGATCAAAAAGGAAAGAAATCATTTCAGGTTTGAGGGACTGCCGCTGAGCTACTGAGACTAGAGGAGTCTAAAAGGATAGTGGATTTAAATAGCAGAAGTTACCGCTTCATTCTGCCATCTTTGCAGGAAAATTCATTTCAAGACTGTGCCAAATATTTCACAGATCCTTAAAGTGTTTTACAGATTTCATTCTTTGAGGGCCTGAGATGCTAGTACCAGGCTTCTGTTTTCCTTTTGGGTCTACACTGTAACCACTTTGATAGAATAAAATGATGAAATTATTTGCTGTCACATCACCAGAGAAATTACAGAAATGTACTATATTTAGAACTATATCATATTTATTTGCTATATTGTAAACTGAATTAAAACTATATAAAAACCTTTAATAAATCTAATACCAAGTAATATATTACTTTTTCTATTTAATTAATAAGAACTATTAATGACCTAATATTTTTTAACAGAAGTGATAATTCCTCTGAGCAAATAAAGCACATAATGACTAAATCTTCTAAATTACTATGTTTGGTCTGAAAAGCTATAATTGCAAATGTTTGAAATTAAAATGCCAGGCATTATTTACCTGCTGCAATATATCTTAAAAATCTAAGTATTTTATTTTATTTATTATTTTTTTTTTAAGATTTTATTTATTTGACAGAGCACAAGCAGAGGGAGAGAGAGGGAGAAGCAGGTTCCCTACTGAGCAAGGAGCCCGATATGGGACTCGATCCCAGGACCCTGGGATAATGACCTGGGCCGAAGGCAGACGCTTAACGACTGAGCCACCCAGGCGTCCCTAAAAATCTAAGTATTTTAAAGAATTCTATTGGCTCCCAATATTTTGAGAGAACATGAACTATTCCGTCATTACTACCATTAGAAAAATTATATTCTATTATTTTACCATAATTTCAAGATGATTTTATATTAAAATCAAATTACATGTAATGGAAATAGTTTTAAATGTTTATTAACATATATTTACATTTTATTTCATTAAATTACTAAAGTCTCTACCCAATAAAAGTTTTCACTGGAAGAAATGTTTATGTTGGGGCGCCTGGGTGGCTCAGTTGGTTAAGCGACTGCCTTCGGCTCAGGTCATGATCCTGGAGTCCCTGGATCAAGTCCCGCATCGGGCTCCCTGCTCGGCAGGGAGTCTGCTTCTCCCTCTGACCCTCCCCCCTCTCATGTGCTCTCTCTCATTCTCTCTCTCTCAAATAAATAAATAAAATCTTAAAAAAAAAAAAAAAGAAATGTTTATGTTAAAATTGTTTCATTTGTCAGTATGATATCTTTTTTTAGTTACTTTTTGTACCATTTCATGCCATTCCCACGTCATCTCTTTATCATTTTTTTCCTGTTAGTAATAAAGCGTATGAACTTGAATAAGTTAAGAGAAATATGAATAATCAAAGCTACAGCATTTTTTCTAATGATGCCAATTTTCCCACAACTTGAACATTTATGGACATACAGATTCCAAATCACATACTCACATTCAATTGATATTAAAATAAAATGTAATTGGGGTGCTGGGGTGGCTCAGCTGGTTAAACGTCTGCCTTCAGCTCAGGTCATGATCCCAGGGTCCTGGGATTAAGCCCTGCATCAGGCTCCCTGCTCAGTGGGGAGTCTGCTTCTCCCTCTGCCTGCCACTCCCCCTGCTTGTGTGCTCTCTCTCTCTCAAATAAATAAAATCTTAAAAATAAATAAATAAAGTAAAATGTAATTTTAAGTAGGGTTCTGAGCAGTTTACAGTCATGCAATATCAATCAAGACATTTTATAAAACTATTAATATTTAAAAATTAATAATTAAAAATCCATTAAAAGTGAAATAACACACTTCAACTATTATTTGTATACAAAACTTTTCACAATTTTCTATGATATACTTATTCTAAAATTGAGGAAACTAGAGGCTTATCAAAATATCTGATGGTTTACAGTCATCAATGACAGCCTAAATCTTTGTATTTCTCCATTTATCTACTTTTTCCCCAAAAAACCGACAACCCAAATTTCAAAATACTAAAATCCAGCAGTAAATTTAATCATAATATAAATTTCACACACTTTCCATTCCCTTCAAAAAATTACTGATAGTCCTGAAATGTACCATTTATAGGCAAAAGTTAGGTGAGGTTGAATATATCTCTGAGAATAAAACAAAACAAAAATGATTTACTAGTGGTGGAAATGTGGTTACTGTTTTAAAATTTCATTGTCATTCAGCAGATACATTTGGGCTGAAGTCACTTTGCCTCTGGTAGAAAAAGATGTACATCTTAAAGATGGTACCTCTCTGCTCTGATGACTTCTAACATTTCTCATTTTATCACTTGGCCCTTTATCACTAGCACCAGTCTCTCAAACCTGGGTATGAGTTCCATGAGGCTTAGAAACATCTCACACTCATCTTTATAACAATCCTCTCTTACAGTGAGAGCATGTGGATTGCATGCACTCAATAAAACAATTTAAATCAATGCTAGTCAAAATGAGTTAAGGGTGTTGGGGGAAGTTCCTGGGAAACAGACTACCCTCAAAGGGAACAAAGATAATAATAAAATGTGTGTAGTTAAAAGAAAAAGGACTAGCTTATGTTTCCTGTCAAGATGGTAAAGTAGCATTGCTCCTGCTTTCTTTTCCAAAATCTACTCTTGGCCAGAAAAAAATAACAAACTCTGGGAAATCTTTAGGGAGATTGAGAATAGACATTAACTCTTGCAGAAAAAGCCTGAGTTAGGGGGTGGCAATAGCAATGCATTGTAGGAAATTTATTATTCTGTTCATGGTTTCCTAATTATCCTGTGAGAATCATTGCCTGACCCTTTGACAGAGAAGTCAGGAGGAAGCACACCGCATATTTCAGTGGGATTCAGGAGACTGTAAGAACTCTAACACAAGGAGAAATTGATGAAATATTTTGAACTTGGCAACTTGGCAATGACTAGTGAAAACTAGTCCAACTCTGCCTTGCCAATTTCCTAACGTAGGCAGATTACAAACTGGAAAGGATGTCACTTTCCGCCTGACTTTTAATTTAAGAGTTTACAGGTGATACATCTTTCTGGCCATGACAGAGTAGCAGAGACCAAAACTTATCCCTCACCCTTTCTCCTTAAACAACAACAGCAACAACTGGAAAAAATATATGAATATATAAAAAAGTGATTTTCAGACATTTCAGAACAGGAGTGATTTCTGAAAGAAAAGAAACAAGTGAGCCTTCCAATTGCACTGGCTTATGATGTTGAGTCTCAGGACTGTGGCACAGGGAGGTGAAACCAAATAGAGCCCAAAGCCTCCCTAGGTTACATAGACAGAGTTGAAAGAGGCAGAAGCTAAAATTCAGGGGAGTGGGAGAGGAAGTGGGGGGAGAGCAGAGTCCTAGAGAGAACAGAGCTGCAGAGAGAAAGGGCTCTGAAGACCTTCGGAGGGTTCTCTTCAAGTCTTTAGCTGAGTACTTATTTAATTTTATTAATAACTACCAAGGTCAGGGAAAGAAGCAACAGAAAAGAGCTGAGAATTCACCCAAATTTCACCCAAGGCCTGGAATAGTGTGTGGTTCCACCAGCTGGAGTGGAAAGCTACCCCAAGGAAAATGAAAATATATGATCACATAAAGACTTATACTTGAATGTCCACAGCAGCTTTTTTTTCTAATAGTCCCAGATGGGAAATAACCCAATATCCACCAATGGGTGAATAGATAACAAATTGTGATACGTCCATACAATGAAATACTAAGCAGCTATAAAAATGAACAAAATGTCAATATAGACTACCATGTGGATGAAACTTAAAGTCACTATCCTGGGTGAAAGCAGACAGACATATTGTAAGATTTCATTAATATGAAATTCTGGAAAATGCAAACTGATCTACAGTGATAGAAAACAATCATCAGTTCTCTAAAGGATAGATTTTGAAGGAGAAAAGATTTATGAATCATTAGGAAACTTAGGGGAGGGTGGAATTGAACACTAGCCTAATTTTGTTGCTATATTTAGATTGTACATATATATTAATATTCACTAATGTTAATATTTATTTTAAATATATGCTGTTCATTTTATATTACTTATTTTTTTATGGATTTGTTAATTACACCTAAAATTATACCTTAAAGAGCTGTAAAATGTAACAGATGCAATGGAGAAAGGCTATATTTTATTTTACATCTATTATAAGTTTCTGATGAGAAAGGTTAGATTATTTTGTTAATAAAGTAGTTGCTACCACAATGGTAATCTGAATTTGTCAATTTCTATTCACAGATGTTCTACAATTTATTATCTTTTGATGAGGCTCTAGAATCAATTAGGATAGCAGGCGCCATGACCCATAAAATAGAAAATATAACATTGAACCTGCTAGTAACGAGATTTCACAAGCACATTTAATTCACGAACATGAACTTTAGGGGGAAAAAAGAATATTGCTTTCAAATGGTTTTGTGAAAAAGTATTTTTTCTAAATATCTTTCTGTCACATTCTTGCCTTGAATATTTTTTATAAAAAAAAGTACAATTGCTGATTTGTTTTCCATTTAGCAAATGTACTGGCAACTTCTCTGTTAATATTATTCTAACTTTGCAAAGAATGCTTTCTAACCTACATGATTTTTCTGCTGACAGATATGCAATTCCAAGTCAAACAATTATTTTGCTTATTAACATTTTACATCTAATAAAAATGTAGCAACTTGATAAATCATAAGTAAATAAGAGTGCAAAATATGATTATATTTGTATTTAATTCCTCCTTGCAGAATTTTTTAAAGGAAGTCATTGTACTTTGTACATATTATTATCAATATCATGAATTATAATGATAGTGCCTGATGGGACAAAACTTCTAGAAAGGGCTTCCTAATCTACTAAGTCACATAAAAGGGTACATATGACTAATTATTTAAGCTATTCATATTTTAGCAAGATTTGGCCAAAATAAGTAATATGTAAAAGAAAATTAACAGAAATTTAGAAAATTAGTAGCTGAATTAGATCCTTTGATATTGACCAGGAGAAGAAAATCTTTACTGTCTTATTTCCCTTTACAAACAACTAGAAAGGTTTCTACATCAGCAGTCAAAAATCAAACAATTAGGCCTTTCCATAATGCATCATCAAAAAGGACACACACGAAGGACTGAAGTGTAACCAATTTGAGAGAAAACAAGTTGTGTTTTTCACTGTGGTGTGAAATTATTAAACACAAAATTCATATTTTTAGCTGCAACTTCGTTAACAATATTTGACTACATGTCATCTATGTTCCAACATGTTTTTTTTTTCTTCCTAATTTGCATCTTACCCATATAACTCATTTAGGTCAATAAGTCGTCTCTCAAATGAAACCAGAGCCCAACACACTTGTCTGGGAATGTACACAAGCCCATTCTTCTTCAGGGGCTTCCTTTCCCAGAGATTTCATCCTTTTTGGCTTCCCTGCAGAATTACAGCACGATTTTGCATTCTACAGCTCCATCTTGTGTCATGCGGTTCTTTAAAATCACAGCCTTTTTTTTTTTTTTCCCCCTGAGCTGGATAATTATATGTCTGCTCTTTGAGGACAGTGAACAATGACAAGGTGGGCTAAATGTAAATACTTGGACAAATATTCTGAACAAGTGTTAATAACAGCCAGATGGGATCTGCAAGTAAGGTGCAATGCACGTGCAGCTCTTTCAGTCAAGCTCACTGTACCCGCGGAGTCTCATGACAACATTGGCATAACCTTGACTGTAGCTCCTTTTCTCCCAGTTCACGTGGGACAAGCACGTGCATTACACTGACCAGGTGCTTCGGGAAGCCGCTGCAGATGCCACTGGTTCTTTCTCTTTTTACTCATTCTTTTAAAACAAAATTGGTCTTGACAGTGGATCTTTATAACCGGTGTTGTCCATCTTGTAGTGTTTTCAATTTGTTCTACCTGGCATGCTGGTTAGCTTGAGAAATTAGCATTGTTCCGAGATTTTTGGTTTTTGCTAGTGTGTTTACCAAGTTAAGATAACATTAAAAGGCGTATACAGCTTAGGAAACTCATCCTGAAAATCCTTGAGACAGGGCCACTTCAGAGAAAAGCTGAAAGCACAGATTTTTGTTAGTGGAGCATGAAGATGACTAAGAAAATGACCTCAATCCAGCATCTTAAGCAATCCAACTGTGATAACAATAGAAAGTGCTACCGGCAAATGGTATGCTCTTTCCTTAATATTTCAATTTTCTTTTAATTGCATATAATTGCATTTGTGTTCCTTAAAAAGTCACTCATGGACAATTATATATCTATAGAATGAGCTTTTTATAAGAGTAATATAACTGTATTATTAGCAGTTAAAATATAAACACTGTTGCTACCAAAATTCAAAAAAAAAATTGTACAATTTAAAGCACATTCTGAATACTAATTTTGTTTTATATAAAGCAATCATTATATCATATAGCTAATATCAACTGGCAGGGAAAAAAACAAGTCATTCCAATAAAATGTAATCCCATTTGTCAAGTAGGTGGTGTTGTTGCTTAAATGTGCTTGTATGTCGTATATGGGAAGACATCTAATGGTTTTGTTTAATTCCTGAGACGATAATGGATTAACCCAGATAAGAAATATTGCTTGTTGTGATTTTTTTTGTACTTCAAAGTCTGAGCTGTATTAAAAGATAACTCTTGGCATGTAAATATTTCATGTAATCATTTATTCCCCTTTTCATTGAGTCATTAACAAATTACAGAATAATCTTTGAACACTGTGTGTGGCAGTGTGTGTGGTTGTGGTAGATGTGGGTGTAGTACGAGTGTGTGGATGTGTGTTTGTGTGTCATTGTGTGATTCTTAATAAATAATTTATTGTAAATTACTATTTATAACTTTGGCACAAACGATTGGATGAATATCCTTAAGCGCCTTCAAATTTTCAATGTTTCATGATACCATTCTCATTGCTTGGAAGTTACTTCCAATAAATACTACTTAGACTGTAATTAGTTTTCTCTACATAAGGCTTTTATGTTGTTTAAAATACTAGTGAAAATTTAGAAATATATGTGTCATTCTATTTAAGGGGTGCTTGGTAATAGTATTAAGGCAATGACATACTTCAGTGATTTATTTCTGATTTAAAATTTGTCCCTCATCTACCTGCAAAAGCAATTGAAGCAACTCACATTAAATTATAGTGCTAGATGATTCCATTAAATAGTAAAACAGAACAGATATGATTATAAACAATCTGAAGAATTACTAGTAGTCAAGAATTACCAATAAATGAAATTCAGTTTAACTTTGTGAGAAAGAAAGGTTTGATCTACTTCTGTAGGAATATATGTATTATTTTGGGTGTATGTATATTTCTCATTCTTGTCTTAAATTTGCTATGCATTTATAGGAACTCTACAAAGATAACCATAACGAAAATTTATATTAAAATTTTGAAGTGTGGAGAAAATGGCATAAACTAATAAAAACTTTTATATCTGGTCAAGGCAGTAATGCGGATGAAAAGAAACAGAGATTCAGACAAAAGTGGAAAAAGGGGAACAGAGTCTGTTCTACGAGATGTGAAAAGAGCTCATGAAAACAGTGCCCCCTACTCTATTTAAATAAGACCTCCAAAATAACCGCACCCTTTTTCACATCGAGATGGACCTTTACTAACATTTTATACTAACGTTGATAATACTCATTGAGTTTAATTTTCATCTTCACATTTCACAGAGAAAATTACACAACTTTCAGAAACATGAACAGACAATCCTGTTCTTCGAATACTTAGTAGTTAAACTATTCTTGTTTCTAAATCTAAGAAAGCAGAGCAAGCTAATTAAGTAAATTATGACCCAAAACCCTCACATACAACCATTGGAATACATACATGGAGGTCAAGTGATTCTTGGTAGAACATGCTCAGCCTTCCTTCGACCTGCTATAGTCAAGTTCTGCTGAGACTAGAACTTCTCCTAACCATACTGTATTGTGCAGGGGGAGAACAATGAATAATACTCTGTTGCTTCTTTTAACACATCTACTATTCTGAAGTACTTTAGGTTTCTCATCTTGAATCAATTATTTTAAATTTTATCAATTTTGCTGGGATATAACTTGGAAAACACACTCAAAAGACTTAGAGTAACTCCACAGTGCACATAACTTAAATCATCCAACATGTCACAATTCCTTCTCTCTCATTTTTTTTAATTATTCTTCTTCAAGTAACATATTTTAGTGCCTCCAATGTTAGAAATATTAAGAAAGAGTCAAAACAAATGATATGCAATACACATTCTGTGTTTAGGGATTCATAATCTAGTTGAGGAAAGAAAGATGTACACATGCACAAAAATACAGGTTTTTGGTGATTTTTTAAATTGTAATATGCTTGAACAATATATTAGGCTCAGAAAATAAGCTAAGTTCTGGGTGAGGATAATCAGAAAGACTATTCGATAATCTATAGAGATGTCATTTGAAGTTAGGTCCTTTATTTTTTTTTTTTTTAAGGATTTAGGGGAATTCACCTCCTTAATTGATATGTATAAATGGTAACTGATGCAGAACAATCTCAAATCTAAACATATTGAGGTATAGATTTGTTTCTTACTAATTTGTTTATTAATAAAGAGCATTTTTTTTCCAGTTTTCCTTTAACGTGAGGTGTGGTTACAAAAATATTCACACTGACTCCTCTCTCTATCCATTCAGATATGTAAGAAATACCTCAGGATTTTCAGGTGGCTGTTTAATAGCCTAGCCATAATCAACAATAACCCATGAGTGCATACACACACCATTTACTATTAACCTTGGAAATTCAATGTCATCAATGGTTTGGAAACAGATTTCCTGTAGAATATCATTTAAACAACGAAAAAAAGCTAAAGTTTACATTTGGGAGCAAAGAATCACTTTCTAGTGATAATTTTATTTATATAGCCAGAGCATTTTGAACTGAATTCTTAGTTTAAAAAAATATGGCTTGTGCGGTGCCTGGGTGGCTCAGTCGTTGGGTGTCTGCCTTCGGCTCAGGTCATGATCCCGGGGTCCTGGGATCGAGCCCCGCATCAGGCTCCCTGCTCAGCGGGAAGCCTGCTTCTCCCTCTCCCACTCCCCCTGCTTGTGTTCCCTCTCTCGCTGTGTCTCTGTCTGTCAAATAAATAAATACATCTTTAAAAAAAAAAAAATATGGCTTGTGTATTACTTTAGATTAGAAGCTGTAGGACTTAATTACCCTTTTCAGTTTTCACTAGAAAATGTCTCTATATGGGTTGTAAAAATTTCTTAATCTAAACAACTGCTGAATCATTTTCCTCTTTAAGTAGTCAGCCTTGGGCGCCTGGGTGGCTCAGTTGGTTAGGCGACTGCCTTCGGCTCAGGTCATGATCCTGGAGTCCCTGGATCGAGTCCCACATCCGGCTCCCTGCTCGGCAGGGAGCCTGCTTCTCCCTCTGACCCTCCCCCCTTTCATGTGCGCTCTCTCTCTCATTCTGTCTCAAATAAATAAATAAAATCTTTAAAGAAAAAAAAAAAGGTAGTCAGCCTTTTAGTTTTCTCTTATATAAAACAGCATTTTCTTCAGAGGTTGAGTAAAATTCTTATTCCATTTAAACATTTCAGGTTACCGCTGCTTTTAAAAAAATGAGAATGGAATAATAAACAAAAATTGCTTTGTTGTTTTATTATATCAACCATATATCTATTTTTTCTATAAATAACTTAAAATACTTTAAGTTGATATTCTGAAAAAAGCCCATTTCTTTTAAAATACACATTTAAGTATTATTAAAATATAGCCCTTGTTGTTTTTCAATACGCAGGTATGAAAATCTGATTTAATGAAATATTTTACACCATCTTCATCTTTTCTTAGAGTAACTTAATTTTAAATATATGCAGAATATGAAGGGACACAAATTGCTCAATATATTTTGGAAATCTTGCCTTAAGAATATCTACTATGCAGGGCGCCTGGGTGGCTCAGATGGTTAAGCGTCTGCCTTTGGCTCAGGTCATGATCCCAGGGTCCTGGGATCAAGTCCCGCATCAGGCTCTCTGCTCCTTGGGAGCTTGCTTCTCCCTCTGCCTCTCTCTCTCTCTCTCTCTCTGTCTCTCATGAATAAATAAATAAAATCTTAAAAAAAAAAAAATATCTACTATGCAAACTAAATATAATGCCAAGATAACATTTTGAAAATATTTACTAAGATTCAGGACAGTAATTTGCAACATAATCGTAGCTTTGACCAAAAAAAAAAAAAAAAAATGGAACTGGATCTAAAATGAAAACATACTATTTGATTTGAAATATACAATTTTGAAAAGTAATTATTTTTTTAGAATTCTGTAGTTTGTTTTTCTTCTCCACTGGAGAACTTTATGTGACCATCCAGGAAGGTACTTCCATTCCTTTCACAGGGCCTAAAACACAGTAGCCATTCAATAAGTATTTCTTGATTACATGGGGGGAAAAAGAATGAATTTGTAATATATAGTTACTTATTTTTAAATTAATAAACTAGTTTTTGAGAAGTTTTAGGTTTATAGAAGAATTGAGGAGAAAATATAAAAAGTTCCCACATAACTCCTTCTCTTGCCCCACCCCCAGTTTCCTCTATTTTTAAGATCTTCCTTTAGCGTGGTACATTTGTTAGAATTGATGAGCCAATATTAATATATTACTAGTGAATCGCTTCACTCATTGCCATGTGGTACAAAATTTTACATATAGCTTGCATTAAGGGCTTTATCTGAACTTCCAATTACGGATAATGTCACTCTGAGTGATAGGCTGAGCGTGAAGAAAGGCAAATAAAAGGAATTGTATAAGACAATACAAAAGATAAACTCTGAAAAAGAGGACCCTCAATTATCAAAAGAACTTGAATTTTGAATTTCAAGCAAAGAGCATATAATTTGGAATTTCTATTATAAAACATTCCATACTGTTTTAGTTAGCTCAAGCTACCATACAGAATACCATAGACAGGGTGACTTAAACAAAATACATGTATTTCTCACAGTTCTGGAGCCTGGAACATCCAAGATCAAGGAGCTGGCAAGCCAGGTTGCATTCTGAAGCCTCTTCTCTTGGCTATGTAAGCAGTGTCCATCTCACTGTGTACTCACATGACCTTTTCTTTGCGTGTACCTAGGGAAAGAGCTTTCTGGTATCTCTTCTTAGAAAGACATTAATCCTGGCAGATCAGGGCCCCACCCTTGTGACCTAATTTAATCTTTGTTATCTCCAAAAGATCTTATCTTCAAATACAGTTACATTGGGTGCATATGAATTTTGGGGAGACACAATTTAGCCCATAGAACATAACAAATGCCAGATTAGGGTAAAGCTGTCTATACATTTAAAGGCCATTTGTTAGATCCATAGCATATAGATCACAGTGGTCCCCATGGAAGACACAATGAGCTTATAAGGATTTCTCTCCTTCTGACCTTCAGATTGGTTTAACAGTTGTCCTCAATGACTATTCCCAATTTAGTGAAGATAGACCATGAGAATCGTCCCTAGTATAGTGAAGCAGAAAAAAACTGATGTAGTAGCAGTTTTATAGAAGTTAATCATAGGGGCACCTGGGTGGCTCAGTTGGTTAAGCGACTGCCTTGGGCTCAGGTCATGATCCTGGAGTCCTTGCTCAGCAGGGAGTCTGTTTCTCCCTCTGATCCTCCCCTCTCTCATGCTCTCTCTCTGTCTCATTCTCTCTCTCAAATAAATAAATAAAATCTTTAAAAAAAAGAAGTTAATGATATGGCACCCATCTAAAAGGAGATTACAGGAAGAAATTTTAAATGACACACCCCCTTATTTTTGAAACTGCCACATGATTTACAGAGCTGCCAGTAAACTATAATCCAGACAATTATTAACATTTACCCATATACACTTAAGTCTTATCTGCTTGTTTAATAGAGTTATTGTTTATATGCAGTTTACATTTTATAGCACTATTCATCCTAGCATTTATCCAACTTTTCAACTGAACACTTATGAACATATTGCCATACCATTATTATAATGAATATTGTCACTTTTAATATGCTTTTTAGATGCTAAGTAGGTACTAAAGAATGTACCACAGTTTAAAGATTTTTTAAAGGTTGTATTTATTTATTTGAGAGAGAGCATGAGCAAGGGAGAGGGGCAGAGGGAGAGGGAGAAGCAGGTTCTCCACTGAGCAGGGAATCCCACGCAGGGCTTGATCCTAGGACCCTGGGATCATGATCTGAGCCAAAGGCAGACACTTAACCAACTGAGCTACCCAGGGGCCCCTGCACCACAGTTTATATAACCAACACTCACTTGGGAGAATTCAGATTATTTCAACTTTTTGCTATCATAAAAAAGTCTCTATGATAATTATTTTATTCTAATTTATTTCCTGAGGTTAATTTGGAAAAGGTATTAACCAAGAAAAATCACATTTGAAATATAATACATATTTACAAACTGTTCTTCAAAAAAGTCACCCATTTTTTTTCCCCCAGGAGTCACTAATACTTGTTGAGATAATGAGATCCTTGATCTTAGAAAGAATTTGCAAAATGTAACATAATGGATATCACATCATAGTGGAAATAAATAGTCACTGCTGGCTACCACATCCTGGTCAGGATCTCTTTAATTCTGCAGTAAGGATAAACCCAGAATAAAGCTAACTACAATAGGCCATCTCTGCATAAGACAAAGGAAATATTAAACCTCATCAATGCTCTGGGGTATATTCAGCAATAGAAAAACAAACAGGAGAAATGTCATTCAACATTTTCATGTATCTTTTTTTGGAAGTCAAGGTAATTAAAATGATATTAGTATTTAATTTGGGAGCAAAATCTCCACTTATATGTAGAAATGTGTGATAATGTTTAAATGTGTGAATCTATTGAATTAAAGTTCTGTGTCATGTAACCAGAAAACTATTTTTCTTTTCCTGGCCTGCTTGTGAAAATTGTTTAGGGTCCCTTCTACGCTTCTTTAACACCCACTGAAATTATCCCTTCCCATGGCAGTCTCACTAAGTACAGTGTAGCCTCAGGGAAAATGCTTAGTACTATTTTTGGGTGTCTCTAATGCCCAGTGCTGGTAAATGATCAATAAATGAAAAAGGACTGTGCATTCTCTCCTTGCTTTATTTTTCTCCACATCACTTACTATCTCCAATACTTTATATAGTTTTCTTCATGACTTCTCTAACCACTGACCCCAATTTAGACCATAAGCTCTGTGAAGACATGAATTTTTGTTTGTTTTTTCACTACTCTAATACTACTTAGAATAATGCTAAGCACATAGATAAGCTGGTTATTTTAAAAATTAATTGAAAAAATAAAACAATAAATTGAATGATTAAATACATATGTGATCTGGCATCTTAAAGATTTTTATTTATTTATTTATTTATTTGAGAGAGAGAGAGAGCACACAAGCAGGGCGTGGGGCAGAGGGACAAGCAGACTGCCTGCTGAGCATGGAGCCTGATGTGGGACTCAATTCCAGGATCCCAAGATCATGACCTGAGCCAAAGTCAGACACAACTGACTGAGTCACCCAGGTGCTCCTGACTTGGCATTTTAAAAGAATATCTGGAAATATAATTCTATGTAGATTTTTAAAATTCAATTTATTTAAACTAAACAAAAACAAGAACAGTTCACCCATTTCTACCATCTCCCACTCCCACCTCTGGCAACCATCCATTTGTTCTCTGTATATATGAGCTTGGTATGTATGTATGTATGTATTTATTATTCAGATTTTCTGCCCATTTTTACTACACTATACTAATATAATGCAATGTCTATTTAAATATTCTTGAATGTATAAATAAGTATGGTCTTGATAATTATATAAGTCATTTAAGGAGACACTATATTATATACTACTATATACTAGGCCCTTTTCTTTTTTAAAGATTTTTTTTTTTTTTTTGACAGAGAGAGACACAGTGAGAGAGGGAACACAAGCCAGGGGAGTGGGAGAGGGGGAAGCAGACTTCCCGCGGAGCAGGGAGCCCAATGCGGGGCTCGATCCCAGGACCCTGGGATCATGACCTGAGCGGAAGGCAGCCGCTTAATGACTGAGCCACCCAGGCGCCCCAACTACTAGGCCCTTTTCAAACCTTATATTTATCAAGCAGGTATTACTAATAAGAAACACATAGTAAGGAACACATAGTAAGTAACTGTGACATAATTTTGTTAAATTTTTAATTGCCACGTACCAGTTAATTACATTTGTGTAGCTAAATAAGGAAAAAAAAATTATAGAAGTAAAACTGATAGTCTGGCATATTAAATATTTAGAAAATGTTACGCTCACCATCAAATTATTGTTCTAGGCCTGAAACTAGGTCTTTTTGGTCATTGGTATGCATATTCCTTTCCTTATGCAACACTGCCTCAACAATGTAGCTAGACTAAGGTAAGAATTAATAACATGGAGGGGCGCCTGGGTTGCTCAGTCGTTAAGCGTCTGCCTTTGGCTCAGGTCATGATCCCAGGGTCCTGGGATCAAGCCCCTCATTCGGCTCCCAGCTCCGCGGGAAGCCTGCTTCTCCCTCTGCCACTCCCCCTGCTTGTGTTCCCTCTCTCTCTGTCTCTCTCTCTGTCAAATAAATAAAAAATAAAATCTTACAAAAAAAAAGGAAATAACAAATTTGTCTTATTTTAGCTGAAAAGTTTGTACTGTTATTATTATTGCAATAGACAACTAATATAATTTCATTTATACTCTTTATACCATATCATGGGATTTCTGACTTAACAGTAATTTTAATTAAAAAAATAAGAGACTTACCTACACACATACACAGTCATATACATGTGTGCACACACCTACACAGACATGCAGCATATGCCCATATAAAAATGTTTGCTTCAAAGAGAGGTATATTTGACACTTAAGTAAAATACTTGTTTTAAAATTTATGCATTATTCAAATAATGCAGGTAGGACTCTTTTTGTCTAAGTTTCTGAGCTTAGAAAATGAATTTTTATAAGTAATGAGAAACCTGGGTACAGCTCTCTAGTAGATTGGTCAAAGAGTTGAGGGCCTGAGGCTTTGCCAATTACTAGCTTCCAGAAAATGCCAACTTCAGAGCTCAGTATTATTATTACAATCTATGAAAATATAAAAATGTTTTAAAACCCTTTCTGTGTGATGAAAGGTTAAAAGCTGAAGTATGTGTTGCCATGGCAACAGTGTTTTGTTTACAGAATTTGTCTTTTCTAGAATTTGTCCTTTAAATGGTAGAAAAGAACCTCTTCAGTCTTAATGTCATATTATAGTGGTAGCTTTCATTAGTGAAATAATATTTGTTCATTTTCAATAAGAAGTATAAAGTGTTCCATTGCTCATTTTGTCCATGCATTTAATGACATTGCTGTGCTTGTTACTTAAATACATCTACAGAAAATGAATATGTACTGGTTAATCCAACTGAATCTCTGTAAATACACTACTGCAGCTCTAAACATTGGCAAATATAACAAATTTTCACTAATATAAAGGATGGAATGTTTTAGATAATATTCTGCTTCACAGCCATTTACTATGGTACAAGGACTATTTTATTTCCCTATTTTTCCGACTTTCTGATAAACTGTATTGTTCAGTATAAGATAGGCTTTGCAGATGTAACAATTGACTTTAACATTGAAGTGGCTTAAAACATCAAACACTTATTTCTTGCTCTCACAAAATCACCTAGGATCCATATTCTCCAATATATTTGGGTGCCATGAAATACTTCAATGATTGAGGTCATTTTTTTCTGGGATTGTACCATCTCCACACAAAGCCTTATGGTTGCCCTAGCAAAGGAAGTGATTGCTGGAGTGTTCTGCAAAGCGACACACCTCTATTCTACTCAAAGGCCTTCAGCTGTAACTTGTTTCATGGCCCTGCCTCATGGCAAGAAGGTTACAACAGTAGGGAGGTATTGCCTACAACTGCCAACTATTAGTAACCCTCCTACATCTATCATCCAGGTAAAATTCTCACTCACTCCCTGTGCCTTCATACCATGGGAGGATTCTTTTTCTCTTTGTTAACCACCCACAAGCCTCTCCTCTGGATTGCAATGTCCATCTCATCAATTTTGAATCTGCAATGCCCATCTCATTAATCATAGACTAGAGCCAATATTTTTCTACAATAGTCTAACACCCACAAATACCATTAACCCAATTCAGTCTTCTGGATTAATAAAATCATATGAATTTTTAGAATGCTGAATATGAATGAATAATTAAGAAAAATCATGCATTAGTTAGTTATTTAGTGAAAGAACCAGTATTTTCTGGCCCCCTGGCGTGTAATCCAAGGCTGTGTTCCTTCCTAGTATCATTATCATTACAAGTATTATCTCAATTCCTGTTGCCATTTTTCAGTGATTTCTTCACATGATGTGGTACTAGGAAATGCACAAAGACAATAAGTACTCAGGGTCTCTCAATTTTCAATGTCTTGGCATATATATAATGACATTGAAAATTCATCCAGTATATGGTTAATGTTTGTTAATACTCTTATAATAGGTTCATAAGTCAGCAACCATCCACAATAAAAATAATTTCATTACTTTTTTCTGGTTGAAATGGAATATATAATTTGTTTCATCATTTTGTGAACTTTTACAACTATTTCCTTCCCTCGGTTTAGATTTCTTTTTTGGGAGCTAACAAATCCATTCAATTTAAAAAACTCAGTCAATGTTTTAATGCCACTTAAATAGAAAGGCTGTTCTGGCCCACCAGTCCCTTGCCTATGCTGCCATAATACCGTGTGCGTTATTACATAATTCATCAGACTGTATTATTCTCACTTTTACTCTGATCTCTGTTTCCCTCTCTCACCTCCTCTTTTTTAAGCCTTCCCATGCTATAAATAACACAGAATTTGAAGACCAGGTGTGTTTTTAGAGAGAGTGTAGTTTACAGTACTTACACCATCAACTGTGATAGCTAAAGAGTTGTTCATAGTGTTTATGTATAGTTAAGTGCTCAATAAATGCTATCTTTCATTACTACTAAAAGAAAATCATAATATTTGGAAATAGAAAACATTGTAAGTTACAACGGTATAGACTTAGTATATCACTTGGTTTTATTTTAACTTACTCACAGGGACAATCTTTCAAATACTATAATTTTTCATTAGACAATTCTTTTTTTTTCTTTTAAAGATTTTATTCATTTATTTGAAAGAGAGAGAGAGAGTGACAGCACAAGTGGGGGTGAAGGGCAGTGGGAGAGGAAGAAACAGACTCCTCGCTGATTAGGAAGCCCAGCGCAGGCTGGATCTCAGGACCCTGAGATCATGACCTGAGCCTAAGGCAGAGGCCTAAGGATCTGAGCCACCCAGGTGCCACTCATTAGACAATTCTCACAACATTAAAATACTAACCATGACAAATACAAAATTCTAGGCTTGTGATTACTTGGTTCCAATTATTTCTCTGGTAGGTGAGATCAACACTATGAATGGAGGAGGTATGGAATTACAGCTGAAAATTCTCTTCTGGTGAACAAGTTGAGAACTTTGAAGAAAAGAATGTGTGATGTGAAATAATTGCAAATAGTAACAGAAGTAAGTAGAAGGTAAATTATTTTGAGCCTTTTTTTTTTAATTGGTAGGTTGCTACCAAACCTGCAAGAGCATCAACAAAATATTTCCTCAAAATACAGAACTTACACGTTTTCTGAGCTCCTGATGTTTGCAATCTATTCCAGTCTAAGTGTTCTCTAATTTTACATCAATCATCTAATGATCTAGATTGCCCATTGCTTCCAGCCCTCTTTTCATGTTTTATTTGGTTAAAGGAAAATCAGCTTTACATTGTGAAAATGCATACTGTTAGTGAATTGTGAAATTGTGAGGAATTGTGCTATAATGACTACATATTGGCTTTCCATGAACATGTTGCTTCAACGTGGGAAGATCTGCCAGGGAAATAAGTTTCTCTCCTCAGTAGCCCATCGTTACAGCAACAATTGTGGAAATCAAGTGAGATGTGGAGCCATTTTTGATTGCCTTAAATGGCACATTTATACACGCCAGCAAGAATCTATGCCTGTATATAAATTGAAAGAGGAAAATGAAACAGTCTGTGGATGTAGAGTCTCTCGGGTTGAATGTAGGTGGATCAGCTTGTACTTAACATCTGTTCAGGCTGGAAATGCAGGGGAAGCTTAATATGTTTACTCAATCATACTGATTTCCTGGGTGCCAAGGCAGAAAATCTAAAACATATGACTTCTGTTCACACTATGAGGGAGCTATTTAGAACAAAGGTGATGATCCTGGAAGAAAATGTGGAGATGCTATCTCGGGTGGCAGAACAGTTGGAATTCTTTGCTGCCAGCAACATCAACACTGTGAGATTTTTGTCAACTAGTGTACAGGGCAACCTCTAAAAACATTTAGGAAGGAATAGGAAACAAAACTGGCATGTTTCTTACATATCAAAAGAATATCAACATATGGTCTCCAAGCCCTTTAAATCCACCCTCCCACCAACACACACACACAGCTCAATACAAAATTATAATGCATTTAATGTAGCATTCCAATCCAGGTAATTGTGAAACTAAATTTCAGACTCCTTTCTGGAAAACTTCCCTGTGCTCATAAACACTATAGTTAGTTAATATGTTGCTAATGGCATCAAAAGAGGGAGTCACAAAGAATGCAATTTGTATATAATCTTCTTTCCATCAAAATGTTGTAAAACAATCATAAAATAAAAATTCATGTTAGAGGAAAGTCCTACCAGATTTCATATATATATATATTTTTTTTTTTCTTTTACAAATACACTTCGCCTCTGATTGGTTAAAAGTAAGGTTGTGCAATGCCGACGGTTTCTTTCCTGTGGTTGTTATTCAATTTAATTTCACACTCTCAAATTGCTCTTGTTTTGGTTGGTAAAACAAGACAGTAGCTACAATTCAGTGGGATTAAGTGCTTTACTATATTCCATAAATTATACTGAGAGAGATCAGAGGGAGGGGCTGGTGATTCTGCTTGGAAGAATACAGAAAGGTGTCACAGAGTCAGGCTTTGAATTGGATCTTAAAGGATAAATGGAAATTCACTGACTGGAGAGAGAAAGAATATAACCTACTGATGGAAGGGCCTTTGGAAATGTCAAGGATGCATTCAAAGGCATGGGAATTTCAATAATAGTATTCAGTTGGAATTAAATGCATGTTGGGTACAGAGATAACGTGGAAAAGACAAGTTTGAAAAGTTAGACCAGAGATTATTGTCAAGAGCTGTTGACATCAAACTAAGATTACTTTTTATTGAAGAGGCCTGTGGTCTGCCAAGTAGCATGTAACTTTCTCCTCTTTCCCATCCTGTTGCCTTCTATAACCTCTTCCTCCTTGTGAAAAACTCCACCACCCTTGCCCACCCTTCAATTTTTATACTGTATCAACAGCACTCTTGACACTTTTACCAGTAAGGAGCTTTAGCTGAGAACGTTCTGGTAAGTACATTCAAGATAAATATTACATATGTTGTATTTTAAATGGGAACACATGGATGGATACCTTTATAAAGCAATATAATGAATCTGTATACGTGAGAGAGTATAAGTAGACAGTACAAAGGCAACAAAAGGAGGGTTTTTGCTACTTCTACACAGTACTCAAAATATTTATATTTAGTAATCTCCTCCTATGTCTAGTAGAGTGATTTAAGGAGGCAATGCCTTTTAAGAGGATGGCTTACAGAATACTGGTTAAGATAGATATATTGTGGGGCACATGGGTGGCTCAGTCGGTTAAGCATCTGCCTTCGGCTCAGGTCATGATCTCAGGGTCCTGGGATCGAGGCCCGCATTGGTCTCCTTTCTCAATGGGGAGCCTGCTACTCCCTCTCCCTCTACCCCTTACCCCCACTCATGCTCTCTCTTTCTCTCTCTCGCTCCTCTCTCTCAAATAAATAAATAAATAAAATCTTTAAAAAAATAGATAGATATATTGTATAAATAAAATACAATATAAATATGAGGCAGAATTATCACACAGAAGCTCTACATAATATTTATTTTCATAAAAGCCTACCTAACGTTTTAGGTATTCAATTGATGGCTTGATAAAAATCACAAAGAATAATGACATCCTTTAAGGACATACCTGGTAGAAGCATACTGTTTTTGTACTTACATATTTAAATATCATATGAATTTGTTTAATAAGCTGATAGAAAAAAATTTAAATTTAAATTATGTAGGTGTGATATGTGATATCTATAGATATCTCCCTTCCAAACTGGGTGCATGTATTTATCTTAAAAAGGGTAGAATGGGATAAAGAAAATAATTATAGAAAAATAAGGAATCTATAAATGATAAGAGATTATCTCTTTCTCTGTCATTACATTTATGAGTGGTTCTCATATTTACTGAAGATAGTCAAGGAATAATACTGGTTTTGTAACTCTGGAAAATACTGACCACAAGGTTTAACATTAAAATCAAGCAGGATTTTTCCTAAAGGAGTTACTGTTTGAAATTTTACCTCATTTGAATTTAATCTTAGTGAAAGTCAGGCATATAATCACTTAAATTAACAAATAACGATGAAACATTAATTGTATCTTTTTAACTGAGTTGAAAGTTAAAATGTTTTGAGGTAGGCACAAATTAGCTTAATCCTGAAATCTTCCCTACAAACTACATGTAAAATTAAGGTAAATTTTCGAGACTAGACATAAGCCTCTGCTATTGCCAATTTATTTAAAATCTTAGAGTGCGTGCGTGGCTTAGTCGGTTAAGTGTCTGCCTTTGGCTCAGGTCATGATCTCAGTGTCTTGGGATCGAGTCCTGAGTGGCGGTCCCTGCTCAGTGGGGGGTCTGCTTCTCCCTCTCCCTTTGCCCCTCCTCGCCCTTGTGGTTTCATGAAAGTATGTGTGCTCTCTCTCAAATAAATAAATAAAATCTTTAAAAATAATAATAAAATAAATAAATAAAATCTTAAATGATTGCTTTACTTTATAGAAATTTTAAACTGTAAGAAAAAGAATGAAAGCCTTTTTAACAATTTTATCCACTGTTGGATACCATGGTGTGTGCTGCGGGGGTAGGAGGATGTCAATACTAACTGCAGTGCTTGTGAGACATCAATTTGCAGCAAGGATGGATTAGTCAGAGAAAATATCCTGTGGCAACAAAAACAGGATGTGCCTGTGGTTTCCACCCACATACAAAGAAATGTACATGAGGCAAATCAAAATTGAACTAGTGCACATATGCATTGGGTTTAAGGGCAATTAGATCACCAGGCTAAATACACATGATCTTTTTCTTTCTTCCCCCCACCTTTGAAACAATATCAGTTTTATTTTTTTTTACATATACATATTTCAATAGACAAACTCATAGCAAATCTTTAATAAAATGAGTTTCATTGTAAGAGAATATCATTTTAAATGCTGTTCTTGGAATTTATTAACTCTATGTTTGAAGTCTAATTTTGAAAATGGCTCCAATTTTTAATTGAGAGAAATTTTCTGTATACTTAATCCAAAATAACATATTACAATAGTTATGTATTTCTTTGAAAACGTGTTTCTTTATTTTTTTTACATTTTTTAAATTTTATTATGTTATGTTAATCACCATACATTACATCATTAGTTTTTGATATAGTGTTCCATGAATCATTGTTTGTGTATAACACCCAGTGCTCCATTCAGTACATGCCCTCTTTAATACCCATTGCCAGGCTCTGGAATACAGTATGGAGGTTCCTCAAAAAGTTGAAAGTAGAGCTACCATACGACCCAGCAATTGCACTACTGGGTATTTACCCCAAAGATACAAATGTAGGGATCCGAAGGGGTACGTGCACCCTGATGTTTATAGCAGCAATGTCCACAATAGCCAAACTGTGGAAAGAGCCAAGATGTCCATTGACAGATGAATGGATAAAGAAGATGTGGTATATATACACAATGGAATATTATGCAGCCATCAAAAGGAATGAAATCTCGCCATTTGCAATGACGTAGATGGAACTGGAGGGTATTATGCTGAGTGAAATAAATCAATCAGAGAAAATGTTTCTTTAAATGACAAATAAGTTGTATTTACAGATGTGCTCCTAGAAGGGACACTTACCTATAGGTGACTCAAAATTAACAGGAACAGAGAATTTGAGAGAGAGAGACACAGAAAGAAAGAGACAGGAAGTCAGAGAGACAGAGAAACAGAGACAGTGAGAGATTACCATAGTAATAACCTTCAGAATTAAAAACCAGAATTTTATGCCTTCCTCACCAACACAGACTGTTGCCTCTGTACTGTCTTATAATTGCAAATGAAGAACTAGAGGCCCTCTCCTAAATCCAACAAAATCCAGTGGATTGAAAGGTAAATTTTAGAACAGTATATCTCTACATAATACTTAAGCTGAAATTTGGCATAAAAATGACAGGTTAAACAGGATTTAGAATGGTATAACCATATAAAATTTATATGTTAATTTGATTTTTTAAATTCACGTAAGGACAGAAGATATCCTCAAGCACTTCTGTTCTTCTATTTAAGTGGTAAAGTTGAAAACATGGGACTTTTCTTAACCAACTTCCCTCAAATTATCAGTATTTTTTGTAAGGATATTCTTTTCAACCCTTATACCATAGAGATTTGCACTATTTTGACAAAATCCTGGCTAATTTAAACCCATGACAGGAAGCAGGTTAAGGTCAGTGAAACAGCATTATCATATATTGTCTTGCTCAGTGAAGTAACACTTAAAGAAAAATGTCTGCCGAAAGCCAACCAAACCACTATCAACCCCAAAACTTTCAGGCACTTTCCAGTCTTCCAGTCTGTTATTCAAGTTCCCCTTTGTATTCAGGGATTTGCAGTCTAAGTAAATGCCTTTCAGAATAAGTCAAATTTAAGAGTATTGTCCAGCTCAATGTTTCCATTGCATGGGATAATCATGGTTCAATGGATAATAGCAAAATTGGAAGAGAAGAAGTGCTCTATATGGTTAGGCCTGTCCAGATTTCAGCCTCTGACACTGTCATGGAACTTTTCCAAAGAGGGTTAATTACCTCCCCTGTAAACTGGGAGCAGTTAAATTTGCTCTTTCTTCCCAGCAAGAGTGTTTTAGGAATCTAACTAAATACATTTATTTTGAAAGCACATTTGAAATAACAATTTATGATAGTGTTGTTTTAATTCTCATAAAATTTCAGAGAATATCAAGTTAAAAATATCATTAATTGTAACCTCCAACTTTGATCCAACAAAATTCATAAGAAATTGGTATTGGAAATCACTCATTAATTCAATCACTCCAGCAGTCATTCAACCATTTTGTTGAGAACTATGATGCGCTAGTGAATATCCTTGCAACCAGTGTACTATGTACCTAAAACAAGAATAAGAGAGTCTTGTGAAACCATGTTGTAACTCGGTTAATTGCCATAAAGAGAATACACAGAAAGTTTTACTTGGTTTAGAAGACAATATCTTTTTGGTTTTTTTTGGTTTTTTTTTTTTTTAAGATTTTATTTATTTATTTGAGAGAGAGAGCATGAGACAGAGAGAGCACATGAGAGGGGGGAGGGTCAGAGGGAGAAGCAGACCCCCCGCTGAGCGGGGAGCCCGATGCGGGACTCGATCCCGGGGCTCCAGGATCATGACCTGAGCCGAAGGCAGTCGCTCAACCAACTGAGCCACCCAGGCGCCCAGACAATATCTTTTTGTTAGACCAGGATAGTTTTTAGCAACAAGAATAAATTTGAAAAGCAAATCATTTTTTTCCTCAATCACTTTAGAAATCTAAGAATGGTTTACAATTACCTTTAGAATAACACTCCAAATACTTTGTTCTCCAAGGCTTTCCATAATCTGGCCCCCAGCCTCCTCATCAAATCTACCTCAGATTATTCTTCCCTCATCACATGTCCCTCAGAATCTCATCATTACATTTCAAAATTTCAATACTATATTTTTGCTAAGGAAGGCACGACACACAGTGTGATCTGTGACAAAGGCTTGAGTAAACACTTTTAGACATAAACTGCCTAGTTTTAGGAATCAGATAAAAACCTGGTAAGGTTCACTTTCTTTTTGATAGCTGAGAAGCCCAACTGCTGCTCTTATAATAAATGAACAACTAACCAAACTTCCTAGGAAAGTGGAAAATGTTGGATATATTTTTGATAAGTGAAGATTGAACACGGTTCAGCACCAAGGTGTTATGAAGTCATGCAACATTTCCTCCATGCAGTCAAAAGTATCAGAAAGTGCATATTTTATTACTTTGTTTTCTTTGTGTAACTATAAAACCATCAAAGGGCATGAAAAGCCTGAGAATCAGATTTTATTTATTTTTAACCATTCTAGCTTCTACTTTTTTCCCTTCAACATATTTTTTCAGTTAAAGTTGTACACTTTTTAACTCCTTTCATGTATGCATCTTCTTCCATGTTAAAATCTATTATATCTGTGGATGCCATGTAGCTAATTGGGGTCAATCCTTGACATGTTCTTCCCTACCTGGATTTATGTACCTATTCCATTTCTCTGACTTCTAACATTTTGGTTCTTGTCTAATGCCACCTACTCTCAAACTAAATTAATTACTATCTTAGAGACCACATGATTATTTTCCCATTGTACCATTTGATTGTTGGACAGATCTGTCATTAATCTATCTAACCAAGTGTTTGGGTTGTTATTCCAAAGGTAATTGTATACCATTTTTAGAGTTCTAAAATGATTGAGGAATAAAGTGATTTCAAATTTATTCTTGTTGCTAAAAACTATCTTGTTCTAACAAAAGGATATTGTCTTCTAAACCAAGTAAAACTTTCTATGAATTTCCTTCTAGGCAATTAATCATATTCCAATGGAGAGATGACAGAGATACTATGAGAAGTCCTTATTTTCTTCTTTTTATTAATATTTATTCAGTTATTTTATTCATATATTTATTCAGTATTTTTTACCAACACTCTTAAACTTCGATGTCATCTTTAACACTTGTGGGATTTTTTTGTCTCTTCAATTTAAACCATCATAATTTCTCTTTTATCCATCCCATCCATACCCATTCAGGTCTTTACGTACTGGCTACTGGATTCGAGCAATGGGCCCCTGCTGTTGTAGCATTTGAGGATCTGCCTTTATAATCAATCAAAACTATCCAAAATCAGACATACTTTCAGAAATACAACCTTGATCACACCTCTCACTTTTTAAAACCCTTCAGTTTGTGACTTCCGCTTATGATTCAAGGCGTAACCTCCTTTGTTAAACACTGAATGTTCTCTGAAGTGTAGTCTCAATGATCCTTTCTATTCTTTTTTTTTTTTTTTAAGATTTTATTTATTTATTTGACAGAGAGAGACACAGCGAAAGAGGGAACACAAGCAGGGGGAGGGGGAGAGGGAGAAGCAGGCTCCCCGCAGAGCAGGGAGCCCGATGTGGGACTCGATCCCGGGTCTCCAGGATCACGACCTGAGCCGAAGGCAGTCGCCCAACCAACTGAGCCACCCAGGCACCCGATCCTTTCTATTCTTATTTCTCATATGTTCCAGGAGATATCTGACTTCCCTTAAAATGAATTGCTCACTGTTTTCTAGTGATATCTTCACATTCTTACTTCTTTGTACCTGGCTGTTTCCCTGGAATTTATTTTTCACTCAGCCCTATTAAGAACTTTTACTTTTTTTTCAAGGGTCATTTAGTATCAAATTTTCAATGAGAAGTTCTGCTTAATCACTCCACCGAGTGCTCAGTCATGTGAAAGAGAAAGTTTTGTAAGTAATAAATAAGGTCACAGTTAAATGACTGCTGTGGTTGCAGATTTGCTACAAGGAACCTAGAATACCATGCACCAAGCTATTCTTGCTATTTGGGCCTTCCTCAGCTATCTTACAATTCCTTCAAGTCACAGATCATGTCATGCTCCTCTCTTCCTCATCATTTTTTATTATTCTCTATAAATCTTCCAAATAAAATGTTTTCCACATTGTATTATTACTTGTTTGTTGAAGTATGGAGGTATGTTCTATAGAGGCAATGCTTTGGGCAGAATTTTTTTAATTTGGTCCAATCCAATGATTCCAGAAGTCATCCATGACTACATAAGAAACTCCAATTTTACTGTCATTATTAATTAATTATACAAATAATTACTGAGGTATTTAGAGTATCAGGTACTGTTCTATGTGCTGAGGAAATGGCAGTGGGGAATAAAAGGCTCTGCTTTCAATAGACTATGTACTATTGTCAACATTTAGCTAATTTTTAAAATTATATTTGTTGGGGCACCTGGGTGGCTCAGATGGTTAAGCGTCTGCCTTTGGCCCGGGTCATGATCCCAGGGTCCGGGGATCGAGCCCCATGTCTGGCTCCTGGCTCAGCGTGGAGCCTGCTTCTCCCTCTGCCTCTCCCCCGCTCGTGCTCTCTCTCTCTCTCTGTATCTCTGTGTCTCGAATGAATAAATAAAATATTAAAAATAAAATAAAATAAAATAAAATTATATTTGTTGATAAATATTCATAAAATATAATTGTGTTATATTATATTATTAAAATATTTATCTATATTTTATTTTCTATACCTACATAATCTCTTCATCCTCAGGGCAGATATTATTTCTCT
The DNA here is from genome assembly GCF_054177405.1 of Leptonychotes weddellii. NCBI lineage: Eukaryota > Metazoa > Chordata > Mammalia > Carnivora > Phocidae > Leptonychotes > Leptonychotes weddellii. The sequence goes on along the minus strand of NC_138370.1, from coordinate 153,016,215 downwards.
TCCTTCTCCACTGGAATGGCATTGGTAATCACAGAGCTTTTCACATAGTAAATACTCAGTAAATATAGAATTTGTGAACACCAGGCATTCAATACTAAAATACATATTTATAATGCATACAATTATTTGTAAATTAGTCTGAAGTCTAGTTTACTGCTGTCCTTTATATAAACAAACTATTTTACTTAAAATAAGTATTTTCTGGGGTGCCTGAGTGGTTCAGGTCATGATTCCGGGTTCTAGGATCCAGCCCCACGTGAGGCTCCCTGCTCAGCAGGGAGTCTGCTTCTCCCTCACTCTCTCCTTCTGCCCCTGCTCTCTTTCTCTCTCTCTCAAATAAATCAATAAAATCTTAAAAAAATAAAATAAAATGAGTAGTTTCTTTTTCCTCTTATTAGATTCATTTAAAGGAAAAAAAAATATTGTTCTAGATTTTCCAGTTCTCAGGGTTCATGTTGATCAAACATTTCCTGAGCTCAAGAAGCATCTTTAGAGTGAGTTACCATTTAAATAATGAAGGAATGTTTCCAGAGTCCATTTGTATTTTCTAAAATCAGGTTGACTGGTATTAAAAATTTTTAACACAAACACTGAAATAGTAAAGAATTGTCACATGCTTCTGACTACTAAATTGTCTCTCTGATATCAATTACCTTTGAAAAATACAACAGAACATACTCAGCCCATGTGTCAGTAAATCTCATCATGACAGGATAAGTTATTCTCAACCTTAATAATAACTTGCTTGTAGGAGGGGGATGATGTTTAGGTTATTTTGACCTTGAAGTCATTTCTGACTTCTTTCCCTCCCTCACACTGCTTAATCAACACATTACCAAACCTTTTCAGCATAGGCACTAAATACAAACATTCTCACAGTCCCCAGCGCTCCTAGTCCAGATAGATCCACCATAATTCCTAACCTGGACTCAAAAAAATAGTCTTCTAATATGTCTCCTGCTTCTACACTTACAGGTTTTCTCTTTTGCAGAAACCATGATGACCCTTTAAAAATCTGAGTCAGTGTTATCACCCTGCTGCTCCAAACCCTACATGGCTTCTCATAGCACTCAGGATAATACACGCCTATGCTGCCCAGCTTGGCTACTATATCTCTGACGTCATCTGTGAGCTTTCTTCCCCTTGTCCCAAACACACTAGTCTCCTCACTGTGGATCCAAGGCTCCAAGCATGCTTCTGCTGGCCCCAAAGCATTTGAGCTTGATCACTTCCTGGCCTAAGACACCCTTTGCTCTTGAAGATCACATCGTTGGCTCCTTCACTTCCTTCTGTCTGTATTTAAATGTCACATTTTCACAGAGAGGTCTTCTTGCACCAAGTCATATAAAATAGCATTTCCTCTTCACCGTTCTCTTCCATGTTTATTTGGCATCATTCATGTATTTCCACCTGCCTTTCAAACTTTTTTTTTAACATTTTTATTTGGTACCTGCCATTCCCTTATAATAGAACTTCTGTCAGTATAGGAATGTTGCTTTGTTTATGTCTATATAACCAAATTCTAGAAGGATGACTTAAAAAATGTAGGCAATTAGTGAAAATTTCTTGAATGCTTAAAATCTTTGTTATTAAAAAGTGTGGGGATCTTTACTTTTTATTTAAATGATTCTAATTTGAAAGCTTTCCATGTAATTTCAAGAATGGCGTGTTTATATAAAACCATTGAAATAAAGTAGACTTTTTATATTCCATGTTTTAACCACTGTGAAGAAATATGTTTCTTGAACTAATGAATTAAATAATATATGCACCACTACAACCTACAGTTCAATGGAATAAACATAGCTCTGGATTTCTTGATCTGTCATGAAATAGGAGATACAATTACCTCAAAAGAATTCCAGAATTTAAAAAGGAAAATAATTTTTGATCAGGCGTAGGTGTTTGCCATAATTTGAAAACAGCAATAGTAATTTATTAAAGTAGATTTCTGTTTTGTATTATTTCATATTCTTTATTCTTTAAGTCCCATAGCTTAGGCATTTGAATATATATAGCTTTATAATGTCAAGTAATTGAAATGTTTTACAATTTTTGTGATTATCTACAGTTAAGGACAATGAACTTATCCGGTACTTTTATTATGATCTTCTCTATCTTAAAGATGGGGTATTATATTTAAAACTAGGCAAAATGTGGAAAGAAAATAGGTAAAATGTAAGCCCGCCTTGCAAAAATATGCTTCTGTGTCTATGTGTATGTGCGTGTGTGTGAGTGTGTGCAAAGAGAGAAAAAGAGTTATTTTACTATTCATACAAAATAAAAGTTAACATATACAGTATCTTAGGGAGAGTTTTATTGTTATCTTATTATAATCCAGTTGAACTCTATAAAAAATGCTCAGAATGTGAAACATAAAGACCAGTATTATTTATGATTTCTACTGCTTCAACATTTACTGTCAAGATCTTTATGACAGAAAATCTATTTTCTATACTTCACTGTTTTTAATACTCTCTCTCCATTTTTAATGTTATGTTCTTTTCTAAGGATGAACTTACTATTTCATTGTGTGAAGTGTCAGGTCTTGCTGGAAATCCAAGTCTGTTTCCCTAGGAATAGATATATGAAACTTCATGTTTCTTAGCTGTGCATATACATACACCTGATAAAGAGAAATATTATGATGTCTTCCTTTGCTATAAAATATTGAAAAGATTTTCTGTTTCAATACTAGCTTTAAAGAGGATGGTAAAACAAATATATTATGTATAAAAGAGAATCTGTCCAATCAGGCAGTGTAGATCATATTGTTTCTAATATTATCTCAATCTCTCCTATTTTATGAATCGTTAACTATGTACCATATTAATATTGGATTATGGAAAAATTGCTGCATCTGTATCATCTCTAATACTAATTATTAATTTATTAGAGACATGTACTTGTCAGTGACATTGTGTTTTCTAGAATTTGACTGGGGTTATGTAATTAAGAATAAAGTAAAACAGAGAGTGACTTTTTTCTGAATCGCTGGAAACTAATGAGAAAACTAATCTACTATAATATTCAACAGTTTTTTTGATATATGAAGAGTGAAACAACTGCTACAATCATACAGTTAGTTACCTTAACAATTGTATCCATTCATCATCTAAGATTAATCCACATTCACTTCATAATTTTGTGCCCAGTAATTATTGAAAGGCATATCTTTTATAATAAAATGTTATTTAAAAATGACCAAAAATACAGCAGCTTAAAATACTTACAAGAAATAAAAACATGTTGAATTATTTTAACCTCATTTATTCCCAATATACATAATAATATTCTTTGCCAAAACACCAGCCAAAATGTATATATTTTTTTCCTATTGAAAAATATAAACCTCTGTATTTTCTTGGTATACCTATTTAAAGCAATCATTTTTCTTTGGGTTTTAAACTGAATAGAGTTTGCTGAAATGATGAGGCAAGTAAGAGAAGGAGAAAGAGATGTAGCAGAAGAAATATCAGAAAGAAAACTAAAATGGCAATTTTATTATAATGATCAAATTTAATATATAGATATATAAATATGTAATTCTACCATTAATAGAAATAATGGTGAGAATAGTAAGACAAACGTATTATAGTATCAGATTTCATGAAATTGAGGGTATCTCTCTTAAAGAAAAAAAGAGTATCTCTCTTAGTTCCTCGACCATTGGTTTGTTTGATTATGGTTAATAGTTCTGAAATATCATCCATTCCTGAGTAACTGTACATATAACAATACATAGATGAATGACATAGAATGTGTAATCACATATGCAAAAATCTAGTTTTTCTATATAAAAAAGACTAGAATGTAATTATTATTTCAAGTACTAAAAGCATTATTTGTATTAAATGGGTCCCTTTTATCAAATTAAGTACATAAAGTACAGATTATTCTTTCACACAATAGAGGCATCTTTTCTCAGAAACTAGCAACATTACTAAAGGGTTTGACACACTACATTGGTCATTGCCAACAAAGTTATGATTGACAGCCTGCCTAGGGCCCTGGGGACAAATCTTTAAAAGAAGGGTGGTGTCCAAAGTCAGAGTTCAAGGAAAAGGTCTGGAACAGAGCAAGACTAATACCTCAGAGGGTAACAAAAAGTTGCCAAGGTCAAATTAAAATCAATCCATCAGTTTATAGGCAACTCATATGGCAAAGACAAGGCCAGAGCTCTATGATTCCACTCCACACAACCGATGAAAAACCATTTTTATAAATTCTATAGAGAGAAATGTGATATCTTGTGATAGTAACTGACAAGCTGTCAATCTATCTCAGGTGTTTGAGATGCTCTATCTCTTCCTATTCAAGGAGGATATTCATTTTTGTAGAATCACATTTTGTGTAATATTCGGTGTTCCTTGGAGATATTTTCACAGGCATCTTTAAAAATGCTAATCCCACATTTTGTAATCTGTATTATATCATAAAGTTAGAACTGTATGAAGGATATCATTGACTTTAAGAAAAGGCTTTGGTTTGAATCACATCTCTGCCACTTACTAATTGAATGACCTTGAGCTGTTTATTTTACACCTCTGAGCTTCCGTTTTACTACCTCTAAAATGATGGTGATAATAAATGGCTTGCAATAGTGCTATGAAGATGAATTGAGAAAGTGAAGGTAAAACATTTAAAGAGAGCCTGGAAAAGAAAGCACTGTAGTCGCTATTATTTTATTGGACATTTCTCTGACAGCATAGTTCAGAGACTAACATACCACCACCACAATTCATTCTGTTGGTGAGGATGAAAATTATAGAGCTGGGATGGCGTAGAGTTTTCATCTCAGTGTTAATGCCAGTATATTCCTAATGGTTGCCTAGTGTACTGTGTCAAGAAAAGTTTTGGAGTTCAGCAAAGACTAACATGAAACATTTTCTATAACTGGTGGGAAAGGGTGAAATCACAACTACATATGCTGACCTGGATATAGACTTCGATTAAGTGAATCTAATTAAATTTTTTTCTTCACTCTAACTTACCTTTATTTGGCAAGGATGTGAATAAAAAGTAATCCCTTGCACTGTTGGTGAGAATGAAAATTGGTGCAGTCACTGTGGAAAACAGTATGAAAGTTCCTCAAAAAATTAAAAAATAGACTACCTTATGACCCAGGAATCACAGTACTGGGTATTTACCTCTAAAATACAAAAACAATAATTCCAAGGGATATATGCACCCCTATGTTTATAGCAGCATTATGTACAATAGCTAATCTATGGAAGCAGCCCAAGTGTCCAAGAAGATGTGGTGTGTGTGTGTGTGTGTGTGTGTGTATATATATATACATATATATATATATATATATATATGCAATGGAATATTATTCAGTCATTAAACAATGAAATCTTGCCATTTGCAATAACATAGATGGATCTAGAGAGTATAATGCTAAGCTAAATAAGTCAGTCAGAGAAAGACAAATAACATAAGATCTCATTCACAGGTGGAATTTAAGAAACAAAACAAATGAGTAAAAAGAGAGAGAGAGAGAGAAACCAAGAAACAGACTCTTAACTATAGAGAACAAACGGTGGTTACCAGAGGAGGGGGGTGGGAGGGTGGGGGATATAGGGGATGAGGATTAAAGAGTACATTTATGACAAAAAACATAAGATTTAATTAAATGAAAAAAATTACCTTAATTTGTAATGTTCATAATTTTTAAATGATTATGTAAGTGGAAAGTTAGCTATTTTGGAGGAATCATTTAAGTACACAAAAGCAAAATCCAAATATTTAGGTGAACACTATCCAAATCATCAACAACAAATTAAACATTCTGATTTTTTTTTAATTATATAAGCAGTTCCTTCACTTGATAGCTTTGTATCTCCTCTTTGAAATAAAAGAGGATTTTTGGAATGGTGGTTCTCAATTCAGACCTAACCAGAGAAGAGTGGTAGACTTCTTAAACATTAGGAATGGAGGTTATCACCCTGGAAAACCTGCGTTAGTAGGTTAAGGTACAGCTCGGCATGTGTATTTTTCAAAACCCCCCAGATAATTCTAAAACAAAGGTTGGAACTGGTTAAGAGGTGGTTAAGAGGCATTGCCTTATAGTCTTTGAAAATATAACATTTGTATTTTAAAATTGATATATCAGAGAAAATAGCTGAAGTTATAATTTTCTTTCCTAATTTGTTATTGACCAACTTCTTACACATTACAGCCACCAATAAAAATCCAGTTATGGAAATTAAGTTATTAAGTTATAAAGTTCCACTAAAATTTTGAGTTTTATTGTATTTGATTATTTTACTTTTATTAATTTTACAGCTGGCTTCTAGCTCTGTCTCTTTTTTGTTTAACCCAATGGTATTTACAAACTATTGGCCTTGTCGGTAATAAATATTAAACTGTAAAACTTTAAAGTTGATAGTTTTTAATGTATATGATTCAATTTCAAGTTTGTTCTTTTTTCCCTTTTGTGATGCTAACATTAACTGAAATTATAATTAGTTCATAAGGAGATATCTTTTTTAAAATTTTTTTATTAACATATAATGTATTATTTGTTTCAGGGGTATAGGTCTGTGATTCATCAGTCTTACACAATTCACCAGTGCTCACCATAGTACCTACCCTCCCCAGTGTCCATCCCCCAGCCACCCCTCCACTCCAGCAATCCTCAGTTTGCTACCTGAGATTAAGAGTCTCTTACGGTTTGTCTCCCTCTCTGGTTTCATCTTGTTTCATTTTTCCCTCCTTTCCCCTATGATCCTCTGTCTTGTTTCTCAAACTCCTCCTATCAGTGAGATCATATGATACTTGGCTTTCTCTGATTGACTTATTTTGTTTAGCATAATACCCTCTAGTTCCATCCACATTGTTGCAAATGGCAAGATTTCATTTTTTTGATGGCTGCATAATATTCTATTGTATATATATACCCCACATCTTCTTTATCCATTCATCTGTTGATGGACATCTAGGCTCTTTCCATAGTTTGGCTATTGTGGACATTGCTGCTATAAACATTGGGGTGCATATACCCCTTCAGATCATTACATTTGTATCTTTGGGGTAAATACCCAGTAGTGCAATTGCTGGGTCGTACGGTAGCTCTATTTTCAACTTTTTGAGGAACCTCCATTCTGTTTTCCAGAGTGGCGGCACCAGCTTGCATTCCCACCGATAGTATAGGAGAGTTCCCCTTGGAGATGATATCGATATTCTTTAGTAGTCATACTATGTGTTTCATTATTATGGAACACTGTATCACTCACTTTTTCCTTCTTAGATAAAAAGCAGTGAAGTTGCATATTAATTAAGCTCTAATTTTAAATTTTATTGTTGAAAATGTTTCATACAGTTTAGTTTGGTATTATATACATTTGATGCCACAAAGATAAATAATGTGTGTAATTTTAATTATTTTTGTAATGAATTCTTCCCTATAATTTTCTTGAATTTTCCGAATAATGCAAATCAGATTGGGACTAGGTGCCCCCAAATAACAATTTTCTTAAAATATCTTGGCATTGGCATTAAACACTTAACATAGTATTTTGTTGGTGGTGGTGGTGACATAGGAATATTTTCACAAGTAAATTATTTTTCTTGCCAGAGCTCACTGGACTATATTTTCTTTAAATAATACAAAATTTTTCTTCTTCAAAATATTCATTATTTAGATAGAGAAAACTATTTAACCTACAAATGGGTGATTTAAGACTTGATTACAATTCTTTTTTTTTTTTAATTTTAGAGCAGAGGAATATCTATTTTTATTAAAGCTTTTGATGAGACATTTCTCTATAAAATCTTGAGTATGCCAATCATATTTCCCATCCCTTACTATAGCCATCCAAGTTGTGTATGTTTTCCACTATGGCTTATCAAGGGTTTTACAAGGAGATCAATGATATAACAAAGATATTTACATAATAAAATACACTCATTTAAATATTACCACACTATTCAAATTCTTAGGGAATAAAGTTAAATATTAAATCTCATTGCAACTAATCAATGTAGCTTTGTATTTTTCTCACTAATGATCTGGTTGTCTCAGAACCTCTGAATTGAATTAGTTCCATGCCAAGTTTCTCATGACTTTGTCTTTAAAGATACCAGAGGTCATAGATCACAGAAAATTTTCCTTATACTAGTTCCATATCCTCCAAATTAAAAATACAGGACAGTCCCCAGACTGTTGAGCAGTTTTCCCAGAAAAACTCCTATACTATGTTCCAGCATGTAGTGCTGACAGACAATAGCAGAAACTCAATGTTATTTGAGAAAAAAGAGCAGAGAAAGAGAAAGTATTCCTGATTTGTTTTCTCACCTAGAAGCCACAATTCCAGGCAGTTATCCAAAATCTTTGACCACTGACCTTTGATTCAATTGAGAGAAACCCCACAAGAAACCCACATGATTTGGCATTACGGGTTACTCTAACTAAAGGGAGGCAACCTCTTGTCCTATTCTTTCAGAGAGTGGCTTTTGTGACATTTCTGCCATATCACAGAGTTGGAATTGGGAAGTGTTCTTAGTTGTGAGCACCAGATGATATGTAACTTCCTCTTTTTCCTTCCTGCATATTCAAAATCTGTGAATAACTCTTTCCGTTTTGCAATTGCTAATCCATGTTTGCAACCAAAAATTTGAACTTAAAACACCACTTTTCTTCCGCAGTACTTGTAGAACTCAGTCGCAGTTAATGACACAGTTCAATGTTAAGCTTGAATTTTAACATCCCAAGACACCCTAACACATCTTTGGGGCCTGTGCTTCTGTTTAGCCCATGCTGCCTCCCATTGTTACCTAAGGTCAAGAGGTTACAAAATTTATCTGCAAACCACTGAATGCAAACAAACAAAAATCATAAGCAAGGTTATGGCCTGTGTCTTGTGGCGTCTTCTAAGTGTATCCCAAGTTTGAATTCACTCACTCTAACAGAGCCAGAAACTTCAATCAGTATGATTTTTCTGTCCTAAAATTTTACTTTTCTGATTTCTCCAAATTTATAACCCGATACTTTAAAATTGGGGATGTTGAGGTTTTGCAGCTAATTCAGCTGAGCAGAGAGGGCCCAGTGGAAATATATGGCAAGTGCCTGCAGAAGAAAATATGTGTTTTCTACAGGTACTTTCCTCCAGAGAAAAACAGAGGAAAGGCAAGGGTGGCACATTTTCTGCTACCATTCATATTGCTTCCCCTGGGGGACTGTTATGCTAAAGCATCTCCTTTCCATGAAAGGAAACATCTGCTATGAGGAAAGAAATTTTCTTTCCCCTTTGAACAGTTAAGAACCATGGTTGTGGTTCCACCTCTGGGATGGTTAGTGTGAAAATTCCATGTGCCCACTCCCAGTGAAACTGGTATAACTGATTAAAAATATAAAGAAACATTTATGTAAAGTTCTAGAAACTGTACTAAGGCTATAGATCAAATAAACAAATATTTATTCAAGAAAATCTACTAAAACTTGATAAGTACAGTTCAAGTCTATGGTGTTTAGCCATAACCAGTTCTCTGCCTCTCCCTTCCCCACCCACAGCTCAGCATAAAGAAAGCTTCACTCTGGTGGCACCTGGGTGGTTCAGTCGGTTAAGCATCTGACTCATGATTTTGGCTCAGGTCATGATCTGAGGGTTGTGACATCAAATCCTGTGTCAGGCTCTGTGCTGGGCATGGACCCTGCTTGGGATTCTCTTTCCCCCTTTCCCTCTGCCTCCCAGCCAGTCTAAGAAAAACAAACAAACAAACAAACAAAACAGCTTCACTCTGGATGAATGTGACCAATAAGATGAAGATCCCTCTCTACTTATCTCCCAAACAAAGGATACATTATTTCATTATAAGGAAGAGGCAAGATATGAACATTTCTATTCCCTTCCAATTCAAATTTGAAGAGGCTAAATTACTGATGAGTGTGACAAAAGTTTGGGTACTTTCCTTCTCCACCCAGCCCCTACGTAAGATATAAATATACCTCAAGTGTGACAGGCTGAAAGTTCTGGGGCCCAAACTCGCTCACAACAGCCTACTAATAAGGCAGAGATTCTCTAAAGAAAAAGGGAAGCTGAGAATACCAGAAGCCACCTCCACACCTGGTGTCCTGTGTAATGGCTCAGACTTTTGTTTTTTCTTAGGGTGAGGTGGTCCATAAGAACAGAAAGAACTCCAAAGCTCTCTGACTTCAGAACTGATTAAAAAAAAAAAAAAAAAGTGTAAGAAAGTTCAAGGTTAAGGACATTCTTTAAAACAATGGTTCCCTTATTAAAGAGCAATGAGCTGAAACACAGTCCAATTTTTTCACCAGAGTGAACATGGGAAAGAAAACTGAGATTTCAGAGGTTAAAACAAACCTCAAAGACTGCCCTCAAAATCAACCCCTGCCCCAATTTAATGGATCAAACTCTATAGAAAACTATGCCACAGAGCACTGTTAAAACAATGGAGCGATCAGCATGCAATTAGTCGACACTAACAGCTGGGTGGAAAGCAAATTAGGCAGACAACTTAGCAGAGAGATCAAGGAGAGAGATAGCCAAAGAGAGAGCTCTTCTAAAACTGCTGGCATCGCAAGATAACACTGAGCATACCCAAGACTCTGCCCTCCAAGAGGTTACATCAGAGTCTCACAGTAGGGAAATAACCTCACTAAAATAGTCTAGCTAAGTCACTAAATAAATAAATGAGCTAATTAACCTCACTAACGAAATAAACAAACAGACCAACATTTAAAGCAAGTCATGGTGAGGAGGGAGATGAATCACTACCCAGATCAGTTAATGTAAAATGTCTGGTTTTCAATCACAAATTATATGTGAAACATGCAAAGAAACAAGATAGTATGTCTCATATACAGGAAAACAAAAGAAGACAAAACAGGAGACAGAAACAGCCTGTAAGAGCACTAAGATATTGGGCTTAACAGACAAATTCTTCAACGTAGTGATTGTAAATATGTTCAGAGAACTAAAGGAAACTATGCTTTAAAAGGTAGAGGAAGCGCTGGTGATGATGTCTTATCAAAAGGGAAGGATGGACCTGAGTAGGGGCAGTTTTGCCTGCTATTGAAGAGAAGTTGGTATCATATCAACCTTATTAGTTAGAAATTTAGGATGTTAATTATAATACCCAGGATAATAACAAAGAAAATAACTTTAAAATATGCAGAAAGGAAATGTGGAGGTAATCAAAACAGTACAGTAGAAAAAATACAATAAACCATAAAAGTAGGAAGTTAGTCCTTTCTTACCAGTAAACACATTAATTAAAAATGAATTAAACTTACCAATGAAAAGACAGAGACTGGAAGAATGGATAAAAAAATATGATCTGTCTGTATGCTGTCTACAAGAGTCATTTTATATCCAAAGACACAAATATGTTAAATGAAAGGATGGAAAAAAGATATTCCATACAATTAGTAACCAAAAAAAGTGGCAGTGGCTATTCTAGCATCAGAAAAACAATAGACTTTTAATCAAAATTTTTAGATAAAGAAAATCATTACATATTAATTAAAGACTCAATTTATCATAGAGATACAAGAATTATAAACACACTCAGAGTTACTCACAGATCCTAAGATAAAGGCTCCTGTCATGTCAAGGAAAGCACCTGAGTCAGTCAAGAGGCAGAGGCCACTATGGAAATTGAGGTCAGGAGTCTTTACTGTGGTTTCTGTAGGATGGAAAGGGGGATGCAGGGTCAACAGGCTGGTTTGAATAATTTCAGCAGGCCCTGGAACATAGGAATTGGCCCTAATTCTCTGGGATGATTAGGACAGGTGGATAGTGGCCTGGTATTTAAGAGCCCGGTAGAGAATGTAGTTAGAAGTGCAGGGGCTGGGGACGCCTGGGTGACTCAGTCAGTTAAGCGGCTGCCTTTGGCTCAGGTCATGATCCCAGGGTCCTGGGAGAGAACCCCGCATCGGGCTCCTTGCTACGCAGGGAGCCTGCTTCTCCCTCTGCCTGCCACTCCCCCTCCTTGTGCTTACTCTCTGTCTCTCTCTCCCTCTCTCTCTCTGACAAATAAATAAATAAAACCTTAAAAAAAAGTGCAGGGGCTGGAATGGTTGGTATGCATTTGTTAGGCACACGTAGGGGTGAGTTATTTATCATAGCTCGGAACTGACTAACTCTTGGAGGGACAATCTCTCCAGGCAAGGCCCCCGATGTTAAAACATCAATATACGTGAAATAAAAGACATGGTTAATAGAGCATTAGGTTATAACTTAAAGTATAAAATAAATACCCATGAATCTCCATTGATATAAGAAAATGATTGAATAGATAAATAGGGGGGAACTCTCCCATGTAGACAAATTCCAAATAATTTCTGTAAATACTCTGCCCATAAGGAGGTAGAACACAATTACCTAATCCTTAAGTGCAGGCTGCACATAGAGACTTTCTTTCTTTCTTTCAAAGAGTACAGTATATATAGTAAGGGAGGAAAAAAAAAGTAGCTTTATGGTGGAGAAACAATACTATCTCAAGTTAGGTGATTAAGGTTAACATCAACAGTGATAAGCCACAATATTGATGGTATGTACCTTTGATATGATGTGTTCAGAATGGCACTTTAGCTCTTTATTCTTCCTTGCCCATATATATTACTCATTTTTTCTTTTTTTATTCAAAGTATAATTAACATATGTTGTTATATTAGTTTCAGGTGTACAGTATGATTCAACAGTTCTATACATTTCTCAGTGTTCATCAAGATAAGTGTACTCTTGATTCCTTTTATCTATTTTACCCCTTTTCCCACTCACCTCCCCTCTGGCAACCACCAGCTTATTCTCTGTATTTAAGAGTCTTTTTGTTTGTTTGTTTGTCTCTTTTCTTCTTTGTTCATTTGCTTTGTTTCTTAAATTCCACATATGAGTGAAATCATATGGTATTTGTCTTTTTATAATTGACTTATTTTACTTAGCATTATACTACCTAGCTTCATCCCATATTGTTGCTAAATGGTAAGATTTCATTCTTTTTTATGGCAGAGTAATACTCCATTGTGATTGTCTGTGTGTGTTTGTATGTGTGTGTGTGTATATACACACTTTCTTTATCCATTCATCTATAGATGAACACTTGGGTTGCTTCCATATCTTGGCTATTGTAAATAATGCTATAACAAACATAGGGGTACATATTTCTTTTTGAATTAGTGTTTTCATTTTCTTTGGGTAGATACCCAGTAGTGGAATTACTGGATCATGTGGTAATTCTACTGTTAATTTTTGGAGGACTCTCCATACTGGTTTCTACAGTGGCTGCACCAATTTGCATTCCCACCAACAGGGCTCAAGTGTTCCTTTTACTCTGTATTCTTCCTTCCTCAAATATACTACTCAAATTTAACCATGAGAAAAATATCAGACAAATTAAAATTGAGAGACATTCTATAAAATGCCAATATACCTGACCAGCAATCCTCAAAATTGTCAGCAGGAAAAGCCTGAGAAACAGTCACAACCAAGCAGGAACTTAAGAGACTTGATCACTAAGTGTAAATCTGATATCATGGATGGTATACTGGGGAAACTGAATAAAGAATTGACTTTAATTAATAATAATATATCACTCTAAGCATTTACATGCAGGTCGCAGACAGAGGCAGAAACCCCAAAACAACTGTGTGATTCCAGGATGAGCAACTATGTTTGAAGCAACCCTCTTTTTTATGCTCCCCAGACAGCCTGGACCAAGGATTCCTGGGCCATTAGGCCATGCCTACCAGAGCCTCTTTCTCTCAGGGTGTGTTTCCTCAGATCATCCAGAAAATTCTCCTCCATCCCCTTCTCCCAGTAAAATTTGTCTTAAAGAAATGCAATGAGAGAAAATGAATTAGTTCTCTCATTATCACACCCTCTGCAGAATAGTCTCTGTTTCTCCTAACCAGCAATATTTATTCACAAATCTATTTCTTCTAATCTTTTATCTATTCACAATATTTATTTACAAATCTTCTTCTTCTTCTTCTGTCTGTGATGTGTTTTGGAGAAAGTTTAGGGAATTCCAGAAACTTGAGTAGAGAAAAAAAGAGTTCTGCTTCAGCTCTTATTGAGAGCCAGCTCTGGCTTCTTGAAGGTAACCAGATTTAGGGAGGGACTTTGATAGTGGTCCTCCACACCCACCACCATCCTGAGTCCCTTCATTCTATCTGTGAAGATTTCTCATTTTTAATTGTGGTTATTATAATACTGCTACTATAAAAACATATGCACATGCACACTCTACTTTACAAACATTCAGAGGTTTAAGTAATGAGAAAATTCAGTAAAGACCAAGCCTCAGGACCTGGACAAATCCATCCCCCTGCCTTGCTCCCTCATGCTCTTAAACATTACACAGCTTTGGGGTGGAGTAGGATATGGTTAACATGGGCATCAAAGGGCCAAGTATTTCCCACCCAACCTTCAGGAAACCTCACATACCCTAAAAATAGAACAGGAATTGTAGGCCCTGAGTTCAGAAGAGTAAGGAAAAATCCCAGTGACCCTGAGGCTTTTGGAGGATAGCTTCCCTCGGTCCTTAACAATCCCTTCCATTTCTGGGATGCCTGGGTGGCTCAGTTGGTTGAACATCTGCCTTTGGCTTGGGTCATGATTCCAGCTGGGATTGAGTCCTGCATCAGGCTCCTTGCTCAGCAGGGAGCCTGCTTCTCCCCCTGTTCCCCCTGCTTGTGCTTTCTCTCTCTTTCTTTCTCAATCTCTCCCTCTCTCTCTGACACATAAATAAATAAAATCTTAAAAAAAAAAAAAAAAAGGAATCCCTTCTATTCCTGATGGAAGTTAGGGAGGAGAGCACAGCTTCCTAATTCTTAGCTTAGTTTTTTACATGAAAGGATGTAGCTGATTGTCACTTCACCTACCCTCTTTCCATATGACAGTTTCTGGAAGCTGAAGAATGCAGAACTCCTGGCTCTGTCTGTGGTTTAGCAGACAGCAACAGGAGGAGGCCAAAGAGAGGGCAGAGCAACCCCACAGTAAAAAGGGAGTATGTTAATTACAGCTTGGCAAGGAAATGTCCATAGACCTTCAAGTAGCACTCAGTCTTATCTCCAGACACTAGAAAGGAACTGGTTTCAAAGTTTGGGGCATAAAAACTGTCCCATGGCCTGTGTAACCTTGCCCCTCCTCCCATCCACCAGAAGACAGCCCAGTTCCGTAAGGATTAAGGGAAAAAACATTTTCCCAGCAGCAATGACTTTTCACATGTTAGAAAACCCAGCCATTTTCTAATGGTACAGAGCTGGGCGAGCTTTTAGGGCAAAGGGTATGGGGGATAGTACTGAGGGGGACCCTGGAATGGATATGGCAAGGCCTGGGAACAAGATATGTACAACTTCAGGTTCATCTGACTTGAAACAAACTTTGAAAGAATGATGAATTGTCCCTCCTGGGTGTGTGTGTGTTTGGGGGATATCTTGGGTAAGGGAATACCCTCCCCACGGAGATGCTACAAGGTGCACTTTTCAAAGTTAAAGTCCTGATTAACTTCTAGGAGGATCCCAGAATAGTTTTTACTTTTTTAAAAAGGGAATATCTGCACAGACAGCACCTTGACAATCAAAGCCCCTTGGTTCTTTGTGTTAAAGAAAAACTTCAGTTGATGGCCAAAGGTGGCTGATACACTCTTCAGAGAAATATTCAGAGTATTTGAAATAAAGTTGGACCTATTAGAACAAGTTAAAAGAGGGACAAAGTAGTGGTCTTGAAAAGAAGAGTAACAAGGTAATCTTCTACTCCAGCTTCTGGGGATTTCAGCTCAAAGGAAACATGCTCAAAGTGAATTGCAAAGGGGGAAAATGAAAAAAAAAAGGAAACCCAGAGAGATGCCAGACAACATTAATTAGATAAAAAGGCAGAAGGAAGAAAAGACTAAAAAAAATTTTTTTTGGAATTTTTTATTTAAAAATCCACATACAAAACAATGACAAGTCTGAAAAAGGGCCAAGAAGTTGATGCCAAATGCTGTAGGGGAGAGGAGGAAAAAAACAAGAAACTATCCAAAGTAAGACAGCATTAGGTGAGGCATCTTTCTACCCTTAACTGCCAAGTTAACAAGCCAACTGCTAACATAATAGCAGACGCAGTTTCTAAGAAAGACTGACTAATAAATCAAAGAAAGAGAATGGAAAAGATAAATGAAATAGAATTACCTGGACATCTCTGATTTTTTTATCCCATGCTTTCTAATTCAGGGAGTGAAATAACTAATATTTTAATAATGTTTGCCTGAGCTTCCTGCCTATTAAAGCCTTGTGACCTTCACCAGGATTTAGAACTTCCTCCAAAACATTTGGCCTTTATAAGGGCTTCAGATCGATGATAGAGCAAAACGTGTCCCATTTCATATTCAGTCACAACTCAAATGGACCTTTTAACAGGCACTAAATCATAGTACCTTAGAAACTTCAGATGGGAAACATTCATTTGGACATAAAATATATACAAAGCTTCATTAATTTTGACAAATATATCCTACTGATAAAAGACGTTAATGATAGGGGAAATTGGGTATCAAGTATGTGGGATGTCTCTATAATATGTTTGTAATAATTCTCTAAATGTTTATTTATAAGTCAAACTAATGATTTGCAAGAAGTGAGAACTTTATAGTATGTATAGAAGAGGATAATTTGGAACAAAGTTATATTAACATTAAAATGATATAATTATGGAGAATAATAAGCTCATTATGTAAGGGGTTGGACTAGAGCAATGCCAATGTTTCTTATATTTTAATACTTTTATCTTTTATTTCCACTTTTATCTATCATATATACACTCATACAACACCCCTCAGCAACATTTCATTAATTTCAGCATTTAAATGTTTGTCTTAACTTTCTTCTTTCCAATATTTTCAGGCCTCCAAAGAGTAAAGGGCTTAAATATGATTGCTAGGTAGTAATAGGTTGCACATGTACATATAGATTCTCTAAGTACACATTAATAAAAAGTAATAACCACATGAGTACAACCATATTAATGGAAAAATATAATGTCAAGGATACTGTATGTTATAGATAACATATAAAATATAATCAATAGGTGATGTATAGGTTGTAGAAAAAAATTTATTAGCTTTATTCTCTTCTATTGTATATTTTTTTCACAATCATCTCTCATTCTTCTTTTTTTTAATAAAAGATTTTATTTGTTTATTTGACAGAGAGAGAGACAGCGAGAGAGGGAACACAAACAGGGGGAGCGGGAAAGGGAGAAGCAGGCTTCCCGCAGAGCAGGGAGCCCGATGCGGGGCTCGATCCCAGGACTCTGGGATCACGACCTGAGCCGAAGGGAGATGCTTAACGACTGAGCGACCCAGGTGCCCCTCATCTCTCATTCTTCTAACAAGAATATTATATTAGGTTTAGAGTGATTTTGCTGTATGTATTCCTAATTTATTTGGGGTTGCTTTATCCTTCTTTTGTCTTTGTATCTTTCCCCCTCCTTTCAATCAAAGTGGGAACCACCAAACTATTTTGGAAACAGAAGTATTCTAATTAATTTTTAAGTTTTCCACAATTAAAACTATTTGCTGTCAAGTATCAGTTCTTATCATTGCTTGTGTGACCATGCACAATCTCTTTATTTAATAACGTTAGCTATATTCTCTTTTGTTTCCCTTGCCTTTAGAGACATGTCTTCAAAGAAGTTGCTGTGACTGATGTTGAAGAAGTTACTACCTGTGTTAAAAAAAAAAAGCTTCTGCACAGCAAAGGAAACAGTCAACAAAACAAAAAGGTAACCCACGGAATGGGAGAATATTTTTGCAAATAAAGACATGCGAAAGGCTAACAGACACATGAAAAAATGTTCATCATTAGCCATCAGGGAAATTCAAATCAAAACCACATTGAGATACCACCTTACACCAGTTAGAATGGCAAAAATTGATAAGGCAAGAAACAACAAATGTTAGAGAGGATGCAGAGAAAGAGGAACCCTCTTGCACTATTGGTGGGAATGCAAGTTGGTACAGCCACTTTGAAAAACAGTGTGGAGGTTCCTCAAAAAATTAAAAATAGAGCTATCCTATGACCCAGCAATTGCACTACTGGGTATTTACCCCAAAGATATAGATGTAGTGAAAAGAAGGGCTACATGTACCCCGATTTTCATAACAGCAATGTCCACAACAGCCAAACTGTGGAAGGAGCCGAGATGCCCTTCAACAGATGAATGGATAAAGAAGATGTGGTCCATATATACAATGGAATGTTACTCAGCCATCAGAAAGGATGAATACCCACCATTCACATCGACATGGATGGAACTGGAGGGGATTATGCTAAGTGAAATAAGTCAAGCAGAGAAAGACATTTATCATATGGTTTCACTTATATGTGGAACATAAGGAATAGCAGGGAGGACATTAGGAGAAGGAAGGGAAAAATGAAGAGGGGGAAATCAGAAGGAGAGACAAACCATGAGAGTCTATGGACTACAGGAAACAAACTATGTGTTTCAGAGGGGAGGAGGATGGGGGGATTGTTTAGCCCAGTGATGGGTATTAAGGAGGGCACATGTTGCATGGAGCACTGGGTGTTATACCCAAACAATGAATCATGGAACACTACATCAAAAACTAATGATGTATTGTATGGTGACTAACATAACATAATAAAAATTAATTAACTAATTAAAATTTAAAAAATAGTGTTAGCTATAAAATGGGTGTGAAATAATATTAACATGGTAAGGTTGTTGTGAGTGTAAAATTAAACAATACACAAGCACTTGATGATGTGCTCAATCAACATTATCTACAACTATTTTTTATTAAAATATTTATTATCATTGATGAGTTTCCCCAAAAAGGAGATCTGCCAACAGCTATCTGATTAAGTTCGGGAGTGGAATGTCCTATTAATGTCAAACCTGGAGATAACTTCATCTCTGGTCAACAGCTTGACTTGTAACCTTGTGAGAAATCCTGAGCCAGAAACATTCTCTCAGATCTGACTGTAAGAAAATGCATGAGGTAATAAAGTATTGTTGTTTTAAACTGATAAATATCAGAATAATTAATTTTGTTGTGATAGCATTTAGCATCTGTTTGATACCTAGAAGTGAGGTACTATTGTAAGAAAAAACAAAACGTAGGCATAGTTTTGATCTGGCCAATGGGCTTGGAAGAGAAAATGTCAAAAAATAAATAGGTATGAAAAGTCTAATGTGTGTTAAAGAAATTGTTAATAGAAGACCAATGTTCTTTGATAAGGCTATGGATGAACGCTTACAAGTAAGTGAGATAAATCTTGTTTGAAACTGTAAGAAAGAGGATCCTTGTTATGTAATAGCAAAAGTTTATCAAGACTATTGCTGTAGTCATGTGTGGTAATGGACTTAATTATATTCCTCCAAAATTTATATGTTGAAGCTGTAATCCCTAGTACATCAGAATGTGACTATATCTGGAGATGGGACCTTTAAAGAGGTAAAGGAGGTTATATAAGAAGGCCATAATCCAATAGGACTGGTTTCCTTATACAAAGAGGAGATCAAGATACAGACAACAGAGGATGACCACGTGAAGACACAGAGAGAAGGTGCCCATTTATAAGCCAAGGAGAGAGGTCTTAAAAGAAACCAACCTGCCACAACTTATTTTAACTTATAGCCTCTGGAACTATGAGAAAATCAATTTATTCTGTTTAAACCACCCACTCTGTGATTATGTCAGTCTTAGCAAACTAATACCACTTCTGGTACCAGGAAGTAGAGTGTTTCTGTAACAAATACCTAAACGCGTGGAAGTGGCTTTGTCAGTGAGCATTGTGTAGAGACTGGAAGAGTTTTGAGGTGCATGTTAGATTGTCCTAAATAGATCGTTGGTAATAATAAGGAGGTGATTCTGGTGAGAGCTTAGAAGGAGAAGAGGTGAGCTATAGAGAAAAGTTCTATTATTTTAGAGTTATACATATATCATTGTAAATAAAATGTTGGTAGAAATATGAATTTCGAAGATGTTTCTGATGAGATCTCAGAGGTACATGAGAAACATGTTATTGGAAACTGGAGAAAAGTTAATTCTTGTAAAGAGATGAACAACTTGGGCAAATTATGTGCTAGTGTTTTATGGAAATAAGAATTTATAACTGATGAACTTGGATATTTAGCTGCAATTCCTAAGTACAGTGTTGAAGTTGTGGCCTGTTTTCCACTGGCTGCTTAGAGTAAATTGAAAGAGGAAAGAGATAAACTGAAGTGGGAGTTGTTAGGCAAAAAGGGAACCAACATTTGAAGATTTGGAAAATTCCCAGACTATCTCTATTGCAAAAAGTGAGAAAGCATGCTCTGGAGAGAACACACTCTCCAAGTGAATGGCTGAAGAACGTTTGTTAAAGAGATGATAGGCATGTGAGTTAGGATCCAATCAACCACCTGAGCAGAGGCCAGGAATAGAGATGGGGTTATGCCAGCAGAAGGAGTTGCCGCTTGAACTTAAAGGGACAGAGATAGGACAGATTTCTAAGATTCAATAGGACATTCCAACAGAGCAATCTATCTGTAAACATGTGTTATCTTTCTAAAAAGGGAGGGAATGACTCTAAAGGTGGTACAGAAGTTGTCAGGATTTCCTTGGCACCACAGGCCCAGTGGGCATAGACCTGGGACTTGGGGCTCGCCTCCTTGGTTCTAAAGGGGTCAGAGTCATCTCCCAAATCTAAGGGGAAAAAAACAGCTGCCCAGTGTCAAAGGCATGGGGCCACCAGAAAGATGAACATGGAAGACAAGGGTATCCTTCCAGTGGACACAAAGGACAAAGCAGAAATAATATCCTTGAGTTTTAAAACATAATGGAATTTGTCTTGCTATATTTCAGACTTGCTTGGGACACATTGCTCCTTTCTTCTTCTTTCTAATTTCTCCCTTTTGGAATGGGAATTCCTGTCCTGTGCCTGTTTCACTATTATATTTTGGAAGCAGATGACTTCTGATTTCACAGGTTGACAGCTTAAGAGGAATTTTGCCTCAGGATGAATCATATCTCTGGTCTCACCCATACCTGATTTAGATGTTATTTAGATGAGATTTGGTTCTTAGAGCTGATGCCATAATGGATTCAGACTTTGGGTTAATAGGACAGGGTGAATGCATTTTGCATGTGAGAAGGACATGAATTTTGAGGAGATGGAAGAAAGCAGAATATTATGAGTTTAATTATGTCCTCCATAAATTCATATGTTGAAGTCCTAATCCCCAGTACTTAGAATGTGATTGTATTTGGAGACTGGGTCTTTAAAGAAGTAATTTAGGTAAAAGAAGGTGATATGGGTAGGCACTGATTGAACATGACTAGTGTCCTTATAAGAAGAGATTAAGGCATAGACACAGAGGAAAGATCACGTAAAAGACAACAGAAGATGACCATGCACACAGGACATAGAGGAAATCAACCCTGTTAACACCTTGATCTCAGACTTCTAGCCTCCAGGATTGTGAGAAAATAAATTTTTTTTAAGCCAGCCAATCTGTTGTAATGTGTTACAACAGCCCTACCAAATTGATACATGTGGAAAGTAAAACATGAGCCTAATGTAACAGGTGATTGAGCTAAGTAGATTTTTAGCCAAAATGTTGAAGGTGCCATCAAATCTACTCTCAATTATACTAAAATGAAGAAGAGAGATAAACTAAAAGAAAGACTGTTAACATGATGGAGCCAGAATTTTATGATTTTGAAAATTCTCAGCTTCTCCAAATAGAAACAAATGATAAAACTAAGAAATGCCTTCCGACAAAAGATAAAATTTAAAGCAATACCAGAAAAATGTAGTCCAAAGATTAGGCTGAGGGGAAGTGTAAAATCCTTTATAAAGATACCAGAAAGGTGAAAGGCAGTGTTGCCAACGTAGAGGCCTACATAGCAAGGAAATGGGAGAGGTCTGTGCCCAATAGCTGACAAGCACCTGAGGCCCTCAGTTCAACAACCCTCCAAGAATGGAATTATGTCAATAAAGTGAGTTAACTTAGAAATGGCTCCTCCTTCAGTTGAGCCTTCAGATGAAATCGCAGCCCCAGTCAACTGTTTTACTGCAACCTTGTAAAACACCCTGAGGTAGAACCACTCAGCCAAGCCCCTCCTGGTTTCTGAACTCAGAATTGTGTGAAATATTTGTCATTTTAAGATGCAAAATCGGGGACAATTTATTACACTGCAATAGAGAATCAGAACTACAGGGTTGTTATGAGTATAAAACTAGATGCAGGAAGTCTCTGCAGCAGTGTATTACCCATTGTTATTTTTATTAATACTTATTATATTTAATGAAATTACCTATTTATTAGCATATCACAAGACTATTGAGAGGATGGCTCTAATTTTATCAACCTTTGAAGAACTTCTGAATATGCTGCAACACATAAAATTAACTTCAAGAATAAAATACAAGCTATTAATCTATACTTTGCAAAAGCATAGCTCATTTGGTTTATTGTACTTTATTCATACGTAAGTCTATTTGGTAAGTTTACAGTACCTTACTATACCTATCCATAAAATTGAGAAATAATTTCCACCTATACACCTCACAGGATATTGTGAAAATTAGTGAGGTAATACACATAAAGCTCTGGAAGCCTTTAAATAGTGCTATAAAATGAGTATTCTATCCCTGTGGGAGGGTCTTATCTATTTTTCTGAATAGCTTCCAGCATGGTGATAAAAAAGATAATGGGTAGGTAAGTTGGTAGGGAGGTAGATGGGAGGAGAGGTGGATAAAAGAGAGAGAAAAAAATAGAATAATAAATTAGAGTATAAATTATTTTTTACTTAATGAAAGTGTCTTTTTTTACTTCCTGACCCCAAATATCTTCAAGTATATGCAGCCTTATATTTGACAGTAATCTGGTTTCTTTTAGTATTTTTGGACTCATCTAAAGCAACGTTAGTTGTATCTTCCTAATTCATTTGATACTTATTTTTTTTTCTTCCAATCTAGATACCATTGTTCTCTCTCTTTTTTTTAAAGATTTTATTTATTTATTTAAGAGAGAGGAAGAGAGCATGAGCAGAGGGAGGGATGGTGGGAGAGGGAGAAGCAGGCTCCTCACTGAGCAGGGAGCTCATTGCAGGGCTGGATCCCAGGACCCTGAGCTCATGACCTGAGCTGAAGGCAGAACTTGACTGACTGAGCCACCCAGGTGCCCTTAGATACCATTGTTCTTATAATGAAAATGAAAACAACCAATTGAAAATAATCCAATTTTCTATGTATTTTATCAACCTCTTCTCTCCTTATCCAATCTATATTTTTAGATTAATGATGCTTTAATATTTCTGTTTCATACAAAGTGTTTTATACATTAGTGTTTGTGTATATATAAATACAATACATGTAATAGGACATTCAAATGGAATATTTTCCAGCTGATGTTCAGTGACACACAAAGTAGCAAGAGCAGAGATAATAAGTGACACCAGATTTCCAAAAAACAGGACAGCCCATCCCAGTAGTATCTGCAAGTGTACAACATGACTACCACTTGTGAGACCCATAGCTAACTATACCTTCTTCCAAATCCAGCCCAATAAAGACTCTTAAGCAATCATGAAAGAGGCTGGACAATTAGAAAGTCTCTGTTGAGCTTCAGGTCCTACCAAGTCCTTATAGGGCAGGGGAGGGGAGGGGGAGCTTCCTCCTCCCAGCAAACCTGGTAGGGAGAATACAGAGAGTTTGTGTATGTTCACCAGAACGTGCAGAACACAGCATTTGGTATGTGGTTCAAACCTTGTCATTCCAAAGAATAAGAAACTGGCTTGATTGCCTTGAGATAGTGAAACAGAAAACATTGATTCAAAGGTAACTGTACTCAAAACAACCAAGGATTAAAGTTGCATGCTTCTCATTGATGTAGTGAACCTAGATTGTTTAATCAGCTTGTCATAAAAGTCACCTGAAAAGACAAAAAGACTTTGAAATATAGAGGAAGATGAATATAGTTGAATCTTGAAGAACTGAGCAAGTATCCTCCAGGGTGACATGCCAGGGGGTGCATAGAACGTCATTGCATGAGCAGAGAAACTTTCTCTGTTGACAGCACAAAACTGCTCCCCCCAGAATGAAACTGGCTTTACCATGGCTGCTCATTATAATATCCCTGCCTACCTCTGCGGACCCCTGCTTAATTCACTTCACTGCTGTGTCCTGGTGGGGCTGGAGGCAGTTTCATGAGTGGGAGAAGACAAGACCAGGTGGGGGCGAGGGGGAAGAAGCTGACTTTGGACTCTTGCCCTTGCAGGCTCCTCAACACTGAAGTAGTCAAGAAATATGGAATGAGAGAAGTTTTGAGTTTAGAGTTCTGAACTTCCAAGGTTGTGGACATTTTATTAACATGAGTCTGTGTTTGGACTTGGAAGTCATGTGAACATTTTCTAGTCTCCAAGGACTGTAAGACAAGTCAAAGAATATGCCTTAAATTTTATCCAAGGACAAAAAGGAACAGATCTCCTAAGTAGTTTGAACAGGATGCCGGAGGAATAAATCAAGTTGTTTTCTGTTGTAGCTGAGTCTCCACTGCACACACACAAATACACACACACCTATACACACAACACAAAGACCTATGCACATGTGCGTGCTGGTGTTTGTTCCTCAATGTATACACAAATGTATTCCTAATGGGCAGTTAGAGCATATTATGTGCCAGCATTGTCCTAAGTACCTGGGCATTTTATGTATATTAATATATTTAGTCCCTCAAATATTATGAGGTATTTATACATCGTATTACTATTAGTCCCATTTTATAGATTAGAAAATTGAATGCCAAAGTAATTAAATCATTTGTAAAAATTCATGCACCTGGAGACTGGGAGAGGCAGGATTAAGATGCAAGCATTCTGGCTTCAGAATTCATGTTCTTAACTACTACATCATATAGTGCATTTTCTTGTTCAAATATTTATAAATATGCATGCATATAAATGTATGTCTATACATATATTTTCATTTTTGTTAATCCTTTAAAAAACAACAAAAAAAAAAAGAAAGAAAGAAGCAACAACAGAGGGAGAACATATAGATTCAATGTCTGTATCAATCAATTGCACTGTCTGGACATTATCTGGATCCCAATTTAAACAAACTGTTAAAATTTATAAGATTCATAAGGAAAGGGGCTCAGTCGGTTGGGCGGCTGCCTTCGGCTCGGGTCATGATCCCAGGGTCCTGGGATCGAGCCCCGCATCGGGCTCCTTGCTCAGCAGGCAGCCTGCTTCTCCCTCTGCCTCTGCCTGCCGCTCCCCCTGCTTGTGCTCTCTCTCTCACTATCTCTCTCTCTGTCAAATAAAAATAAATAAAATCTTAAAAAAAAAAAGGTTCATAAGGAAATTCAATGATATTAAGGAATTATTAGATTTTTCAAGGTATGATAATGGCACTTTGGATGTTTTTAAAAGTTCTTTTCTTGGGATGCCTGGGTGGCTCAGTCAGTTAAGCATCTGCCTTTGGCTCAGGTCATGATCCCAGAGTCCTGGGATCCAGCCCCACATTGGGCTTCCTGCTCAGTGGGGATCCTGCTTCTCCCTCTGCCTGCCACTCCCCCTGCTTGTGTTCTCTCTCGCTAGCTCTGACAAATAAATAAATAAAATATTTTTTTAAGTCCTTCTCTTTTAGAGATATGAACTGAGTAATTATAGATGAAATAATATGGTGTCTGGGATTTGCTTTAAAATAACTCAAAGGGGACACTTAGATGAAATAAAATTGGTCATGTATTGATAATTGTTGAAGGTGGATGATGGATACATCAGATTATTTGTGCTCTTCCCTATTTTTCATGTTTGACTATTTCCATAAGAAAAAGCTAAAAAAATCCTTTAAAAAAATTGTTCAATTATTTTGGAGAAATACTTAATAGAGTTTTAGCAAGTCCACTTTTTATCTGAGACTATACTTTGAATCAGAAGTTTCCATATATTTTGCAAATAGGAAATGGAATTATTATTCTACTTTTAAGTTAAATTCTACTATGGACTTAAAATTCTACTATTTATGGGGGCCAGGGAGATAGGTAGACAGATCAGAAAACTTAAGTCTTAAAGCTGAAGTTTACTTGATAATACTTGCGTGATATTTCAGATCGACTTACATTTTCAAAATAAATGGAGGCTTTATGAAAATTCCTTTAGGTTTGTTTGCTCATTTTCTTTTGTAAGTAAAATGATTCAACTTAGATTGAATTTTATTTGATCTAAATTGCTGTAGATGAATTTCATACACATGGGAATATACTCCTTTCCTCTGCCATATTATAAAAAAAAAGAATGAGCATGCTTTTTGTATGAGTATGCTGTAGTTGTAACCACTTCAGTGTTTACTGCCAAAATAACACTTTAGGATCTTCTCATTACCCTCTTGGGTGAGGTTATATGAGAAATTTGTGCTATTTAAACTAGCTTCGGAATGACATTCCTTCCTTACATAAACTTTGCTTTTTGGGTTTGATTACACTCTCCATTTTTCAATGTTGTTATTATAATGAATGTATTATTATTTATCAAAATGGAGAAATACAGCTGGAAACATATTATAGTGTTTCAAGTAATGGACTTTGGAGCTAGATGACCTGAGTTTGAATTTTGGCTCAGTTTCTATCTTTGTGCCCTTGAACAAGTTACCTAACCTCCTTGTGCTCTAGTTTTTCCATGTTTACAACATAGATAATAATAGCAATAACTCATAGGGCTGTGATAAGCATTAAGTGAGTTGATATTTATAAGCTCTTAAAATAGCACCTAAAATGTAATAAGCAAGAAAAAAAACTTTGTTAAATAAAAGGTTTTTTTGTTAGTTAAGTTTGAACTGATGTAATTTTTCTTGCTGTTTTTAATATAGGCTTCCTTTATAATTCATATTCTATATATCTCATAAAATTTATATTTAAATCTCAGACATTTCACTGAATCATTATTTTTTTAAGTTTAAAGGACATTAAAAAAGTACGTTGACCAACAAAATAAAACTAAACGACACCCTAAAAATGGAAATGTTCATATAGTCAGTCACTTATCAGGGCAGTCACACAGAAGAAAGACTAAAATATACTGTTTATGGATCATGCTATTTCCTTTTTTTTTTAATTCTTATGTTAATCCCCATACATTACATCATTAGTTTTAGATGAAGTGTTCCATGATTCCGATGCACTGTCCAAACAAAATCTGTGCAAGTCAGAGAGAGAGGCAAAGTTCCCCAGTCTTCTTATTTCATAGAATTGTGGAGGTGCAAACCAGATTTCCTTCCATATGAAACTCTCAGTTGCCTCGGATGGAGATGACCACTGGCAGCTCACCATCTCGGTCAAGTCTTGGTAGACTTGCGGCGGCTCGCTCAGGCAGCACAAGAAGAAGGCTGTATCGAAGCGGCGTGAGCCAGCCACCCCAGTCGTGCAGCGCCCCGATGTCGGGCGTGCAGTCAAGGTGCTCACACAGGCTCAGGAAGCGGCGCGGGTCGTGGCGGACGCGGTCGCGCCAGGCGTCCAGGCCCCGCGGCGGCGCGAGGGCCCCGCCCAGCTCCGGCTTGGCGGGCAGAGCGGCTCGAGGCTGCAGCCGGGTATTTTCTAAATTTTTATATGAAGAAGCATCAATATTTATACATTTATAGCTATAAATATATATGCACATATATATACATACATATTTATAACTATACATTTGAAGCACATATTTGGTTAGAGAAAGTAAGATTTTCAGTTTTTACTGCTAGGAAAAAAATATAAGCTCATTAGAAGACATGAATAGAGAAAAGTGGAGGTATCTAATTACTTTCTGCCCTGAGCATTTAATTGTGTTGTTTTTTTGCTTGTTCAATTTTTGCAAAAGGCTTCCTTCTACCCCTCTAATCTAACACTTGAACCTCTATTCAGCCCTCTCCTGTAGCTGGACTCAGGACCAGGTAACATGGCCTATTGTATAAATCGGTTACATTGTAGTTGTTAAAAATATTGAGAAAGAAAAAGAAAGAGGGATAGAGAGAGAGAGAGTAGAGAGATGGCGTGTACTGGAAACTATAAACAAATTATTTCAGAAGTTTGCTTTAAAAAAGTACAGACAACTAACAGTATTAAGAGAAGGATGCAACATCAAGAAGAGATTTTTGGGTGTATGTTTTATTTTTAATGAGAGTAACTGTATCAACAACTATATTGTTCACTAGGACTTTCTTAATGATAAGGATTGAATGAAAATGAAGGGATTTTCTAACTATGGAAAAATGTAGTAATTAGTAAAATAACTAATTTCAAAGAATTCTTAAAAAAAAGAAAACTAATTCTGGATTATCAGTAAGAACCTGGCATTAAAAATCAAAAGAAAATATTTGAGAATAAGATCTAGACTGGACTAGAAAATACTATAATTTTTGTTTTGAGTAGTAAAGTGCATATGTATCTTTTCATATTTAGGTATATGAAGGATATATTCATCTTTTTGAAATTAATAATAGGTTTCCAATTTGTCAACTACTTACAAACTTTGCAAGGTCAAAATTCTGTTTTCCATTATAATACAATAGCAAGGAAGAAAATAGAATTGTTTTTCTTCCTTTAAAAACTTGTTAAATGTTTTATAGTAAAAATTACTTATTATGTATTACTTATTATTTATGTATAACTAGACAAGGATCCAAAAAACCAGACATAGGGAATCCAAAGATTACATGTATTACTTCAACCAATTATTTACTCAAGCTATCCAACCAAATTATGGTTCTCAGATTCTCTTGGCCTCACCTGCATTTTGGTTCTTAGCCACTTGCTCATTGGAAAGTCCAGCCACCACATTCATCCTGCTTAGCACATTTGTCCCGTCTCTAATAATCAGCTTTCTTAGCCTCCTCAAAGTTAAGGTTTTACCTTGCTTATGTCTTTATACCCACAGCACAAACCCGTGTCCACTGCAACTCAACCTATGAAGGCCAGAGTTTCTTCCCCAACTTCTGGGCTCAGACCACATTGTGGGATGTGGGATCTTGATTCCCTAGCAACTACATGAAGGTACACATTCTAGAAGTGTGGAGGAGTTACTACTTCATGGGGTAAACTCTCTATAATAGGTAAAAGGAGATAAGAAGGAACTAGCAGATTAATCCCTCTAACCTCCTTCCCCTGAGATGTTCCTTCAAGGTAAAATAGCCAAATGGTAGTTCTGGAGGACATCCTGCCAGACCAAGTAACCAGCTGTGCTTTCTTTGGAAACTAAGTCCAGCTCCTTAAACGACTTCCCTGCTTTCTTGTTTCCTTACTATTGCATCACACAATAATGCTTAAGTGTGTGCAAGCTTTGACTCAGCTTTTGTTTTCTAAGAAACTGTGACTAAGATATGGAGAAACAATAAACCCATACTACAAAGAGATGCTATTAAGTCCCTGTACTGGCAACTATTATGAAATAAACTTGTTTGGGGAGGAATCTCTGCATGTAGTAGAAGAGATTAAGCACATAGGGATAAAATACTGGCTCAGGTTTGGTTTTCTCTTTGAGTTGTGAAGAAGCTTAAGCTTCTATCACCATAGTAATGCAGCAATTTTGTGATTTGCTATTAAAATTATATGCATCTGACATCATATCACACATGTGATAATGTACTGTTAGATACTGTATTTACTTGTGAAAATGGCTAAGATAAAAGTTATTCTCAAAAGAACTCATAATTTTTGTCAATGTTATGTAATTAAGCCTAATTAATGATCTGAAGAAAGTATTAATTAAGATACGATTGGTATTTGTTATACCAATATTTAAAATAAAATTTTAACATAGGATAATGTACAACATCAGGAGATGTAACTTGTATTTGCAGTTCTCTTCTTAGCTTAACTAGTAAATAACAAGACTGTGAAGAAGTCACCTAACTTCTCTGGTTCTCAGTTTTCTCATTAATTAATAAAGTTAATGAGTTGAACTATACACACTGATAGGCCTCTTTCACTTGTAACATTGTGATAAACAAGATTAATTAAGTTGCATTATTTGGGACAGCATAATAGAGGACAGAGATGATTGTCAAAGATCAGAAAGCTTTTCCTATCTCAATGTAGCTGCCTGCTATGAAAGCAATGATTGCATTCAGAAATACTTTAAAGAATGCTTTATAAAATCAGTGGGGTCAATGATTATTATGCTCATTCTGGGTAATTAAAGCTATGCTGTGCCAAGAGGAATAAAAATAAAAAGTGAGATATAGTCATCAAGTCATGCAACAAATATTTGTTGACTATTTACTGAGATAACTTTTATATTTGATACTGATAATATAGTAGTTTATTTTTTTTAAAGATTTCATTTATTTATTTGACAGAGAGAGACACAGCGAGAGAGGGAACACAAGCAGGGGGAGTGGGAGAGGGAGAAGCAGACTTCCCGCTGAGCAGGGAGCCTGATGCGGGGCTCGATCCCAGGACCCTGGGATCATGACCTGAGCCGAAGGCAGACACTTAACGACTGAGCCACCCAGGTGCCCCAATATATTCAGTTTACAAGAGAGAAAGAGGTGTCCTAATCTCAAGCCACTCATACATAAACAACTCAAAATGGTAGCAAATACCCTTGAGAATTATTAGTTGTTTAAGGAACAAGAGAGCTAGAATTGCTCAGGCTACACGTGGAATTTGTGGTTCTATAAACTCTTACAGAAAGGTTGAAAAGTCAAGCTGTGGAAAAGGCAGTTTGGATTTCAGGAGCAACTGTAAGTAGGCTTTCTCATTCTGTTCATCATCTCTTCTACACACTGTATTTTGGCATCCTTCTCTCTAACAGCATCTGGTTTACTCCACAAGGGAAGAAACATGACCGATGGGGACTGTTGAATTCCACATCTTACTGTTAAAGCCACTGATGAGAGACTGATAAGCAGCATCCTTTTGTCTTTTGCCCTAGTTCAGAGAGCTTGGATAAAGAGAGAGTGTCTTGGCTTGACTCAATTCTACACCCAAGACTAATCAAACTCAATCACAGATTCATAGATTTGTTCCAGGGCTGGGTCTCTGGCCAATCAGAATGGATGCAGATGGCACTGGAGAAGTGCCTAGAGAAGGTCTGCCTTACCACAATTTTACTCTTTATTTCCTTGCTCATGGTGTGGTCCAGGGGATCTATGAGAAGAGTTATATAAGCCAGGAACTAAGTAGAGAATTGTGGGAGCACTGAATTTCAACACTGCATTCCAAAAAAAAAAAAAAAAAAAATGATCATACTGTTTTAGAAATTGGTATTGTAAAATAGTATTCCTGGGATAGAAAGTAATAGACTGGGGGAATATATTTTATTTGGGACCTAATAGCAAGTATCAAATATACACAAGTGAGTATTGGGTTTGCTAGCATTTCCACTTTCTTACATAAGAGATTTGTTTATTTTTAATAGTCACTAGGTGGCTATTCTGGGGCCAAAAGTCACAGTATCTGATTATTAGTGTAATTTTATGATCTATTAAATTTGCTGTTCATAATGGAAAGATAGCATTATCTGGGGAAATTAGCTATATGAGCTTGTTTCTTTTTTTTTTTTTTCAAATATATCTGTTTTTGTAAGGTTGACTGACTATACAACCCAAAAGCAGATAACTTAGTGTTCTTTAAAAGTTATTTGACTAATAGTCAAATTATGAAAAGCTTCCTACATTTTATCTTAAATTCTTCACTTCATGGCATTTCAACAGCTTCTTTTTGATCAAAAGGAGTACTGTAGTGTTGTTATAGAAAATGTTTGTCTCATTAAAATTTACCCTACTGCAAGTTCAGAGGATTGTAAGTGTATGTATAATTTTATTTCCACTGGGTGATTTTTATAGTGTGTATGAGCTATTCTCTCTAATGGAAAGTGCAATAGTAAGGTACTTTAAATAGGCATTAATCCTCACAATACATTTGCAAGTTAGGTAAGCAACATGAAGCATAGAGCTATAATAGGTACTACACACATTCATCCACCTTCACAGGCTGCAAAACTAGAAATCACATATAACAACAAAAAAAGACATTTGCAAAAGGAATAGCAGGAATACTTGTGGTATATTTCCTTTCTGGTTGTCATAGACAGATGAAGCAAAAGGGGAACACAAAACTGCATTTTTTTTTTTTTTAGAAAAAGACACGATAAATTAAAATAACACAAAGCAATGCCAGATAATTGTCATGTAAAAGAAGAAATAAAGTCTTAGACTAGTTATCCAGATAAGGACACATAGATAGTAACACTATAAAAAATACTTCCTCCAATCCCTTTGCTATAAAGCCTTTCTTCTGTACCTTAATTGACATGAGAACTTATTCTTACCAATTGAATCAATGGAGATAGAGTATTAATTTATTTGGGTGGAAGTTTGAAAACTAACCAAAGCAAAAAAAAAAACAAAACAAAACACAAACCAAAGCAACAACAACAACAACAAAATGTCTTTTAGGTTGTCAACACTTCCATGATACAGAAATTCCCCGGAATTTCCTAAAAATGATATTATCTTAATGAATAATTTCTTTTGTCTATCTTGGACACAGAACAAATACTATAAGCCACAGAGTAGATATTTGGAATCAATTAGAACATAATCTGTTTAAGCATATATGGAATATAGATAGGCACACTTAAATACTTAATATTTAAATAATCAATACTTAAATAATGAAAATAGAAATTCGGTAAATTAGGCTGTATTTACACTAGCCAATTTACCAGGTTAAAAAATAACTTTGTGGTTTCAAGATATCTTCCCTTCTCAGTTGGACTGAGCATTTGCCAATATGCTTGATTGGACAAAAATGAGTCAGTAAGCCACTAAATTAATGTTCAATCTATACTTACTTCCCATGTGATTTTAGTTGATATGTCTGTTAATGCCTGCCCTTAAAAGTAACCTTCAGTTGTTTAATGATATACTGTAAACAATATTAACTATTATTATTTAAAGTGATTGTGCATCTACATCATTTTTTATTAGTCCGTACATGAAATTTTGGAGTCATTCTCACATTTTTTCCCATATTTCTTTACATAAAATAAGGAACCTACTTTTTGAATATTTTCCCTGTAATTTTTCCATTATTAGAATAAAATGGATAAGTGCTTAGATGGACAGTATGAAAATTGTAAGTCCAAAAAAAAAAAAAAACAAAAACACTTCACTATCTGCACCTTGCCTTGGTATACTGCTGCTGATTCAACAAAACTTTAGTTTCAAAGACAAACTTTAAATTACTATCAAATTTTTCAGACAGAAAATAAGACCTTTAAAATGTCATTCTTTTATAGTGAGTATTTAAAACTTTATGTCTATATCAGAATATTAACTAAAATGTTGTAATATATGCATATACATCAGAGGAACTTATTATCAGAAGGGAAAAGCTTCTAGAAACAGAAGTTGAATAATAAAGATAAAAGAGTCACAATATCCCTAAAAATTTATGTCTGTTGACAGATATGTAATTGTTCACTTGATGTCAACTTTCCTCCTACAATTTTTCTGTTTATTTTTTAATATTGTAGAATTTTAAAACCTCATCAAAATATTCCTAAAATCATCAATTTCCTCAATAGAAGACTAAAGCATATTCAAAATTTGCATAATAAAATACCACACAACTTTTAACACCATCAGTATGAAATCTATTTTATAGCTATAATCATATGGGTTTGGTATGGTCAATTTGGGAACTGTTTACAATGAAGATACTGTTGCTTTTGTCTGTCCCTCAAACATCTTATAAAACATTAATATAATTGTCTATATTTAGTGCAAATTCAGTTTTGGAACAGTGTGGTATATTGTGACATGCAGAGACTGTTGATTTGACTTAACTCTATGAACCCTAACTCTGTGTACTCTGTTTCTCGGCTGGATGCAAAAGCAAAGTGGTCGTGCTATCTGAAGAATACCTGAGGAAGACCAATCAAGCTTCAAGTGCACTGCTGAATTCAGCCCTCAAGTGCCAGAGAATCTAACCAGAGCCTGATGGATGGGATCATGTCAAGTGGTGAGACTGCTGAGTGTTTGGATAGCCAGAGGCCCAACCTCACTTCTCCAAGGGGACTTTAAGCTCAAGCAACAGAGCTACTTTGATGTTTGTCTTTTTCTGAGAAAAGAAAAAGCTCAGTGCATTTGAAAACACACCCTGTGAGTTTGCAGAATGGTTAGGCTAGGCAAACCGAGGTGACTGATCAAAACTCTTTTAAATGTGGATTACAAAGCTACCAACTGAAGGCCTGGGGGATGGAGGGTGAAATGTAATCAGATTCAGTGCTAAAGAGGAGCTCTGCCAATAAGCCAGCTTTTGTTAGCTTGACATTATTAATTAAACAAACAAACAAATAAAACAATGTCTGGTGAGATCGAGGAGATCTAAAATTAACATGATGGAACACAAATCGGAAAAAGATAACACGTAACAACATATTATGAAAAAGATGTTGTGAGATATCATTTACTGAGATTTCGCAGAGTAGGGAAATAAATAAGAATATGACAATTTTTTTCTGTGAGAACAAAGAATTATGTGCAAAACTATGGAGAATTTTGGATGATATATTCATGTGGAGCTTTATTCATACTTAAATAAATGCTCTAGGAACTCTTTTTTTTTTTTTCCCCTTTCCTATCCAAATTTGGCTATCTGTTCTCCCAACATCCCTTGAGAGACCCTATCTCTGCATCTTAACACCCACTACTCCTCTTTCCATTAAAACCAAATATTTTCTGTCAGTTTACTCAAAGTCTATTCCTTAAGGTTTATTTCAAAATTGTCATTTACATTAAGCCAACTCCAACCACTCCAGTCAGCAGAAGTCCACCTCTTTGAAAATTTTAGTTGTTACTCTGTGCCCTCTCTCTGGAACATTTCCTCTTATTCTCCTTTGAATTGTGAGTTATCTCTGTATGTGTGAGTTCTGTTTTGTACATGTTTGCTTAAAGTGTTTGCATACCGTCCAGGTGACCATGTCAGATGATAACCTCACATGTAAGAATGAAACTCCGGAGGATGTTTAGAGTCAGAAAAGCAGTCTGTGGCTCAAATTGAAGTCCTAACGAAAATTGAGTGGATTAGATGGATTGCAAGAAAATAAATTAAGAGAAAGGCGGCAGAAAGCTCACACTCACTGTCCTTCAAATGTAGTTTCCCCGGGATGGTAAGAATCCGTATAAGATTGCAGGAAGTCTGGGCCATGAAGGGTATTGGATATCTTGCCTCAGGGACCAGAGCTCTTGGCCATTAGCCACGTGGAAATTCTGCCTTCCTTGGGGGGACGGGGGGTGGGTAGGGGGGCAAACAGAACTTGATAAACTCCCTTGGGAGAGCACAGCACTGGATCTGTTTCATCCTCAAGAGATACTTCAAGTTTCAACAAAAGCATAAGCTAGGCTTTAATCTTATTATCTGAGAATTGTTGCATATTTGTTACTTCATAATACCTGTCAGAGAATTGAAGAAATAGGCCTCCAGTTCCCAAATGAGAAAAATAAATAAGATTTTGTCCATGGAACTTGCATATAGGGGTTTCTAATATTTTTTTTTTTTACAGCACTTACTACTTTATTTTTTTAATTAATATATAATGTATTACTTGTTTCAGGGGTACAGGTCTGTGATTCATCAGTCTTACACAATTCACAGTGCTCACTATAGTACATACCCTCCCCAGCGTCCATCACCCAGCCACCCCATCCCTCCCACCCCCCTCCCCTCTCTTTTTTTTTTCCTTTGTTACCCTTACTCAAAGCAGGGTGGAGATGGGAAAGGCATTTAATTCTGCAGTTTCACTTAGAATTTTGAAACAATTCAAGGACAGGAATTTAGCTAGCAACAGCTGTGAAACCAACACAGGCCGTATGTGTTTATGAATATTATCTGAAGTAGAAAATAATAATAAAGAGGGTTTAAAAATGATTCTGACAACCGTCTTTCTCACAAAGCTTAAACTTCTCATTTGTTCCCGACGAAGAGGGGCACATAAATGCATATTGATGAATTTAGAGTCTGGCCAATAATGAGATATCTCCCTGGTTAAACATTTGCCTGAAACACCCCCTCACCTAATAAGCAAAATGGACAGGCATACCAGGTCCTGTGGTTTGTCCTGACAGAGGGTAGAAGAAGGCTGGGCAAAATGTGCAGAATAAGAATAAATCTATCCATTTTCTACGTTCTGACTATTTGCCTGACATTTTACTTGCATAATCTATAATGCTCATAACTACCCAGTGAAGTCGATAGTATCCCGGATTTATGGACAAGAAGACCACATGTCCAGAGGTTAATTAAGTTGGTGGAGGTCACATACTGAGTAATTAGCAGGACTTGAATTTGAACCCAGGTGAAGAAAGAGATTTCATCGCGCTCTAAACCTGTCCCGCTAGAGCTTTGAAACATCCAGAATGCTGACCCTGTAAAATCCTTTGATCCAGCCTCAGAGAAATCTTCGTAAAACTGGCTCCGGTATTTTCATTGTTATTTAGAATGGTGGAACAAGCAGGTACTTAACTAGATATTGCAGAAAACATGGAGGCATCAGAAAGATGCTAAAACCAAAAGTAAAGTTTTTCGGGTAAATTACTGAGCTGGGAATGAGGCAGAGCAGCAGTGATAACAAGCGGTGCATTGAGGATGTGGGGGAAAAGCAAGGCTGCTCCTGCTGAGGCCAGGAGGCTTCAGAACCTCTCCCTGGCACTGCCATCTCCGAGCACCTTGTCTTGGCTTCCTGTGGTCCTCTCATGTAGCATATTTCCTAAATTATTAGTAACTGCGTTTCTTTTCTGTGGTTGCTGCAACAAATTATCACATGTTCGTTCCTTAAAACAAAAGAAATGTATTATCTTACAGCTCTGGAGACCGGAAGTCAAAATCAGTACCACCACAGTGGCCCAAATCAAGGCGTTGGCAAGGTCACAGTCCCTCCAGGGACTCTACGGGAGAACCTGTTTCTTGCCTCGTCCAGCTTATGGTGGCGGCATCACTTTGATCTCTGCTTCTGTGTTCCTACCACCTTCCCTTCTGTGTGTGTCTTTTCTTGTGTCTCCCTTTTAAGGATAGATTTGATGGCATGTAAGACTCACTGGGATAATCGAGGATAAGCTCCTTTTTACAAGATCCTTAACTTAATTACATCTTTTGCCATAGAAGTTAGTCTTCACAGGTTCAGAGATGAGGACACAGACATCTCTTTTAGGAGGACATCATTCAGTCCACTAGAGGAACCAAACGGCAGATGGACACTTGGTCAGTTGGATTTGAATAATATATGATTCACTCTCTCTTTTTGGCACCTACTGTATTCTTTTGACTAAAAAATAAGATAGTCATACAGGACTAGTGGACAGATATTTGAAACAAAATATTATAGTTTAGGTATCATTCACCAGGAAATAGAGGTTAGAGGTGGGACGAACACAAGGCTCCTTCAAATTACAGTTCTCTTCCTTGGAGACCCAACCCTTCTAGAGGATAGGGAACTTGTGGTCAAGTGTATTTTCGTGTGTGTGCGTTA
Source organism: Leptonychotes weddellii (assembly GCF_054177405.1). NCBI lineage: Eukaryota > Metazoa > Chordata > Mammalia > Carnivora > Phocidae > Leptonychotes > Leptonychotes weddellii. The sequence continues at coordinate 152,978,742 of NC_138370.1, read as the reverse complement.
TCCATCAAGAATAGATATTTACAAATAATGGTTTGTTAAATGAGTCTCAAAAGTAAGCACTTCACATAGTTTGGGTACAAAATAACAGGTTCAGTCAAATGAGTAAATGTATTATATGCATCATGGAATGAGAATATTTTCAGAAACCATAAAAAAAAAAATCAAATTTAAAAGGTTTGACAATCTACTTTCTTCCCCCAGAGGGAGGGTTTTTAAGTTTATAGACAATTCATAATAATATTCTTTCCTGCATCCATCAGGAGTTCCAAAAAATCATTTCTCTAACACACATTTTTATAAAATAGCTATTAACTTTTTAAGTCATTGCTACTCCTTTTGTTTTTGCCTGGATTTCAGCAGGTAATTTGGCACAGATCTATCAACAATGAGCAAAGATGGTGACAAGGGGATATGTGGACTCCCCAGAGCTTTGTTACTGGGAAAGCATAGCTTGTTGGAGACAGAAACAGAAGAAAGGGAAGTCTACAACTCCAAGGGTAGAGTAATGATTACAGTTACAGGAGTTTACAGAGGGAAATTATGTAGATAGCGTCAACAGTGCTAAGCTGGTAGAATAGTTTATAAACATGAATTCAGACCCAACTCAGAATCAAAGTGGAAAGAACTGATTGGAATGAGAGCAGCACAATTCTGACGTCCCCACGGTAAACATAGGCAAGGGTTCACAGGAATTTCGCTGTTCCTAGTATTTTGATTAATATACCTTTCAGTCTTTTGAAGTGTTACAAAAGACACTTCAAAATGCAAATTGTTATTATGTTTTTAGAATCCCAGGAGGAATATTATAAAAACTTGTATTTTATCCAACCTTACATAGTAAGAGGAATAAAAATGAGTCCTGTTTAAGCTTTAAAGGAGATTAAAAAAAGAAAAAAGAAAAAAAGAAAAGCTTTAAAGACAAACCATAAATACAAATACAAACTGTGACTTTCTTTTTTTTTTTTAAACATTTTATTTATTTATTTGAGAGAGAGAAAATGAGAGACAGAGAGCATGAGAGGGAGGAGGGTCAGAGGGAGAAGCAGACTCCCTGCCGAGCAGGGAGCCTGATGCAGGACTCGATCCCGGGACTCCAGGATCATGACCTGAGCCGAAGGCAGTCGCTTAACCAACTGAGCCACCCAGGCGCCCCAAACTGTGACTTTCTTTAACATACTTGAGTTTTCTATTAAAATTTCCATTTCTACACATCAGTTTTGTTATGCGTGCATGCCCATGAGTTTGGATCTTGAATTCTGTATATTTGGCAGCATAGGAGGTCAAGTTTTTCAATAAAAATGTTTCTCTCTGCTGACATTGGATGTGGATGTCTGCTAGGGTAGGCTTTGTGTACTGTGTTCTTGCATTCAAATAATAACAGAGATAGTAATAATAGTAATAATAATAAATTTAGCACATATAGGGCTTATTAGGCAGCCATGTGTGTTCTAAGACATTTATGTGAAGTAATTTATTTAAGCTTCAAAGTAGCCTTAAGAAGTATGATTATGCTATTTTATTGATGAGAAAACTGAGACATGTATGTTTATATTAAGAATATATATCATTTATGAAAAATGGTTGCGAATGTCCACTATAAAACCAAGTCAATTGATCTTTACTAGTGTTATGGCTCCTATCGAGCTTCATGTTGTTCCAGATATTTTAAAATAAATTAACGTAATAGCAGAATTGACTTATCTATAGTATATAATTTTTAATACATAATTTTAATACATTATTGCTAGTGCCAGCTTGACTCTTGAATTTTAATTCTGTATTAATAGAAACTGGGCAGCTTATACCTTAATTATAATAAGAAACAATAGTCACTTATGCAATTTTTCTCCTAAGCAAAATATTCAAACAAATTCTAATAGCATGAAAGAGCTGAGTATGCTTTCATATGTAAGGGATATGTTTATGTATAGATGGAAATATTCTATCTGCCCCATATCTATATATCTAGAGAGACAGATGGAAGAGGGAGAACAAAAATAGAGACAAAGGCATGAGGAGTCTAAGAGAACTATCAATTCTTGAACTCTTATAGTAAAAACCACTTTTAGCCAAAGCAAACAATGAAATTGTTTAATTGATTAAAATGTCACAAGAGTGAGACTCAAAAAAAGTGATTCAGGGCGCCTGGGTGGCTCAGTTGGTTAAGCGACTGCCTTCGGCTCAGGTCATGATCCTGGAGTCCCGGAATCGAGTCCCGCATCGGGCTCCCTGCTCGGCAGGGAGCCTGCTTCTGCCTCTGACCCTCCCCCCTCTCATGTGCTCTCTCTCTCTCATTCTCTCTGTCTCAAATAAATAAATTAAAAAAACCTTTAAAAAAAAAAAGTGATTCGTATATGTCTCATTTTCTTTTAATGAGCACGTAAACATTCACCTGGTAAACTTTTGATATAGGGCCCACTATTTTCCTTTGATGTTGAGTCACAAATTAAAGTCCGAAAATATCTTTCATTTATAAACTATCCACATAAAAAATAATATAAAATTTGGATTTGGAAGTGGAAATCCATGTACTGGAATGAAAACTTTTAAAAAAAATAGGAAAAGCAGTTTCATTTCAAAATTGGATGTTCTTGTATTTTCTGAATATTTATACCATTTTACATTTTCACAATTTTGACAGCAGTTTTTTTTTTTAATTTATATTTAATTACTTTTTTTAGTCACTGACTTTCCTTTGGAAAAATACAAGCCCCAAACATAAAGACGTATAAACTTATATTAAAAGAATAAATGTTCATAATGTTCATAAATGAACATTTCTGGCAATCATAAGGAAAGGATATAGGAAAAAAACAAACAAACAAACATTAGAGGTCCTAGGTGCTTAAAACCTGTAAGGGCTCAAAGTTTTAAATTATTGGCCTAAGTATTAAGCTATATTATCAAAATGAAAATTCTCCATAATTAATAATATGATAATCAAACACTAAGTCAGCCCCCAAAAATAGAATATAAGATTAGGAAGTATATGTTTAAAAATGTTCCAGTTAAGTAAAGAATCTAGAAAAATAGGGAAAAAAATGAAATCACAAAGAGCACAATTTAGTACTCAAAAATATGGGCTCCTGAGTCAGACTACCTGCATTCAATTCAAGGTTAAAGCATATCAGCTAAAAGCATATGAAAAAAATGTCCAATCTCACTAACCATCAGAGAAATGCATATTAAAACCTCAATGAGATATTACCTCACACTCATTAGAATGGCTACTAGCAAAAACCAAAAAAACAGAAAATAACAAGTGTTGGCTAGGATGTGGAGAAACTGGAACCCTCATCCACTGCTGATGGGATCGGAAAATGGTGCCACCACTATGGAAAACAGTATGAAGATTCCTAAAAAAATAAAATAAAATTAGAACTACCACATGATCCAGGAATCCCACTTCTGGAGACATATTCAAAAGAACTGAAAGCAGGTCTTGAAGAAATATTTGCATACCCATGTTCATAGCACCACCATTCACAATAGTTAAGAGGTGGAAGCAATTCAGAAGTCCATAGACAGATGACTGGATAAATACAATTTGGTATCTACATACCATACAATCAGGAGCAAAATCCTTTCCTCCACCCTCTTATGTTTTTGATCAGGGACCTGAAAACTGAATTGACTAAGAAAAATTGGCAAGAAAAGAAACAGACTTTTATTCATATATGTATGCAGGAGTTCAGAGGAAAAACGTGACACAAGGAGATGGTTGGACCTGGGGCTTCCATACCATCTTAACAGGGGAAGGGGAGGTGAAGAAAGGGGTGGGAAAATAAATGACTTCTTAAAAGGAGGAAAATGGGAGAGGGAGAAAGGGCACTTAAGGAAAAACAAAAGACTTTCAGTAATGATGAATAAGCCCTTAGGAAAACACATTGGAGATGTGATAGTTTTGTGCCGATATCTGTTTAGGTTTGATTCAGTCTTCTTTCTCATGATGAGTTGATCTTCTCTGGTAGGGAGACTTGTGGGGAGATGATTTATGATGGATTGGGTCCTATTGGAAGGCGTTGTTTTCAGGCAGATAAGGGAGTTCAGGAAAAAAAAATACTCCTGTTCTCAAACTCCTTTAGCTCAAAATTTTTAAGCCACCCTGGTGTCTTCTGGACCCCTTTAATACACTGGAATATTATTCAGCCTTAAAAAGAAGGAAATCCTATGACATGCTGTCACGTGGATGAACCTTGAGGGCATTATATTAAGTGAACTAAGCCAGGCACTAAAAGACAAATACTATAGGATTTCACTTCAGTGAGGTAATCTAAAGTCATCAAATTCACAGAAACAGATACAGAATGTTGCTCACCAGGGAATGAAAGGAGAGAGAAAAGGCAAGTTCTTGTTTAATGGGGAAAACTTTCAATTTTACAAGATGAAAAAATTCTGGAGATCTGTTTCACAACAGATGTGAATATACTTAAGTCTACTGAACTGTACATTTAAAAATGGTTAAGGTGATAAGTCTTGTTTTATGTTTCTTTACCACAGATAAAACAAAAGCCAACCTTAACAGCTAGATAACTTTGACTAAGACACATAATATCACCCAGGCTCAATTTTTTTCTGTAAAATGGTAATTATGGTAATAGCTCTGGAAAATTTGTTAAGTAGAAAAACTGCAATGATGAATGTAGACTTCACACAAGGTCTGTCCCACATACACATAGTAAGAAACAAACAAACAAAAATATAGGCACAAAAGCAAAATAATTAAACGATAGCTTGCTTTAAAATGGAATTCAAAAGAGTTTACTCAGACCATAATTGTGTAATGAGTAACCTTCATGTGCTTGTTTACTTCTAGTAGGAAAGTCAATAAACCTCAGGACATTCCTAAGGAATTTCTTTCAATATCCAATGTTATTATGGAATTGAGATCTTGATTTCTACCATGATGCGTTTTGGCCTCTAAGAACCCTGACCAGCCTCTCACTTTCTTTTTTTTTTTTTTTCCTTTTACAATAAAGCAATCTTTGGCCTGAAGATTTTACCAGTATTTGGTGAAATAATGGAAAGCAAATGGGCAATGTTTTCCAGGAGAGCCCAGATTTAGTTAATCAACACTGGAAATGGCCGCATTCAATAAGACTAAAATTCAAAGAAAAAAGTATGTGTTGGGTAGGGAGAGTGTTAACAAGGAAAAAGGAAATAGAAGATAAAAAGCCCCAAATTCTTCTTGCATAATTTGTCCATCTTCTCACCTGCTGTTTTTATCTTTCAATTTTTTATCTCCCTCATTATATCCTCATCAGGGAGCATTCCATGCTTCATTGCTTGATGCTATTAAAACTTAAGTTTATAAAATAATTTTAAATCTCTTCCATCTGTATTATTTTCCTATCTGAATCCCAAGGTTGATTGGTAATTTGAAGACAGTAGTGTGTGTGTGCATGCATGTGTGTGTGAATGTGCACACATATGTGTGCATGAGTTTTTACAGCTCAGATTGCTTACTACATCTGGCCTCCTATTCTGTAAACGACGCAATTGATACACTGGTGATAAATTATGAATTAAATTTTATCTCTTCAAATATTTGGGAATTGATTGGGAAGGTACTTCACTGGAGAGGGAGAAAGTCCCTTAGGAGTTGATCTCGTTTACCTGGTGCCTTCATTTCTCACACCATTTGAGATGCTAATTACAAATTGTTTTTGATTGTGCTGATGACCCAGGTAGTGACACAGTGGAAAGAAATCACCATTTGAACATATCTCTGCTGTAATGAAGGTTACCCACTCAGGGACCCAGATAAGGAATAAATAGAGCAATACACAGGCTGTTTTTCTTTGTTTTCTTAGTATTTACATTGGTGAGCACAAAAAAGCAAAAAGGAATATAAAACAATAACACTTAAATGATTTCACTTTTATGACTCCTTATGTAGATTTCCATAGATTGCAAATACTTTGCTGAGACAAAGACATTTGAATATGTCACTGAAAATGACTCTTATTTTCAGATCAAGAGGGTAAAAAGCATGTAATAGGAATGCGTCAGACCATGTCTAGCCATGTTTTGAGTCTCTTACTGCTAATTTATTTTTTACTCTCAGTTTTGCCCACCAAAAAACTCTTAAACTCCTGAAAAAATGGAGCTTTCCATTCAAGTCCTAAAACATGACTGCCTGTTGTGGACTGAAGGGGTACCTTTATTCTTGAGAAATCTAATTTATTAAACCAAAACCTCCTGCCGTGAATGAAGCATTTGATGTGTTTCTCTTGATGTCTCATTCATTTCCAGTTATCTTTTACCTACAGAAGCAACTAGCTAATCATCCAGTATCCTTGATACCTGATGTGATATTCTAATGTGTTTCTGTTTTTAAACATGAGAAGAAACCCATCAAAACCAACAATAGGTAAGCAGATGTCCAATAAATCCTTTAGACCTTTGGGCTTGGGGAAAAAAGAAGCCTCATCCTCACTTCCCTTCTATCATTTTAATATGGCTGAACAAAGGAACAAAGGCTCAGTAGCTGACAGTACTGTCATCTCTCTCCAATTCAGTGAAAGCATACATTTTCTAGGTTTCCTGGCAGTGCATTAATGAGGGAATTGTCAGAGGGAAAGAAGGAGTGAGTTCATGATTCTCAGTTCCATATGTCAATTCTTTAGCTATCAAACCACTGTAAGTGGCTTGCAGAAAATATGCTCCATTTATTAGTAAATGGTAATTTAGAGAACAGTTATGCTTTCACTGTATCATCTTACTGACCCTCCTCAGCAATATTCATTTAGATTTGGGGCATGGACTTACTTTCCTAATATCGTCTGACAGCTTCTACTCTCCTCAAATGCAGATATATATTGTCAATGAGCCACCTCTAAATATTTCTCATTACTTTCCTTCTCCTTTTAGCATGTTCTTAACTGTGTGGAGCTTTGTCAATTGCTGACAAAAGCCAAATTGGAGGAAAAAAAAAAAGAAGAAGAAGATATTTTGATGGGTAATCTGTTTCAGCAGCACAGTAGCATCGTTCCAAGATCCACTGGAGTCTTCTTGTTGCCAAAGATCATACCTGGTACCTGCCATGTTAAACACAGGAAACCTGCTGCTCCTTCTGCTTTTGCTGTCGCTAACTCTGAAGGCCATGGATACACCTCAAAGGAGAAAAGTAAGGCAACGATACACCTATGTAAGTGTGCATATAAAGGGAAGATTTCTCCATCAGTTTCTGAGCTCTGTAAGTCTTAAACTGTTATGAAAATGAAAAATGGATGAACTTTCCTTTGTTCAACAAAAACATATTGAATGCCTACCTTATACCTAAATACCTAAATTAACCTTAGGTTAATTTCTGTGGTCAACAAAAGGAGGCAGGGGAAAAAGTAGCTCTGATGGCATATTTCCAAGATATTTTAGGTTAGGCACTTGGGGGTGAACCACCTACTGAAATGTGACTAGATGTAGCTTGTGCTGAGAAAACTTTTACAGTATGATTGGAAAGATAATGGATAAATGATGATGATGATGGTGATGATGAAGATGAGGAGGAAGAAGAGGAAGAAGAAGAAGAAGAAGGGTAGGAGGAAGAAGAGGAAGGGGAGGAGGAAGAAGAAGAGGAAGGGGAAGAGGAAGATGATCATCAAAGTAGTTGGTGCGTTATATTTTTAGAAGTTCAAAGAGAAAAGGAAAGTTCCTAGGCGGTGTTTGAGGAAACTGTTTTGCAAAATAAGTGGAATTTAATGCAGATCTTGAAGGATAAATAGGCTAAGTAAAAGAGAAGGAGAAAATACTTGGCCAATAAGAGAGAATGAAGGTGGCTTCATAGAGGTTATATTAAACCTAGTCAGAATCTATGTTCAGGAGCCCCTAGGTGGCTCACATGGTTAAGTGATTGATTCTTGATTTCGACTCAGGTCATGGTTTCATGGTTGTGAGATCAAGGCCCATATGGGCTCCATGCCAGCAGGGAGTCTGCTTGGATTCTGTCACTCCCTCTCCCTCTGCCCCTCCCCCTGGTCTCTCGCTCTCTAAAATAAATAAATCTTAAAAAAAAAAATAATCTAGGGGCGCCTGGGTGGCTCAGTCGTTAAGCGTCTGCCTTCGGCTCAGGTCATGATCCAAGGGTCCTGGGATCGAGCCCCGCAGCAGGCTCCCTGCTCGGCGGGAAGCCTGCTTCTCCCTCTCCCACTCCCCCTGCTTGTGTTCCCTCTCTAGCTGTCTCTCTCTCTGTCAAATAAATAAATAAAATCTTAAAAAAATAATAATAATCTAGATTGATAGAAAAGCTATGTATTGTTGGAAGATAGAACTGGAGAAGTAGGTAGGGACCAGATTATAAAAGTTATCTCTTATAGGGCGCCTGGGTGGCTCAGTTGGTTAAGCGTCTGCCTTCGGCTCAGGTCACGATCCTGGAGTCCCGGGATCGAGTCCTGCATCAGGCTCCCTGCTCAGCAGGGAGTCTGCTTCTCCCTCTGATCCTCCCCCATCTCATGCTCTCTCTCTCTGTCTCATTCTCTCTCTCAAATAAATAAATAAAAATCTTAAAAAAAAAAAAAGAATACAGTCTTCTCTCTTTAAAAAAAAAAAAGTTATCTCTTACAATACCAAGCGGCATGGATTTTATTCAGAATACACAAAAGTTTATCTATTGGGCAGTACTATGTCTGATCAGTACTTCAGAAGTATTAATAATGGAAAATAATGAGCGTATTGTTGGTGATGGGGAGAGGGTCAGATACGCAAGACAGTATTAGCAGTCTTAGGGAGAAAAGAAGTGTCTTAATCCATTCAGGCTATAACCACAGAATACCACAGCCTGCATGCCTCAAACAACAAACATTTATTTTCACAGTTCTGGATGCCAAAATCCAAGATCAAGGCTTTAGCATATTCAGTGTCTGGTGACAGCTCACTTCCTGATTCACAGACATTGCATGTTCACATAGGGGAAGGGGTGAGGGTGCTTTATGGGGTCCCTTTTATAAGGACACTAAGCCCATTCACCATTCACGAGGGCTCCACCTTCATGACCTAATAACCTCCAAAGGCCTCACCTCCTCATGCCATTACATTAGGGATTAAGAATTCAACACTTAAACTTTGGGTAGAACTTTAGAGAAAAAAAAACTGATGGTTACCAGAGAGCAGGTGGGTGGGGGGGATGGGTTAAATAACTGATGGGAATTAAGGAGGGCACTTGTGATGACCTCACACAAGTGTTGTATATAGGTGTTTAATTACTGACTTGGACATCTGAAACTAGTATTGCACTGGAATTTTAAAAAGAAGGAAGGAGGGAAGGAAGGAAGGAAGGAAGGAAGGAAAGGAAAAAATACATTGTGTATAAATAAACCTTCTTTCAAGAAAAAAAAATGGGTGAGCACAAACATTGAGTTCATGGCAAGAGACAAGTGTTCATCACTGCTTGGATCATGATGACAGCAGTGGGAAAGGTGAGGCTGAACCAGATTTGACACAGGAGGACTCATGAGGGGCTGATAACAGCCTGGATGAGAAAATCAGGAGAGAGTCCAAGATAAGACTTTTTCACCCTATTAGAAGATATAATTTTAGTCTACTAACTAAGATAGAGAAGAGCTCCTCTGTCTACAACAGCCCCACACCCCTACAAATATTTGTTTTGTTGTAGTGGAAGATTTAGGAAATTCTGATGATTCTGCATTATTGGGAAGTTTGGAAAGATGCAGACTCCCTTCTGTTACCTGATCCAAAAACCTCTTTGGAAACCTTTATTCCTACTCAAAGACTCTGCATGGAGTAGGAGAGAACTCAAGACCTCTTCACAAGAATTCACCCGCACTAAAATTCTTCTCTGCACAGTTTATTCCCTATCTTTCCATTTGTGTAAGCAAAGAAAGTTTAAAACAACTTTATCTAATTTCTGTGGTCAACAAAAGGAGGCAGGGGAAAAAGTAACTCTGATGGCATATTTCCAAGATATTTTATCTTTTATTCCTAGAATTCTACTTTGAAGGAAACTGTCAATAGATTGACTATATCATTCAAATAATCTAGTTGCCAAAATGGGTCACAGATCATCAGAATTTGAGGGTGAAGAGAAAATGGGTGGGCAAGGGTTAACCAAAGACAGTGAACTCACCACCTTTTTTACTTGAATGGCTTTGAAGAAAGAAATATTTTTGCTAGGTTATTCTTCATATATTTTCTCCATCTCAATTTTTACTCTCAACCTGCTACCATAGTCCTTCCACTGGTAACAGGAATCATGAAAATGATATACTGCAGCATTAGCAGGAAAACTCAAAACTTGGCCAGTTAAATTATGTGTAGCACTCCAGGTCTCTTTGCATGGTTTGGAGACGATCAGCCTCAGGGTCTAATCTTATAGTCTTTCATGTGAAGTCCTCACAGAAGAACTGTTCATAATGGAATATCAGTAGGGATTTTCTTATTACTGATGAAATAAACCAGAACTAGGACTCAAATTATTTCATGTATAATATGTTCTTTTCCCTTTCATTTTATCTGTGGTCTGAGGATGTGTCTTTTTTTTTTTTTTCTTTCCCGGAAAATGTTAGGACTTTCTGACCTGATACCCTTTTTCATTGATCTCCAAAAAGCAGCAAATGGTAAAAATTTATTACAGTGAGTCTTTTTAAGTGATATAAGATCCACATTATGCACATCTTATGAGTTAATCAAAGCAAAACCATCATATGCCAACTGAATTTATTAGAGGGAGGCAAAAAAAATAACTATCAGACATGTTGAAAGAAAGTGAGATAAATGTGAAATTCCAGGAAATGCATTTTATTATAGCACCTTTCTGATATTTTTAAAAATGTAATGATGTCTCTTAAGAGTTATAAAGATATTTCAAATTATCTTACACAGCTTATGGCTTACTGTAAGTTTCCTCATTCACTTGTATTTGTAATCATTCATTTTCAACAGATATTTCGGGTGTTGACAATGTGCCATGCAGTGTCACAGGTGTTAGGGAACAAGATGCATAAGCCCTAAAGGAGTGGAAAGACTGATCAGAGAGAGAGAGAGAGAGAGAGGGATTTATACAAATAATTGTCACTACGGTAATCCGTGTATACATAGGTATGATGTTGGTCAAAAGAGGCAGTGTTTTAGTTTTAGCTCAATTAAGTTAAAAAAATATATATATTTTCAGAGAAGATGCCTAGATTGTATTTTGGAAGGCAGTTAAGACATCACTAGTTAAACAAGAGGAATCCCACACAGAAAGAATAACCTTCACCATAGGGAAGGAGGGAGCTGGTAGGAGTGGACTATTACGGGTGTTAGTGTCTGTATAGAAGAGTATAGAAAGTAGTGTTAGTTGTTTCTCTTTTTATTGTTTATCGTTGTTTGGGTATAATAAATATCACATCAACCAAGACAAAGGTATAAAGCACTAAACTCACACACACACACACACACACTTCAAAATGGCTGATGTTTATCACCTTTGATGAGAAATATGACTGTCATCAACCTCTCACAGTTGAGAGAAACTGATCCTAAAATCATTTTATGGCTTATTTTTCCTGGTTTTATCATTTTAAATTAAAAAAAACTATCAAATCAAACAACACTTTTGAAAATCCAAATTCAAAATTAGACCATTCATGAAGTTTTGATGTTCTTATATTTTCAAATGAGGAGATAAAGTATATTGTATTCTTCTCTCTAATTAATAACATAGTTATAACAGTAGTGTCATTAAGTTTACTTCCATACCTTTATTATTTGTGGTTTCTCCTAGGATGTGATTACTTCAAATAAAAACAAGAAATCTGGAGACTTGCTAATGTTCTTCACATATTACCACTCTTGTATTTGTCTGGTATGTGTGAGAACGTGTGTTTGTATGTGTTTAAGTGCAAGTATGATTCCACTGACTAGAAAAAACAGAAAAATTAGGCAGCATCAACAGTTGTTTTGAGTGTACTTATGTATAAATAAAGTGGATTTCAGTTCACTTTTAGTATAATTATCCACAATATCAAAAATATTCTGGTCAAGAAAAAACAATGTAGTTAGGCATAATTTTAGAGGAAAAGGCTTGTGTTTATAAATGATAAGAGGAAAATCAATTTACTGACGTGTAATATCAAGAGATTATTTCTGGAAAAAGTTATGGCTTTTAATTTGGCGGAATTGGCTTTGCATTGTTAATGCATTGCATTGCTTAATTGTTAGCTAGTGCATTTGACACATTTGATTCCCTGTTTGAGTATAAGCTCCTTGAATCCATGACTTTCTTTTTTCCTGTATAATTCAAAGTTCCCAGTACAATTTGTTCCTCTACCCTCCTATATTTTCTGGATGGGACCCTGGAAATTAAACTGACAAAAGACAAATTAACAAGAGAAAGGAAGAACATTTATTAACATGTGCAGTGCACATAAAAGTGGGAGAAATTGATGCGTGTCTCAAAGGGGTTGTTAGAGGGCGCCTGGGTGGCTCAGTTGGTTAAGCGACTGCCTTCGGCTCAGGTCATGATCCTGGAGTCCCTGGATCGAGTCCCGCATCGGGCTCCCTGCTCGGCAGGGAGTCTGCTTTGCCCTCTGACCCTATCCCCTCTCATGTGTTCTCTCTCATTCTCTCTCTCTCAAAATAAATAATAAAATAAAAATCTTTAAAAAAAAAAATCAAAGGGGTTGTTAGAATTCGGGGCTTACATAGCATCTTAACAAAGAAAGTATATTTGTATAGAAGTGACGAGACAAAGGAAAATGGTTTAGGCTTTTAGGGACAGCAAACTATGAGGAGGCAAATATATGGGGAGGGGGGAACTAATGGAAAATAAGGGTTATTTTAATAACTTATGTACAGTCTGTTAATTCTGTTTGATTAAGAATCAGAGTCATCTTTTGGGCAAATGGTGGGGAAGGCAGAGAGCTCTGGTGTTTGCTGTTTTTCTATTGTCTTCAGCTCAAAATAATCCTTATGCCAAAGTGCCATATTTTGGGGTGGCATATTCTGATCCCTTACACACAGATTCCTCTTGGGTGATAATAATTTAATGACAGTGATTATCTTGTTTAAGAAAATGTGATTTTTGTTTTCATGTTCCTAATAATAATAATAGAAAAGGAAAATGGGAAAAATTCACAAACCTTAGGTTGGCAAATAATGCACAGATATTTAATACCAAGGGATATGATTTAGTAAACAGGAGACTATATTTCTTTATTTGGCTTTTGATTGAGTTCTCATCTTTCTCAATCTATTCGATGTTTGCCTTTGAATTTGAAAAGACTGTGAAGCCTTGAGGACAAGGGAATTTGCATATTTGTTTGCCTAGTACCTGAGACACAGTCGATTTAAAACGAACATTATGGAATGGTCTAGCATATTTCATTTTCTGTTGTATTAACACTATGTCTTCCAAAGAACCCATTTCCAAAGGATGTTAATAATTTTTAAAAATATTTGAGAATTTCTGAACTAAATACATTTGAATAGGTTTTTTGTTTGTTTGTTTTTTACTTGAAGAATTTTTCAGAGTACAGGATCTTTAGCTTTTATTTAATTAATGTATGTATGCATGTGTGTATGCATTTTTTTCAGGGTCCTTCGCTTTTAAGAGGAGGCTAAACATTCCATTTTTTCCTTGTAAATAGATGACCAGGAACATTTGTTTTCTTCCAAACAGCTTGAAAAATTAATAGCAGTTTGGGAATTGATGTCTGAAACAAGAGTTTCATATGTAACTTTAATCAGATTCAACTACTGTTGGAGAAGTTTATACAAGTAACATATTTATTGAGAACAAAAAATGATGAGGGCTATAAATAAGTAAAAAGAAACAACTTGTGTTTTGTTTTGTTTTATGTTAGTTGAAGGATGATATTTTATTGATCTAGATGTATTTTTAATTCTTCAATAATGTATATAAGTTTAAATTGCACACTCCCTCTGATCTACTTCTTCCACTTTTAGGAATTTTTCCTGCAGATACACTTACACATGTGTGAAATGATGTGTAAGAACATTTGCTACTATATTTTTGGTTGGAAAAAAATATTGGAACCAACCTAAATATTCATCAATAAGGAAAATCTTGATCACAGTATAGTAGTTCCATATAACAAAATACTATGTGGCTTGAAAAGAATGATCCAGTTTTTTTATATTCATACTATTAATTTCCTCTCTCAACTGTATATTATATGTATGTATGTATTCAATGAGACATCATATAGTAATATGTTTATTTTTATGTAAAAATATATACATATTTATATATGTAGAAAAATGCATAGAATATCTGTTAAGAAAACCCAATAGATAAATAGTTGTCTGGGAAGGAAAAGCTTTAATGACTGATTTTCTGTTTTTATCTTTCTAATTTTTTTGAATCTTATATTGATGTATGTGTTACTCATTAAACAAATAAAACATCAAATGATGCAAAATGTTCAGAATGATTAAAATGATAAAATCAAAATAAATAAAAATTTAAACTTAAGTTGTAATAAAACTACTGTATTTTTTGGGTAATTCCTTATACCTAATGATGAAGCAAGAAGAAAGTCCTCCAAAGATAAATTGAAGAGTTTAACATCATGCTGTTCATGCTGGTTATGGTATGGGAAAGGCCAAAGATTTACTATTTGAGTTTGGATAATGGTTTTAAATCTCTAAAAATGTTCCTTAAGACCAGAGTCTAGAGATATCTATGATCTCACTTTTGTTCTTTTTGGTTTTTTGTTTTTAGGAATAATGAATGAAGAGTATTCGTGTGTTAAATTAACAATACCCTAAACATTCTTTCAGAAGAATAAATGCATTATCTTGCTTGTCCATATATGTGGTCTTTTACTAAGATTCTTGCATTTTATTGTTCCTGCTACACCGAGCATGGTGTTAGGCACAGAGCAATGAGATGTTGCTGTTATTACTACAGTGATATTTTAAGGGCAAAGACTCTTCCTTCAAATACTCAAGAAATTGGGACAAATTTTAATTTAATTCTTAGGCAAATTCTGTTTTGGATCAAGTTTCAGGATAACAGCTCTGATATGCATGCAACACCTGCTGGAAGATCATGATGGGACCAAATCGTGTAGAACTCTGTGTAATTAAGGAGTGCTAGTGTGAGATAAGGTTTGCAGCACCGAAGGTGGGAGAGAGCAGGACATAATCTACAGAGCCAAGGTTGGTTTGGGAAGATTGGAATATATTCTCAGATTACTATAAAATAAATGGTACATTTTCTGGGATTTCTTTAAAAATACTTCATAGAGACAGTAGGGACTATATGTGTATGTTACGTTAATCTACAACTGAGGAGTGCTTCACCTACAATTGAAGTACCAAGTACTTCAAATGATATTAAATATGACAACACCAGAGGATGTTCTAGGCATTAGGTTGGACTGAAATATTGTACAGACACTGTCTTCATTACTTCACTGTGGTATAGGAATTTAGTATGCCTAACAGCCATTCCTTTTGAAATGGTGTACAAAACCTCGGATTCCAAAATGCTTCTAAGTTAAAATATTGTATTGGAGGATATTTGTTGTTGACCCTGCCTAGAAGGTTAACTGAATGTTACCGTTAGAATATGTCTGCATTTGCCATAAATGAACCTTCTTGCAAGGTTGCCTGGGAATATAAAGGGACAGATTGCCGAGACTTCGTGGAAATCACAGAAAACCTATATGGCCGTTTGTATGCCTGCTTGCCCTAAATACCTGTGTCTGTGTGGCACAATTTGCAACATACCAGCATATCTTCAAGTTGTGGGGAGGAGTTCAATAGCACACACCAACCTCTAAGTGTTAGAAGATACCAATAACCACTGAAACGAATCTCAATTTGCAACAAATGACTACAAATATAAATATGCAGTACTGAGCTCCTCACCTTCCATCCCATGTTCTAGGTTTACTTAGATGTCTTACCAAGCAGAACCCCAAACTCAACAGTTCCCAAGTCATTATTATTCTTTCAAAAGCAACTCTTCCTCTAAATTTTTCAATATCTGGGAATGGAATTCTTGTTTTTCTCATTATACGGACTTAAAAAGCTCAGTGTCATCACTAAGTTCCTTCCCAGGAGCCAAATCCAAATGTTCACCTTCTGGGATAAATTTCACATCCACCCACTTTACATCTGCACAGTCATCACCCTGCTGCCTCCATTATCTGGCACAGATGCTCTCGCAATTATACCCTAATTGATAACCCTTCTACTCTCATCCATCCTATTGAGAAAAAGGGAAAAAAAAAAAACAAAAGACTTCAAGCCACTGCCACTATCTACTTTAAGTACAGATTTATCAGTGTGAATATTATGCTTGTTCAAAAGCTGACTCTTCAACTGTTATTAGGAAGAGAGCTTACAAGCACCCACGTAGTCTCCAGTGTGTCCAGGTACACGATATTAATTTCTTTTCCTAGTGATGGGGATCAGGATACACCATTCCACATGCCATTTTGGCGTAAGAATAATTTTGTGTTGAAGACCTTTCAGTTCCTGAAATCCCTTATCTGCCTGAAAACAGTCTCCCCCAAGAACTCAAGTATCATAAATCCCCTCCCCAGATACAACTCTAGTCCTCTCAGAGAGAAGTCAACACCACATCCAAACAGACATTATTAAAAAATGATATCTCCTATCTGTTCTCCTAAGAGGCCATTTATCTTTCCAAAGCATCATTTGCTTTTCCCTAGGTGCCCTTTCTCCCCCTTCCTTTACCCTACTAATTTATATTTATAGACCACAAATTCTAACCACTCCTTTGGAGTTACTCACCTCTGAGTGCTCCCATGTGTATGCACAATACGCATACTCATAAACTTATTGTTTTTTTGTTGTTAATCTCTTTTTTGTCAATCCATGGTGCTCTAGTCAATGAGCCTAAGATGGGTAAAAGAAAATTTTTTTTCTCCTTTATACTTACATGACTTTCTCAATCATTTTATTCAGGGTTTTCATCAAATGATCAATGTACCCTAGCAGAGAAGCCTTCCTAATCAACCACATTACATTGTCCCAACCTCTATGTTCACTTCCCTGCTTTATTTTACTTCATAGTCTATATCTATACAATATGTGCAGTAATTAAGTAATTAACTAATTTAATTAAATTTTAACAGCATTATTTCCCATTTTTCGTAATTACCTAGAATGATCCCTGTTATGTGGTAGGTATTAAAAATACGTATTTGTTGAATGAATAAATTTTAAAAAGTCGTCATTTGGATCATAAATGGGGATCAACCCTGGGGTAATATAGTCTCATACTGTAATATTTCATAATTCATTTATCTATGTAGTTTCCTGTGTCTGGAATATACCCTTTTTGGAAATTTTGCCTTTCTGCATTTTAGTCTTTAAAATCCATCTCAAATATCACTCTTATGAAATATCTTAGTTATTACAAATTGATTCTGTGTCTTCCTCCTATTAATACTAAAAATGCAGTTCTATCAGCATATTCCTGCCAAAGTATGTATATTCAGTCTTAAATTGGAGTTGTTTGTCTTTTGGCCTCAAAGACACTATGAAATTAGAAACTCCTTGAAGGTAAGTTTTATGCCCCTGAAAATTGGCCATTGTAACTGTCGCAGGAATCTGACAGCTTCTGCAGTGAATTGGCTGTCTGTGGAGAAGTAAAACCTTCTTGTTTTTCTCAGTCTTCCCATAAAAAGCTCTGCCCTTCTAATCCACTCAAATATATATGTTATAGAGGTAGAGAAAGTTTGTTTTCAATGTTCTTATGAATATTTTCACATATTACGAGAACTATATCGGCAGCCATTTTTCTGGTAAATTGCTCTGATCCAAAGACTAATATTTTTTTTTTTTTAATATCCCTCAGAGAGCCCAATGGTTACAGCCCTGACTTGGCCCCAGCTTAAACCTCAAGGTGCCTACAAGACTAGATCATTACCTCCTTAAGAATTTATATACCAAATAGAGGAAGCCCAGAACTTGAAAACAAGTGCAGGTCAGAAGAGTCTTCTAGAGAGGGCTGGAGTAAAGAGGAATCTTTTTCAGGAACAGAGATAGATGCCTTTTCCTCTTTATAAAAAGAGACAAATACCATACGATTTCACTCTTATGTGGAACTGAATAAACAAAACAAATGAACAAAGAAGAAGAGACAAACAAACAAACAAAAAAATCCAGACTCTTAAATACAGAGAATAAACTGGTGGTTGCCACAGGGAAGGTGAGTGGGAAGATAGGTAAAAAAACAGAAAAGAAGAAAAAGAAAACAAAATCGTTTTTTCTTTGTCCCTCATCTCTGGAGTGTCTGGATACTCATGTGGGAAAATTTCTCATCAGCTCTCATCATGTCACATTAAGGATAAAGACTGGGACTGGGGAAAGGACCAGCACACTTGCATACTATGAGGTTATAAGAAATCTCTGACTCAACAAACTGAGGGTTGCTGGAGTGGTGGGGGGTGGGAGGGATGGGGTGGCTGGGTGATAAACTTTGGGGAGGGCACGTGCTACGGTGAGCGCTGTGAATGGTGCAAGACTGTTGAATCACAGATCTGTACCTCTGAAACAAATAATACAATATATGTTAAAAAAAAAAGAAGAAGAAGAAGAAGATAGCAGGAAGGGAAGAATGAAGGGGGGAATCGGAGGGGGAGATGAACCATGAGAGACTATGGACTCTGAAAAACAAACTGAGGATTCTAGAGGAGAGGGCAGTGGGGGGATGGGTTAGCCCAGTGATGGGTATTAAAGAGGGCACTTACTGCATGGAGCACTGGGTGTTATACACAAACAATGAATCATGGAACACTACAACAAAAACTAATGATGTAATGTATGGTGATTAACATAACAATAACAAATTTAAAAAAAAAAGAAATCTCTGACTCAGAAAACACATCAAATGATCCCTTTTTGTGTCCTTTCCCTTATATACTCTATTTCAGGATAGAACTCATTTCTTTATTTATTGGTTAACCATGATCTTATAAACTTGGTCAGTGGGGAGATACAAATGGGAAAAATCAGCAGTCATTGGAGAGGCATTTTTGAAAACAAGTGAGAAATCTTTACTATCCAGATAGTATGTATGTTGGACATTAACAACCATCATGTGGTTATAATTTAGTAAATTAAAATTGGAAGCAATTAGGGGCGCCTGGGTGGCTCAGTTGGTTGGGCGACTGCCTTCGGCTCAGGTCATGATCCTGGAGTCCCGGGATCGAGTCCCGCATCGGGCTCCCTGCTCGGCAGGGAGTCTGCTTCTCCCTCTGACCCTCCTCCCTCTCATGCTCTCTGTCTCTCATTCTCTCTGTCTCAAATGAATAAAATCTTTAAAAAAAAAAAAAATTGGAAGCAATTAAAAATAAAATATTGACCCATACATTTTTATTGTTCATGCGTTATTTGCTTCTGTGGTCCTTGTAAGACTTAGCAGTGCTGTGACAATGAATGCAATCGTAGAAATGGTTCCGTTAAATGCTTTAATCACTTTCCATCTTGACTATTGCAATTAACTCCTTTATTGTCTTCCTAAATTCTTACTCTCTGAGCATCAGGGGGTCCGAAATGTTGCAGAAAAGAATAGCGCTATTTCTAGTTCTAGGGCATGGAATCACAACATTCTTTTGCTTGTATCTGATTATTAATTCAGTGACAGAACTTGAACTTCAAGTTATCTCGTTATATGTTAAAGAAGCAACTTCTTCTCAGGAAAATTAGGGGAAAAACTCAAGAGACTGAGAGAGTAGAAGAGTCATAGCATCAAAGAATAAAAAGAACAAATATAAAAAAATAAGAAAAAGAAAAGAAATGAAAACTTAAAGACTGAGAGACATACACATGCATAGAGTTCTATACAAGAAATTAACAAAAAGGAAATTCCAGCTTGTGAAGATAGAGTGGAACATTGTCTTGTTCAGAATATTCTGTTATACCAGAACTTGAGGTTTGAAAAATAACGATTTGTAAGAAAAATGAAAAGAAATACTTAGATTAGCTATGTAAGGTATTCAAGATATGGCATTTAATATATACATGCAATGTACTTAATATATATTTATGAAAGATTCATCATTATTTGTGAGCTTCAGTTTCGCAAAGTCCATGCAGTTACAAAAATGTACTGGATATTCAAAGGATAATCTGTGTCTTCTGATTTTGAGGGCATAGAGAATAATTATGAACTTTGACCATTCTGGTTTTCATTTTTGGTACAGTATTCAATAAGTTACATGAAATATTCAACACTGTTATAAAATAGGCTTTGTGTTAGATGATTTTATACACCTGTAGGCTAATACAAGCATTCTGAGCACACTTAAGGTACCGTAAGCTAAGCTACAGTGTTCAAATGTTAGGTGTATTAAATACATTTTCGACTTACAATATTTTCAGTTTATTATGGGTTTGTTGGGACATAACTCATCTTAAGTTGAGGAAAATCTTTGTATAATTATAAACTCGACTTGTGAATTTTCTAATGTGTGTCTTTAATATTTGGCACTGCTTAATTCATTGGATTTTTTTATTATGAATATCCTTCACGTCCACCGTTTTTTTTTCATTAAGCTATATATTTAATGAATATACATTTAAACAAAAAATGAGTTTTATTTTATTTGCTATACCTTCACACAATAAAATAATTGATGTAAAACTTTTCATCTATATTCAGTATAATAATTCTAAGATGTTTTGTATTTAATTATCTTACTTAATTGCTTTGTGGTTAGCGCTTGCTATGTGTTTATATTTACATCCTTGTCATCTGTAGCTCTGGTTAATCTACTATTTTTTTAATTTTAGTAAATATTTAGATATAAAATGTACTCTGATTTTCTCTTTTCCATGAGGTGATATTTAAAGATAATTACTTGGAAGATAGTTAATTTGGCTTTACTATTGTGTGTGCGTGTGTGTTTGTGTGTGTGCATAGATGTAGTATATAATTGAGAATTTGTGTTTATGAAACAATTATTAATTGAATTTTTATTCTCTACTAGAAGAATAGAACTCATTCATAAAATATTAGGTTTTGAAAAGCTGAGTGGGAGTTTCAGGGCACTTTTGGCTGTGATAATGTCAAGGAACGTTAGTTGCTTCCCTTATTCTCGGTTGCCTTGTAAAGTATTCAAATTGGCCTCATGCCATCTGAGAAAGGAAAACGACCCAATATGATGAACCCTAGCCAGAAGCTGTTCATTTAATTATTAATACTTCACACATAAACTCTACTTCATTGAGGGCAAAAAAAAAAAAAAAAAACACAGAGAAGAAAAACATCTTATGAACTTGTAATATATGTAAAAGTGTTGCCAGTAATTAATTACATTACTATGGACAGGGAGGGAAAGTCCGAAGAAAAACGTCTAAAATAATTATTTAGACATTTGTGGTTGGGCAGGTTGTCATTTGGCCTTCTAGATAACAGCACAATTCTTGTTCAAAACATGTTCATTGTTCTCAGCTGCATGTCAGTGACTGGCAGTAATAAAAGATGCCACACAATATGGTTTGTGTCACTATGTGCAAACTAATTTGTGGTCAAAGGAGAGTCACAAAGCATCCAGCTGGAATATAATTACTTGGTGATGATTATATAAAGAGTCAGTTAAGGCTGTGTCTATGCAACACAAAGAGAAATGAAGATTTTATACTTATGAAGCTTATTAGTTTGATGTGAGGAAAAAAGAAAACCCAAATTGAATTGCTTTGGATATAATTATCTTTTTAGCAATTATCTACTTTATCTGATCCATGCTTTATTATATATTGTGCTCTAACAACCTATCTTCTATTTACATATAAAAAAAATGGGGGAAGCTATTTGCATTGACTTACCCAAACACTGCTTCTGATTTAAGGTAGATGAGAAAAATACCTGGGAATTCACTTATGCATTATATTAATTCATTCAAAAATAAATATTGAGTGAATAATATGTGCTGGCCTTGTTCTAAGTATTAGAACATACCATTTCTGACTTGAAGATTGAGAGGCACAGTGATGGGGAACACAGGATTCAGAAAGCATCTAAAGTTAACAACACTCCCTACTTGACAGCCATCAAGAAAACAGAGATCTCAGACCTACAGCTACAAGAACTGGATTGTACCAGTGACTTGAATGAGCTTGGAAGGAATTCTTTCCCAGGGCCTCCAGATAGAGTGTTCTGGACAATATTTTGATTTTAGCCTTAATGGGATTATCAAGCAGAAAATGCAGCTGAGTCTGCCCAGACTTCTGACTTATAGGACTGTGATATGAAAAATGAGTGCTTTAAGCCACAAAGTTTGTGGTAGTCTGTTATAAAGGAAGAGAAAAGTAAGACATTCCCTTTGGAGGCACCAGAAGCAGCCACCCAACATCCTCTCCTCAGAGGTCTGAGGTCCACCTCTGAGAGTCCCTCCTCTAAGCACCTGTGGTATGTCAAATCCCTCTTATTCCTTGAGTCTCTCTGACTTTTTTTGCCACCAATCAGAGAAAAATCTCTGCTTTTGAGGGATCCTGTGATTACACAAGGCCCACTCAGACAATCTCCCCTAACACAACCACAGGAGTTTCAGAAACTTGTGAATGAGGGGGCAGAGAATCCTGGGGACTGTATTAGTTTTCAAGTCCTGTATAACAAGTATCAAAAACTGGGTGATTTAAAACAAGATAAATTTATTCTCTCACAGTTCTAGAACTAGAAGTCCAAATTCGAGGTATTGGCAAGTTTGATTCCTTCTGGAAAGCTCAGAGGGACAGTCTGTTCTATCGCTTTCTTTTATTTTCTGGTGTTGCTGGAAATCCTTGGTGTTACTTGGCTTGTGGTTGCATAACTTCAATCTCTGCTTCTGTTGTCAAATGACGGTCTTCCCTCTGTCTGTCTGAGTCCTCATGTGGTAGCCTCCCCTCTGTGTGTGTCTATCTCTGGATCTTTTCTCTTCTTCTTATTAGAATACTAGTCAGGTTGGATTAGGGTCCCAACCTAATCCAGTATGACCTCATTTCAATTTGCATCTTAAATATATCTGCAAAGACCCTATTTCCAAACAAGGCTACGTTACATGGGTATCAGGGGTTAGGACTTCAACATATCATTTTGCTGATCACTCAACACACAATAGAGACCATCCTTAGAAATTCTGGGAAGAGGAGAGAGGTTAAATCTAGGTGTGGGAAAAGAAGTTGGAAATTGGAGGTGAAACAAAACAAAACTGCTGCTAGAACAATTTTCCCACTAAGTTTAAGGACCATCTTGAAGCAATAGCTAATAAGAATAGGAAACCAACAGTACGAGAGGAATATCTTCTTCTCCAACATGCTAGTATTCATATATCACTTGCTATTGTCAAAAACATAATAAGGATCCACTGGCAAAAAAAGAAATATAGTTTACAGTTGCCCAAGTCCAACATTACATACAAGATATAGGATTATTTTGGAGGGAAGAATCAATAGCTTAATAACTGATACAAAGTGGAAGAGCACCTTGCATTAGGGTTCTTCATAAGGTATATTTATATTATATTATGTATAATATAGGAATTGGTTCCTATAATAACAATAGGAGCCTGCAGTTATGGAAGCCAAAAAGTCTCACAGTCTGCCATCTGCGAGTTGGAGAACGAGGAAAGTCAGTGATGTAATTCAGTCTGAATCTTAAGACATGAAAACCATGGGTGTACTGCCTAGTCTGAAATCAAAGACTCAAGAACCAAGAGCTCCAATGTCTGAGGGCAGGAAAAGATGGGTGTTCTAGCTCAAGAAGAGAGAAAGACTTTGCCCTTCTATTGTCATTTTGTTCCATTTGGGCCCTCAGTGGATTGGATGATGCTTGCCCACATTGTTGAAAATGTATGTCTTTACTCTACTAATCAAGTGCTAATCACTTCCAGAAATACACAGTCAGAAATAAGCTATCTGGGTACCCCCTAACCAAGTCAAGTTGATACATAAAATTAACCATCACCTATCTCAAGCCAAAGAAAGAGGTGATTTAACGGCCCAATATGAACATACTTTGGCATGTTTAGGTAAAAGAAGTGTGTATAAGGAGTGACTAAGAAATAGAAAAAGAGATCATCTAGGGCTTAGTAAGTGTGGATAAAGAGTTTGCATTTTACTTTAAGTGCTATGAGAAATATTAGGAAGACTTTCAACATGGGATTAATTATTTTATTTATTTTATTTATATTTTTATAAACTTTACAACTATATAGGGATGAATAAAGGTGGATATTCCCTATAAATATCCTATTATATTCTTAGAAATAAATTTTAATAGAAAAATAATCTATTTTTATTGACCAATAGTGAACAATGAAGGAAAAAGAAGAAAAAGGAAGACTGCTTAGAAAAACATTTCAGTAGTCCAGGCAAAGGGTGACTATACCTTTCTTTAGAGTAATCATACCATTGACTAGATAGCTTTAATTTACCCTCGGCTTAACCTAGCTTTAGACAGGCTGCTTCTTCTTCTTCTTCTTCTTCTAGACAGGAGAGAGGTGGGAGGAGGGGCAAAGAGAGAGGGAGAGAGAGAATATTAAGCAGGTTCCACACCCAGAATGGAGCCTCAATGCAGGGCTTGATCTCACAACCCTGAGATATGACCTGAGCCAAAATTAAGAGTCGGTCACTTAACCAACTGAGCCATCCAGACTCCCCTAATTGCACAAGCCTTTTTTTTTTTTTAAGGTTTTATTTATTTATTTGAGAGAAAGACAGAGAGAGAGCAAGAGAGAGACCACAAGCAGGGGAGAAGCAGGCTCCCTGCCAAGCAGGGAGCCCAATGCAATGCGGGGCTCGATCCCAGGACCCTGGGATCATGACCTGAGCTGAAGGCAGATGCTTAGCCAACTTAGCCACCCAGGCACCCCTAGACAGGCTTATTCTTGACTATAAACCCCAACCTCCCTTTTCTTAGAATATTTACTTTTGAAAACATGCATTTGTAAATTCCTTCATGGTCTCTTTGAGATATAAATTGTTCTCAATTCAGGAATATTTTTTTTCCAGAATCTGGGAGCTCTCTCTTTGAAATGTAATCAACAAAAAAGCTAGGGCTCTCCTTTTCCAGTCTCTGTGGGAGGGTTGGAACCTCACTTCTTTGATAAGCTGCAATTAGCAAACACAGATGGCCTAGTCACATTGACCAACCTCCCCACTAATGTCTTCCAGGAATTTTCCATTAGGTCATCCCAGTATTTAAAAATCCTCTGTGTTCTGGTTCAGCAGAGTTGAATGCAATCTCTCTCCTATTTTAATGCTTTTGACCCTTATTTGCAATAGTCTTTAAATAGTCTTTCCTGTTTAACTGTTCCAGAGCAATTGTCTTCCACTTTATAAATGAAAAGATGTGATTAAACTTGGAATATTATTTGGGGTTAGAGTTGTTAATAAATTGGATATGGGAATGAATCACAGAGAGAAATAAAAGCTATAACCTAGATTGCTGAATGGCACAACTGGGTAAATGGTTGTCTATTTACCTTAATGAATAAACTTAGGGAGTAAATTTAGACAAGATAAGCAGCAGTTCTACATTGCTTATTTTAATTTTGTGATATTTATTAGCTTTCTAACTGTTTATATCAGATAAACAATTGACCATATAAATCTTGATTTATGGGGAGGAGCAGAGATGGTAATAACATTCTTGAGTTACCAGCATAGAGATGATATTTGTAACCAGCATATGACATGAAGTCATTTAGGAAGAATGCTTAGATTAAGGAAAAGGTAGAATAGGGCAGAATACTTGTGGTATTTCTTTCAACCAAGGATTCTTAAATAGAAGGCACATCTTTACTATGGTCAGCAACATTTGCCTCAAGGAGATGCAGAGTTCAGAGGGATAATATAATGGTTTTAGAACACAGGAGTCTGCACTTGGTCTATATTTTCATTTATGCTGTCTTTATTCAATGCCTGGTAAGATATCTTGCTCACAGGATGCTCACAGCAAGAAGTGAGGAGATTATAACCTTTGATTTGGCCTCATGTTTTAATTCATATTTGGGATAGAGTGTTTTAAATGTTCTTATCTAGCTCATTTTTACATTAAAATGCCTGACACCTGATCATAATTAATGGTTTTATTCTACATATTTAAATGCATTAATATTGCACCAGGTCCTTGTTTTATCAAGTAGTCTTTGAAAGGAATGAAACAGAACAGCTTAGTCTCTCCTGCTGGAGTTTGACTTGAAAGGCAGAGGATTGAGAAAGAGGGAATCTGCAAGAAAATGGGGCTCTTTAGCCTAAACCAGCCCTAAGAGAAGTAGTGCTACAAAGTTATTAAAAAAGTAATAAACAGGGACACCTGGATGGCTCAGTCATTAAGCGTCTGCCTTTGGTTTAGGTCATAATCCCGGGGTCCTGGGATCAAGCCTGGCATGGGGCTCCCTGCTCGGCGGGAAGCCTGCTTTTCTCTCTCCCACCCCCTCTGCTTGTCTTCTTTAAATCTTTAAAAAATCTTTAAATCTTTAAGAAGATTAAAATCTTCTTTTAATCTTTAAAAAAAAAAGTAATAAACAGGGAAAGTGTAGATCAGACACATGGGACACTTATCAAGAAGTCAAATGCTTATAAGTGTCCTTGGAAAGAAAGGTGGGAGGAAAAATCAGCAGAACAAAGTCTCACTCTGAGTATATCATGCAAGTGGACCACACAGAAATCAGCACTTTGCTGACCTTAGAAGAGTTGAAAGAAAAGCTTTGTATTATCAGCAGGATATGCCCTTAGCCTCTGCCTCCACATCCTTCTTTGTTTTAATATTCTAAGCTTAACTGACAGCACTCATCCCCCATTGTCCACCTCCTCTGTTTCTGTTCATGCTCTGTTGAGTGTTTCCGACAAAAACAAACGTTAGACTGAACTTCTTAGAGTAAGTTGCTTTTTTACCTCTTAGTACAGTGGAAATTCTTTCTAAATTATGGTATTACCAGTAGTCCAATAGAATACCTCATCATCAGCAAGTTACTAAACTTCCAGCACACTGTGTGTATTTCATGCTTTAGTCTTGAAGAGATTTTTATATTCAGTGTATTCATCTCCAAGGATTTGGATTATCTTTCTTCATCTAATCCTTGTTATTCACTACTTCTTTCCAAATTTAACTTAGCAGGGTGTGCTATATTAGAAGTAAGAAACATGTGTTCTGGTCTCAATTTGAACAATTTCATCCTCTTTGTTCACTGCTCAGTAAAATTCTATGTTTTCCCCTTTGGTCTGAAAAACAATATTTTACGGGCTGAATTGTGTCCTTTCAAAATTTCTGTGTTGGAAGTCCTAACCTCCAATACTCTAGAATGTGGCTATATTTGGAAATGGGACCTTTAAAGAGGAAATTAATGTAAAGCAAAATCACATGAGTGGACCCTAGTCCAGTATGACTGGTGTCCTTATAAGAAGGGGAGATAAGGACATATACACACAAAGGGAAGACCATGTGAAGACAAAGAAGAAGGTCATCTACAAGCTAAGAGGAGAAACCTGCAAAGGAAATTAATCCTGCTGACATTTTGATCTTGAATTTCTAACCTCCTGAATCATGAGAAAATTAATTTCTGTTACTTAAGCCACCTAATCTGTGGCACTTTGTTATGGCAGCTCTAGAAAACTAATACACTATAGTACTACTTCCAGTATGGTGTATTTGCTCAGAATATATACTCTTAAGTCATATTGTCTTTATTCAAATCTTGGTTCTGTCATTTACTTATTATGTAATTATAGAACAGTTACTTAATATGTAAGTCTTAAGCATTTATATTACAAATGATACAATAATTGAAATAATCCATGCAAATTTCCTAGCCCTTGTGAGAGCTAACCAAATTTTAGCTATCATTATTATTAAACTATTACTGTTATTTAGTAAAAATATTTCTTATGAAAACTAGGATTATATGCCTCAAAATGAACTGGAAGAGTGTAACTTTCTAAAAATGTCAGGAGTTATGTTTTTATAGTTCTATTTTCAAATTTTGCTTCTTGTGAAGTAACAAGCATTTCCAATGTGAATTGATCTAACAACAAAGTTTCTGTCACTGAAAAGTGAACAGGAAGGAGAGCAAGGACAAGTCTCTCTTTAAATCTGTTATAAAATGTAAAAGCTTATAGAAATCTCTATGACATAGATTAAATTTAAAAAAAGAAAAATGATGGCAGAGGCCATCTGATTGACTGCTGTGTTCCCAGTGTCCATCATTCTATTAAGTCAAAACAAATGGTAGGGCTTAAAAATCATGAATTAACCAATGTGAAGAAACTTTACAGGGGGAATGTAGGAGAGCATCATTCTAAAGATTCAGATGAAAAACATATTTCTGGAAATAATTTAGTATGTAAAAAAGAAAAATAATTTTTAAGAGGTGTCACATATACATAAGCATAATGGTATCACTTTATGAGCAAATTTATTCTTACACGTTGAGGCCACTAAAATATCTTTCTTGGTACAGGCAATTTGGATCCACATCAACAGACATCTTGTTCTTTCATGCCACTATGCCTAATAATACTCTTCAGAGCTATGGTAAGATATTTGTCATGTGTTTATTTCAATGAAATTTCTTTGAATAGAATGACTTTGGAATGCAGAAAATAAGTATGTTTTACTCGTCTTGCCTATGGGTTCCTCTTGATATAGATTTATAAAAGTAATATCATGTGTGATAGGCAGAATAATGACCATCCAAAGGTGTCTATCCCCTAATTACTGGAACCTGTAAATATGTTAGATTACATGGTAAAGGAGAATTAAGATTGCAGATGGAATTGTTTGCTAATTGGCTGACCTTAAGGTAGGAAAATTACCTGACTTATTTGGGTCCTTAAAAGTGGAAAAGTGAATCAGAAAACAGAACCAGAGAGATGGTAGCATGAGAAGCACTTGGCCAGACATCACTAGCTTCCAAGATGGAGGAAGAAGGCCATGATATAAGGGATGTGGGTGGCCCCTAGATGCTGAAAGGGACAATGAAACCGTTGTCTCCCAGAGCCTCTAGAAAGGAATATAGCTCTATCAACACTGTGACTTTAGCCACCACCCATTTCAGACTTCTGAACTACAGAACTGTAAGATAATGAATGTGTGTGGTTTCAAGCTGCCAAATTTGTGGTAATTTTTTTTTTTTTATCATAGCAATAGAAATAGTGCACATGGCTTCCGCCCCACATTAAAATACTTGCATTCTCTCCTATAGAATACAGATTCATTTTTTAAGCTGGCATTTTTTGGTATGCAGTTTGATACATTTTATATAGATTCAAAATGCCCCCAATATTGCCAAATTCTGTCAAATAGTTGATCTATTGAATTCATATTAAACCAGCCTGAGGCTGAATGCTTAATAGATGATTTAATAGCTATGGTCAACTAATATTGCTAAAGAGGAGCTCCCGGGTGGCTCATTTGGTTAAGTGTCTGACTCTTGATTTTAGTTCAGGTCATGATCTCAGGGTTGTAAGATGGAGCCCCACATTGGGCTCCACACTGGGCATGGGGCCTGCTTATGATTCTCTGCCTCTTCTTCTGCCCCTCCCCCTACTCTCTTCCTCTTTTAAAAAATATATATATTATTTAATATATATAATATATTAATATATTATATATTGATATATAATTATTTATTTTATATATATATATATATATAGCTAAAGATTCTTTCTCCTGAAACTATGCTATCCTATAGTAGTGATTGAAAAAGAGAAACAATGAGACACTAATTAAAGGAGATTAGGAAAGATTTTATTTAGTATTATTGCAACAGGTAAAAGAGCTGAGCTCAATTCCAAATATAGCAGAGACACCTGGGAATTTATAATCAAGAAGCAGAGTGAGGGAGTCAGTGAGTAAAAAATTACAAAGAGGAGACATCAAGGGTTGGGGATTCTTACTAAACTGGCCTAACAGGACCGTTGCTAAAGGCAGACCATGGACTTAGACCTTGAGGTAGGGGATGGGAAACATATATCAGATATCAAGAGTGATCAGATATCAAGAGTGGTGGGATGACTTAGGATTCTTGCCAACACTGGGTGCACCAAGGACAGAGATAGAAGACAAAGTTCTAGGCAGATGAAGAAGAGAGCTTAGAGTAGCCATGGCCACTAATGTATGGCCATGGAAAGAGTCTTTGACTGTTATCATAATATTCACCATGGTAAACTTATCTGTCTTGAAAATAGATGTCATAAGAACTAAGAAAGAATTACCTCTATAACACATAGGCCAGCTCCATTCATTAAAATATCATGTAAGCCATTGTTATGGACTGAAGGTCATGTGTTAAAAATCTAATCTCCAGTGTGATGACATTTGGGGGTGGGGCCTCTGAGAGGGAATCAAGTCATGAAGGCAGAGCCCTCATGAATGCAATTAGCACCCGTATCAAAAAGGGCCAGAGAGATAGCTTGCTCTGTCTTCCACCATGTGAAGTTATGACAAGAAGTCAGTAGTCTGCAACCCAGAAGAGGGCTCTCACCTGAACCTGATAATATAGGCACCCTGCTCTCAGACTTCCAGCCTTCAGAACCATGGAAAATAAACTTCTGTTGTTTACAAGGCACCCAGTCTATGATACTTTGTTATAGCAGCTGGAACTGATTAAGACAGTCATATATGTACATTTACATTTTATAGTAGCAGCATTAAAAATATAAACAGAAACAGATACATTATGATGAATAATATATTTTATTTAACACATACATGCAAAATACTATAATTTCATTATGTGATCAACATTAATGAGATATCTTACGTTCTTTGTCCATTGTAAATCTTCAAAATCCAATGTGTATGTTTCAATTATAGCACATCTAAATTCAGACAAGTCATATTTCATGTACTCTATAATCACAAATGGCTATTGGTTACCATATGAGATAGCAAGGTTATAGTATTGTCAAACAAAAGTAATGGATTTGTTATCTCATTCTGTCTTTATAGTTTTCAAATATATTGAGTGAGGTAGTCCCTTTCAAATAATCTAGAGAGGTAATTTGAGAGTTAAGAGCTTAATGTAGAACCAGACCCCCTGAGTTCAGGAGTCTGTTCCATTTCTTTATGGTTGTGTGATCTTGTGCAAGTTATTATTTCTGATTATGTTACTATATTTTTAAGATGGGAATAATAATAATATTAAGATTTCATAGCATTGTTATGAAGATATTAGTGGTCTGTCACTAAGGGAGTGCTGCATGTGTTAACCTTTTTTCATTGTTGAGCAACATCTAATAGATCTGGACAATTTACTAGTGAGTATATATAAACTTTTTGTTTTTTTAAGAAATGAACATTTCAAATCTCTCCAGTTTTAGGCAACCAGAGCTATCTTCTCCACCACAACAGGTATTGAATGTGTCCTTTCTCAAACTCTCCCACCCAATGTGCCAAAAGTAATATTTGATTTAACCGCAATCTTTTTTTCTGTGCACAAAGTACAAACTCCAACTTAGTCACTGATATCCTAGTACAAACATTGATTTTTATTTTTCTCTTTCAAATGTATTTTTTGTAACTTGATCAATTCTGATTGTTCTTTCTGATAGCCTTACAAAAAACATTAATTTTGTATCTTCTATATACCAGATGCTATGCCTGACTCTAGGCATGTAGCTGTGAACCAGAAATGCACAGGTTTAGTGTACAAAAACTTGAGACTTTGTTTAACCTATAGAGTACTAAAGAGGCAATTTCGGTGTGTTCTGTGAAACGCTCTTTGGAGCAAAATTTAAGTGGCTGTCTTTACCCATTTAGGTTGTTATAATGAAATACTATAGACTGGGGGGCTTATAAACAACGAAAATTTATTTCTAATAGTTCTAGAGGCTGAGACTTCCAAGATCAAGAAATCAATAGACTTGGTATCTGGAGAACGGCTGCTTCCTGGTTTATAGATGGCAGTCTTCTTACTGTGTTCTCACATGGAGGAAGGGTCAAGGGGCTGTTTGGGGTTCTCTATGGGCACTAATCCTATTCCTGAGAGTCTGCCCTCATTGACACAACCACTTCCCAAAGACCCTACCTCCATATACCTACCTTAGGTTTTTAGGTTTCAACACATGAATTTTAAAGGACACAAACAGTCTATAGCAGAAGCTAAGGGAACCAACAGAAGGACCACCTAATCACTTAGACAAAGCAACAGCAACAACAACAACAAAAACACCAAAAAAAAAAACCTTTTACTTCTTTTCCCTGATCCACTTTGAATTCTTTTAATATCAGGAACATACAGCAAAAAGTCCTTTCTGCAAACAACCTCTCCCAACATTTATATCACCTCTATATTTCCTAGTTTTATCAGAGAACCATTAAAAAATTCAGAGCATTCTACCCTTCCTAATTTATGCTGATTTTTGGATATCCCAATTATTTCAAATATATTAAGTATGTCTACTTATAATTGTACTCTTTACAACTTAAAAACTGTATTTATTCACTCAAAATAATGTGTGAAGTATCTACTGTATGTCCCAGATTGTGGGTAGCTAGGACACTCAGTGAGTTCCAGTGGCTATTATAAATGCTGAACATAGCATCTCTTTCAATATATAAGGTAGCTGTAGGTCTTTTCTCTTTCAGGAAAGGGATCACAATTGCCATGAACAAGAAGAAGGTCAAGAAAGTTGACCTCTGTTGTAGGGGTGCATATCTTCTTCATGCCTAGAAGCCTGGGAAGCTTCATTTCAATCTGTAGAAAAGCAAGTGGATGCTTTCTTAGTCTCAGTATAACAGAATATTTTTTACTGTGGTATCAGCAGGTACTATTTTGATATGGAAAAGACAGAAGAAATGGAAAGAGAAAAGGCCTATTTCAGGAGAAAGATTCTGAACGGATGTTGCTTTATATGTGTATGAAAATCAGAATCACTGATAGTGGCAAAATGGTTTCATGAATGACCCTAATTAATTACCCCCTGTAGTTATTCTCTTTTCCCTGAAAATGTCTAGTCCCCTCTCAGTCTGACACTGGGACTGGCCATGCGTTTTTCTTTGTTTAAAGGGGTATTAGCATACGTGGTAGCAGCTTACAAATATATGTTTGTTTTTGCATTCCCTTTTGTAAAATTTGCTCACTCTTGCTTCTCAGCACAACTACTAGGACATGGCTGGCCTAGCATGTTGCAGGTTTAGACACATGCAGCTTAACTGACTTTCCTCAGTTTTTCCAGCCAAGGCCATCTTAGATAACCTGAGAGCCAGTTTACTGCCAAACTCATAAAAGTACACTGAAAGAACATGAAAAAACAGTGGACAGCAGATTTCATGGAACTTGAGATGGTATGCTAACCTCTCCCATTCATGCTCTGGAGTGGTCTCAGATGAATAACCTACATGTAGCTAAGAATGCGCAAGAAAATATATTCCTTTTTTTTGAGACTGATCAAGGCGTTTAGGCAGAATCTCTACATTAGTTATAATAAAAGATGATTCCTTTTCTTGATCACTATTTCCATCTCTTCCTCTGAGTCTGTTTTATACTCTGAAAGACAAAATTCAAATTCAAAGGTTACTTTGAAACTCTAAAAGATGGGCAGAATTAGCTGGGTAGAGCTAGCTTTCTCAAAAGAGATCCACACATAAGCAAAGAACGAATAGTGCAATTTTACTCTTACTTGGCTTATTGTTTCCAGATCCTTGTTATTATTGGTGTAAGATACTTGTTTGGAACACCTGCCATTGAGTATATCTCACAGCTATACCCAGATATGTCACATCAGGCTGACATGGCAAACAAGAGTTGCATTGGAATTTGTAGGGTTAAAGCTTGGCCATGAGTTTTTTGTGGACAAGGGAATAATTCTTTTCCCTTGTCCATAATAAAGCTGTGTGTGAATCCTGGTACGCCATTTCTAACCTCCTCACTTCAATGAAGAAGAAGAGCACCAGCCTGAAAAGCAGAAGAGGGCATCTATCTAATATATATAAATAATTATAAGGCGAAAAGAAGTCTTCACTCTCTAAAAGGAAGATGACATATGGCTAATGGATACCATCATTGCATGTGCAAGTGTCAAGATATCACTCTAGAACTCTGGCCTATTTTCCCCACCTTTTGCTTTTATGATTTATCATTTTCTTTAGAGATTTATAGTCTCCGAGTTTCAGATTTTGGAAGTGTAGTGGCTATAACCATGAATAAAATATACTGGCGTACAAGTTATTAATCTCATGCTATTCTGGCACTTGTGTGGGGTCTAGCTGAATTTAGATGATAGCATATTCATTCTGTACTGCCTCTACTTAAAACCCTTTCTCACAACTTTTTAAAATAAGCTTTGAATACCTGCTCTGGAATTTTAGTAAGTTGATTCCTTTTCTCAGTGATCTGAAAGATTGCAATGGGTAATAAGAAATGTTCACTCTTGGGGAAAAAAAAAACCCTTTCTATTTAAAATGTTTAGAAACTAGTTTTCATCTGAGATGGGGACAAGGATTAGGATCAAATGTAACAAAATGCAGTAGTACATATTAAGTCAATTTTACTATACAGCAGATGGGGAGATATAAATTCTAAATTATTTTAGGTGCAGAGCTTAAAACATAACATACTCATAGTTTTCAAGTGAGATTAAATTTTAATAATATTTCTTTATAAATATGCTAGAATCAAAGTGATTTAGATTCTGGTACTATCATAAAGATGAATTTTCAATTCATTTTTGGTTATTGTCAGTTGCAAACTGCATATATGAATTTCTCCATTCCAAGAGCTTTTCAGTATGCAAAGATAAATATACAATTATAATACTATAAGATAAATATAGAATTATATGCAAATTTCTTGCATATTATGAAAATATATATTCTTTAATAGAGTTTTAAAAATGTGACATAAAGATATCTTCCTAAAATGCTGTGTCCTCATAGATTTTTTTTTATTTAAATATTCTAAGTTTTTGGTAACTAAAAGCAGTAGCATCTTTAAAAAACAGAATCTATAGAAATGCATGAGTTCTTGAAAATGTTGGTGTATGTTATTTCTCTTTTTATTTTTTATTTATTTATTTATTTATTTATTTTTTTAAGATTTTATTTATTTATTTGACAGAGAGAGACACAGCGAGAGAGGGAACACAAGCAGGGGGAGTGGGAGAGGGAGAGGCAGGCTTCCCGTGGAGCAGGGAGCCCGATGTGGGGCTCGATCCCACGACCCCGGGGATCATGACCTGAGCCGAAGGCAGACGCTTAACGACTGAGCCACCCAGGCGCCCCTGTTATTTCTCTTTTTAAAAGTAAAATGTATTTACCAACGAGTTAACAGGTAATTTTATTTCTATGGCTATGTGTATTTTTAAGATTTTATTTTATTTATTTGAGAGAGAGAGAGAGCATGAGAGGGGAGGGGTAGAGGGAGAAAGAGAAGCAGGCTCCCGCTGAGGAAGGAGGAGCCTAACGCAGGCTGGATCCCAGGACCCTGGGATCATGACCTGAGCTGAAAGCAGACCTTAACCTACTGAGCCACCCAGATATCCTTGTATTTTTTTAACTGGAATTGGTCTTATGCTGGTGGAATATTTATTTTCATCCTTCTTGAACAACCTTTTGAACCAATTTTCAATCAGCCTTTGGAATAATCCTGCTTCATTTACTAAGAACATTGACATCACCAGATCCAGGTATTTTCCATTCTATTGTTGCATTTGTCTAGAAGGTAAGAAAATTCAGAAATGCTTTTATGGGAAACATCTATATTGTGGACTTAAAAAAGAAATGACGACATCCTCACCTGCCACTAAATAACTCAAAACCTTTTGTTCTATTGTCTCTTATTTTCAAAGTCATCTCTCTATATTCTATTTTATGAAACCACGTGTTTTCTTTGCCAGCCCTTAGGTTCCCCATAGCAGGGGCAGAGGTGAAAACGAGAAGCCCAGAAGGGACTTGATCCTTTCTGTCCACTTCATTTTCCCATAGCATCCTTCCAGCAGGGCTTCTTCAACTCAGCAGGGTATTTGTTACAAAAATAGCGGTTAATTTCAGTTTGTAGGTTTTCCCCATACTTCTAGAACACACCCTATCAAAAGCTTCTTGAAGCTACCAGCAAGCCAGCTCCTCTTCCTCAGAGGTCTGGCTGTGTCCAGAGCTCCATTGGCTCAAGTTCAAGCACCTGAGGCTGGAGCACCAGCTGAGCAAGACCCCCCTCCTTGGAGAGGTCTGAATCCCTGTTTTGCAGGGTTCCTCTTCCAAGCTTTAATAATCCAAACCTCTCCCCTTTCTTTCCCTCTGCCCGGTTTCCTGCGATTACTACCCTTGTATTACCATAGTGTACCCCTTTTGCCTTTTCAGCTCCCGGATACCTACTTAACGATTCTTTAGTTTAAATTTTCAGTTTGTATAACTGGGATGGATTCTGTCTTCTGACCTTATTGGAAGGTGCAGAAACAAGAAATACTAATCTGTCTGTTTTTCAACCTTAATTTTAAAATTAAGATCTTAATCTTTTTTTTTTTTTTAAAGATTTTATTTATTTATTTGAGAGAGAGAGAGAGCATGAGAAGGGGGAGGGTCAGAGGGAGAAGCAGACTCCCTGCTGAGCGGGGAGCCCGATGCGGGACTCGATCCCGGGACTCCAGGATCATGACCTGAGCTGAAGGCAGTGGCTTAACCAACTGAGCCACCCAGGCGCCCAAGACCTTAATCTTAAGAGTTATATTTATCCCGGTTTCTAAAGCATTATTGTAAACACACCCATATTGTGAGTATTGAGAGAGTACCACCTCAAAATAAATGAAAGAACAGATATCAGAATATAATGAACTGTTCCTGTACACTAGGCCCTATGTTCTAGATGTTCCCTTCATTCATATATATTATCAAACTCAATGGAAAAAAAAGATTACCCACAGATTAGAGATAAGATTATTTTAAAACTTTGAATTCCTTCTAATCACAGGAGTTTATAATTTAGATAAAAATATGTGCTTAACCTTTGACACAAGTAGAAATTCAATAATACTAGCAATAATTGCAAAAGTATTGCTAGCTACCATGTATTGAATATTTATTTCTTTGTAAACATTCTATTAAGTGCTTTCCATCCCTTATTTCATTTAATCTTCAAAAAACACTTAAGAGAATAACAAACTTATTGTTATCACCATTTTCAAAGGTCGTGTAGATATATCAAATAATTTACAGAAGATTACACACTAATTGACTGAGACAGTATAGGAATCCAGGTTTTGTTTTCCATTATTTTTTTAACTGCAAAATCTGTGGTTTTGAAAATCATATTTCAATTTACTTTCAAATTATATGGCTAAGGAGAAATGGATTTTTACTTAGCTTCTAAAAACCTTTTGGGTTCTGAGCGATATTGAGCACTTTTTCACATGTCTGTTGGCCGTTTGGATGTCTCCTTTGGAAAAATGTCTGTTCGTGTCTTCCGCCCATTTCTTTGAGCTTCCTGTATGATCTGTTGTCAGTAGCTACTCTCATTTCAGTAAATTGTCCAGTGTCTCTGGCAGAATGGTCCAGTGTTAGTCCTGTTGCTCTTAATTTGGACCTGCTTTAGGGTTTCTCTTTCACCTGAACTCAAAGCCTACTCCTCATTTCTAAAGCTGATATTCCTGCAACTATTCTAAAGAACTCTACATTTAATTATGCCCCTACGTTCACAGAAGTTAGCAGCTGCCAAGAATATCTACAGTCTGCTGTGTGATCTAACCAAAAAAATGGAACTGGGGACATCCATTCATATTTTGGGTCCAAGAGTCCTTGTAGTCCATTTACTAAAACTAATTCTTATTACCATTCCTGCACTTAGGTGAGAAATGTGAGGTTTAGTGCTTGTATAATTCTTGAGATGATTAATGGTGTAAAAATCAATGAAATTGAGAGTGCCTAAGGTAGGTTTTATAATTTTGCTTAGCATAGGTTTGTGTATCAATTTAACATATTATATCAATTAGCATCATTTAAATACCTGTATGTACAGAGTATTGTAAGGGATCAGAATATGCTTCCCCAAAAATGCCATTTTGATATAAGGATTATTTTGAGCTGAACACAATTGGGAAATGCAGATACTGAAGAACCTCTCTCTCCTCTCCTTCTATTTGCCTAAAAAGGGGACTTGCAACCACTCTACACTCTCATCAGCCCAGATACAGCACTGAGAAGACTCTATATACCAAATCTTACTCAAATGGCCCTTCTCTTCCATTAATTTCTTCTATGTTTACTTCCCCACAATTTGCCCCCCCTAAAAACCTAAACTCCTTTTTCTTTGTCTTGTTACTTTTCTACAAATTCATTGTTTTTAAAGATGCTAAATAAGCTCCATGTTTTAACCACCCCTTTGAGATGCCCATTGAGTTTCTCCCACGTGTATTCATGCTGAAGGTGTTAGCAAACTGTTTTTTTCTTATTAACTTGTTTTTTCTGTCAGTTTAACTACCAGGGCCCCAGCTGGAGAATGTAGGAGAGTAAAGGAAGTTTTTGTTTGTTTGTCCATTTGCTTCCCCCCCCCCCCATACTAGTAAAAGTGTTTACTTAAGTAAAAAAACTTGAGTTCACATTGTCTTCTGCCTGGTTATAGAGGAATATGTCTGACTCTGGATGTCAGACATATTATATAAAGAGATGTAAAGTGCTAATATTTGGGACCATCATTTGCTAAAATGTTAAATTGTCTTTGGTAATGACCACAGAATACTCTTTTTAAACAATATTTTATTTATTTATTTGAGAGAGAGAGAGAAAGCACACAAGCGGGGGGGGGGGCTTGGGGGGGCGGCAGAGGGAGAGGGAGAAGCAGACTCCCTACTGAGCAGGGAGCCTGATGCAGGGCTCTATCATAACCTCTTATCTAACTGAGCCACCCAGGCACCCCGACCACAGAATATTTTTCTTTGAAAATGTATTTCAAAATATTTTTTCTGGCTAATAGAACAGGATAAAAATATTAAATGACCCTTGCCAGGATAAAAATGTTAAATGGCCCTTCCTTGGGAAAAAGAAGTCATGAGTTATTATAAGAACTAGAAATCAATGAAAGACGTGGTATTACTCCCCTGTAGGGACACATCATGCACAGGCCATTCAGATAAGGTACGACTTCTGGACAGGAAGGCAAAGCAGGTATTACTGTGCATGGAGCATATTAATCCTTGGTGGCTTACTCTTATACCGGAAAAGGAGGGGACGAAGGGGTATCTGAGAACCAGAAGACAGGAGCTCGGGCATTTCAAAGGCGGGGTGGGGTGAATGGTATTTTATGGTGGTGTAATTGTGTTCCAGAAAAGGAAACCACAAGGTATCTGACTTGAAGTTTCAAGTATATGATTATATGGGTGCTCGTGTCCTGCTGTTCATCATTTTCACAAGATTCAGTATAAGAAGAAATGAACTTTCATTGGAGCCAAAAGGGACTAAGTTTTCATCTAAGACAGAATGAATTGACAGCAGGTTTTAAAACTTGATATATGTGGCGAGGGACATTGTGTAACTAAGTATGGCACAGACTACATGTGGTAAAGAAGTTTCCTGAAAGAAAAATTACTTTGGATTGAAACAAGCAAAGAAGACTTTTTATGGGCCATAAAATGTGACCTGAATTGTGTAATAAAAGGTGATCTGAGAATGTCACTGAAATCAAAATCATCAGGAAATAAACAAGACAGGAAAATATTTAGAATTTGTACTAACATTTATTTATTTTTCACATCTTAGTAACTCTTGAGTGATTTTTATGTGCCAGCACTTGTTCAGTCTCCAATATTTAACTTCTTAATGTCCAGTTAATATTTGATGCTAAAAAAAAAGGAATCATGCCAGAACAGACATTGTATGTACATAGTGCTGTAAATGGATGCTCAGAAGGAGACAACGTTCTTTTGCTACTTGCTACCGGCACGCTTTATATTTGACCTCAATACTAACTCCTTTGACTGCATATCTCAGCATGGTTATCTGATTTTGCCTTCAAGTTCTAAGGTTAGTTTTGCCCTGCAAATCTATTAACATAGTGCTTCTGAGAAACTGTTTGAATTACTATTTCTTTCTTTGCCTTGAATTTGCAATTACAAATTCCACTTAAAAGGAACATGTTGCCCCAACGTACACTACAACAGCCCTAGAAGCTAGAAGCTTGATAGTGAATTTGCAGAACAGATGATTTACACAAACAGAAGCAATCATGCATAAAAATGAAGCCCCTTAATGCATCCCTCAGCCCATCAAAAAAAAAAAAATACCTCTCTTATTAATACCTTCCATTTGAAATTGCGTCTTTGTCACTTGGGGCAGAGTCTTTAAAAAGTGAAACACTCGACTTACCTCTTCATCCCAGCTAGATTGCCAAATTCCCTGGTGGAAAATTAGGTAGTTTGGAGAGTATATTGACTTGCGCAGATGAATACGCACCTTAATGGTCTGAGGAGTTAGTATGCTCTAACACCCTCCTGCTGCAAATTGGCTCTAGGATGCCCTAGTGACCCAAAAAGGTCCATGTTCAAGTGCATCTTTTAACACCTAGTGTGGGAAGGATTATTTAACCACTGAAGAAAATTTAAATCACTGATGGTTCTGTTGTCTAAATCATCCTCAAGGGGCAAACAACAATTTTTAAAGCTGCATTAA
This sequence comes from Leptonychotes weddellii, assembly GCF_054177405.1. Lineage (NCBI taxonomy): Eukaryota > Metazoa > Chordata > Mammalia > Carnivora > Phocidae > Leptonychotes > Leptonychotes weddellii. Next base: position 152,938,229 of record NC_138370.1, on the reverse strand, counting down.
CTCAGTAGAAAAACTTATAAAGCAATCCCTAGGGGCCGGAAGGAGTTAATGCCCAAGTTTCTGCTAAAGTCGAATCACCTTTTGTAGGGTCAGGAACATAATACGGGCTTTGCTTCCAGGTCAAAATGCACAAGGGCACTCAGTAACGAGAGGAGGAGAAATTGGATGATAAGGAGAGGTGCCCACAGAAATGATGGCATTTCTTCCAGCACCATCTTCAAGGCTGAGGTTGTGAAGGTATTATGATTTGGTGGCTTAAATATGTTGGTATGCTGAGGACTTTTAACTTCTAACCTAGAATAATTTGACACTGTGAGGAAAAGAGCAAATTTTCCTATTTTGAAATATGTAGAAACGAAACCAGCAGCTCTGTTGATGCTACAGCTTATTAAAGATGCAAATTAAAAATATCAAAAAGCATGGAGATTTGCTTAACCTTTTACCGAGTGTAAATCTTTAATCTGATCTTAATATGAACTTCTTTGGTTTACTTAAGTTTAATAACACACCCAACTTGTGAGGTGTTAGCAGTACCTTTAGTGGTCAAGTGTTGCATTTTAGCATTGATAGAAAAAGGTTAATTTGAAATCTGGTCAGGAAATCATATTATATTACAGAACATATATCTGCTTTAGTGAAGAACAGACAAACTGCAAATGCTTCAGAGGAAAAATTCTACTGAATTAAAAGCAAAAGATTAATGTACTCGGAAATGAATTTGCATTCAACTGTAAAACAATGCCATTATGCCATTTTTTCATTCTTTTTTTTTTTTTTTCGTAATGTAAAGTCATTTCTGAGGCTCCTACTAAATTAGAAGGTTATGTAATGCAAAATGGAACTGAGGACATTTGGATTAAAACAAAAAATCACTAGGAAGTTTTATTATAAACACTAGCTCTCACTTAGTATTTTATTGTTTGGTTACTTTTGAACTTTTTTTTTCATTCTACAATAAACTTAAATTAGCCATGCTACATTAAAAATTTAAAATATACAATGCAGGAAAACAGCCACTGCTATAGCCTTTAGAATATGATTTAATTTAGCAATTTCAGAAGTAGCATTAATAAAAACAATATAATATCCAAATGACAAGAAAATAAGGCAGTCCCTCATGCTTGTACAGGCCATTCCTTTCATCTTCTCTAAAAATTAGACTCACAAACATGTCATAATTACTTGAAATCGTCTTGAGTATCAGGAAGAATAGCTTAAAATCACTTTATCACATGCCAAACCACAGTCTATCTCTGACAATGTAAATTAGTCACTACTAAAAATAAGGGATGATGATTAATTACCTGAGAGAACACCTGCCAGATTACCAGTCACTGGAACCAGATTTTTTACTGAAATATACCCTGCAATAATCTAAGTACATGCTTCATCACTTCCCCTAGTGTAAGACACAATCTGTATTATCTGAAAATAAATAAAATATTCTTTATTCTGCTAACAGAATAAACAGGTAAGTGAACAATTCTGCTAATGAATATCTACATATAGCAAATGTTAATTTCATCTATGTCTTATACTCTCTCAAAGATGGCTGGTCAGGGCAGTTTATATCATTGTCAAGTATGACTTCCATTCCATTTTGAAAACTCTAATTTGATTCCCAAACCCCCAATCATTTAAAATTATTTTAGACTTTTTTTTCTTTTTGGCATTCAAGGAGAACTCAGTCCTTCCAGTGAGAAGATCATGATATACTCATCAGGTTAACGTATCCACATTCCTGGGATAATATCCAGTGGTGTGGATGACTGATTTTCTAAGGATCTCTCTTGAAATTCAAATAGGTTTTACATTCTGACAATTGAGCCTTTATTTACTTGAATTATCAGATAAATACGAAATCTTCGGTGATTCTGAGCTAATTGAATTTTGGTCTCCAATTCCTAATGCATTCAATGAATAAACATTTTATTTCTATAGATTTGCAGTTGTTTACTGTTTCCTGTAATAAAGAATTCTGCTAATAACAAAATGCTGCTTTTTGAAATCTCTCTGAAGAACAATGAAAAATTTTGCGGGAAAGGTTTTTCTTCAGGAAATTATTTAGCTCCTATTGATGGAAATAGATTCCATCTCTCCAGGGGTTTTCCTCCTCCCCTATCCCCATCAATTTTTCACAAAGTACTTAGAGCAATTAATGAATAAATCAGATTAGTTCATTCCACCAATCAAAACTTTTCAAAATCGCCTCTGATTCAGTTTATAATGTTCTACAAAATCCTTAACATAGATTTGGTGGCCTAGGATAATCTTTGCCATGTCTACCTCTTAGATTTGATTTTTAGCACTATTTCTCCTAACTAACTGAATAAAAGCCATGCTGGTCTTTAACGTTTACAAAATGCAAGGCCCTATAAAATATTTAGATGTGACATCTATTTCCGGCACTTGAACTGTTGAGTTCTCTTCCAATATTCCTCCACTCTTGACCTGTATAGTTAATACTTATCCACAAGTCCCCTTTTTATTTTTTAATATCCCCACCTACATACCCCCACATCCACCACCATCACGATCACCACTAAAATCCTGTTTTGTTTACACAAAACTGTCTTTTGATGTAAAACAGAAAAATGCATGATATATTCTTCCTTTATCAAATATACAAATGCATGGGACATCTATATTTATTTAGGTCTCTGTTAATGTGTACCAATTTTATAGATTTATCACCAAATAAATATAATGAGAAAAGAGAAGAGAAGTATGAAAGAAAAATAGCATGCATAAAAACTTGAGGATCATTCAGACAAGAAGAAATAGATAATCTAAATTGCCTTACATCTATTAAGGAAATTGAATCAATTATTAATAACCTTCCCAAACAGAAAACACCTCGCATGGATGCATTTGCTTGTGAGTTCTACCAAATATTTAAGAGAGAATTTATCTAATTCCCTACAATCTCTTTCAGAAGATAAAAGCAGATGGAAGACTATCAAACTCATTCTATGAGGCCAACATTATCCAAATACCAAAACTCAGACAAAGACATTACAAGAAAAGAAAATTGCAAACCAATCTCTCTCAAAAACATAGATGCAAAAACCCTTCACAGAATGTTAATAAATCGAGTCCAACACTGTATAAAGGGAATTAGACGTGACGACTAAGTCAGATTTACCCTGGGTATACAAGCTTGGTCCAATATTTGAAAATCAATTAATATAATCCATCACATCAACTGGCTAAAGAAGAAAAACCATATGATCCTATCAGTAGAGGCCAAAAAAAGTATTTGACAAAATCCAGCACTCATTAATGATAAAAACTCTTAGTAAACTAGGAATAAAAGGAAACTCCCTCAACTTGATAGAGAATATCTATTAAAAAAAAAAAATCCTCACAGCTAGCGTCATACTTAATGTGAGAAACTTGAAGATTCCCACTAAGCTTTATTCATAATCACCCAAACTTGGAAGCAATTGACATGTTCATTAGTAAATAAATGGCAAAAAAACCTGTGGTACATCTGTATAATATGTTATTCAGCACTAAAAAGAAAAGAGCTATCAAACTTTGAAAAGACAAGGAGGAAACTTAAATGTGTATTACTAAGAAAAAGAAATAAATCTGAAAAGGCTACATACTGTATGAGTCCAATTATATGACATTTTGAAAAGACAAAACTATGGAGACAGTAAAAAGATCAGTGGTTTCCAGGGATTAAGGGGAAGGGACAAATAAATAGGAGGAGCACAGAGGATTCTTAGAGCAGTTAAACTACTCAGTATAACACTATAAATGTGGAGACATGTCATCCAACATTTGTCCAAACCCATACAACACACAATACCAAGAGTGAGCCATAATGTAAGCCGTGGGCTTTGGATGATCACGATGTGTCAATATAGGTTCATCAATTGTAATAAATATACCACTCTGCTTGGGATGTCAGATGTCAACAGTAAGAGAGGTTGTGCATGTACTGGTATAAGGGGTATATATGAACTCTCAGTACTTTCCATTCAATTTTGCTGAGAACCTAAAACTGCTCTAAAAAATTAAATTTATTAACTAAAATTATTAAATAAAAAGTTAATTATAAAATTAATTAAAATAAAGTTTATTAATTGAAAAAAAGACCACAATGTCTTTTTAGGAGAAACAACAAAAATACTTTATTTAAGATTTTTTATTTTATTTATTTATTTGAGAGAACAAGAATGAGAGAGAGAGAGAGTACACGAGAGGGGGCAGGCTCCTCGCTGAGCAGGGAGCCCGATGCGGGACTCGATCCAGGGACTCCAGGATCATGACCTGAGCCGAAGGCAGTTGCTTAACCAACTGAGCCACCCAGGTGTCCAAAAATACTTTATTTAAAAAGAGGAGCATGGGGGGTGCCTGGGTGGCTCAGTCGGTTAAGCATCCGACTCTGGATCTCAGTGTTGTGAGTTTGAGCCCTGTGTTGAGCTCCACACTGGGTGTGGAGCCTATTTAAAAATAGAACAAGATAAATAAAATAAAATAGGAACACGGGAGTATGTCAGCAAGATATTCCCTCATTTGCAAAATATGTAAATAAAAAAATAAACGTAGGCAACAACACCTGAACTCGGTTACTGAAGCACATACTAAAAACAAGGCAGTTCAAGTGGGTGAAAACATGACGAAGAAACTAATGACATAAGATACATCAATGGAATTATAGAAATATAAGTGAGTCAGATAGTTAATCTCCCAGCTAGCTGTTTTTCTTAAAAATATTACTCAACCTTTGTAGCCTAATAAATACATGAAATAAAGGGATGAGCCAAATCATCTCCAAGCAACCCCCAAGCCCTAAAATTATAAAATCTTACACAGGTATTCCTTAAGATCTACTAAGTTCCAAAAGTTGTGAAATATAATAGAAATATGACTCAAAGTATAAGATAATATGGGAAGATAGTTCACAGAATAAAGGTTCTAAAGAAAATAAGATATGTGAAATCTTCGTTGAAAGAAAGGATGAAAGAGAGAAAGTCTTGGGAAAAAAAGATGAAAATAATGTCCTTAGACAATGAGAAATGGAAGGGTAGTTTGAGATGAGGCCAAAGTGAAAAGACAAAGAAGAAATATTAGAGAACAATGCTGTTAAAGGTCAATTTAACCTTCACATCAAAGTTTAACTCAATTTCCTGGATACATTTTGAGGTTAGTAATGTCTTATTAACTTAGTTTTCTCTGACTGCAGCTAGAATCTTAATGTGATTCTTCCGAGTGCTGAGCACAAGAAGATGGGTAACTGGCTCACAGGTGTTTTTTTTTTTTCCCCCCACAGGTATTTTTGAAGGTTGTCAGTCACATTCTGTCAGCCGTCACCACAGCAATCTCCTCAGATCTGGAGGATAGGCACACACCTAAATAAAAGTCTAATATGTCCGATACACTGCAATCCTTCATATGCTATGAGGAAGCCTCTCATTTGTCCTGCTTCATTCACAGCTCACTGGGCTAGATATTTTGGAGGGAGCAACTGCAATTTTTTAGAAAGCACTCTGGCCTAGAAATTTCAAATTCAAGTCATGCCTCAGCTGCTTATTAGCCATGCAAATTTTTAAAAATTTTATTTTATTGTCATAAGAACCCAGCATGAATTCTACCCTCTTAACAATTTTTGAAGTGTACAATAAGTTATTGTTGACTATAGGAACAATGATACACAGCAGCTCTCTAGAGTTTATTCATCTTATTTGACTGACTTATTTCACTTAGCATAAAGTCCTCAAAGTTCTCCAGGACAGACCATGCGTTAGGTCACAGAACAAGTCTTAACAAATTTAAAAAGCCTGGAATCATACCAAATATCTTTTCTAATTATAATGGAGTGAAACTATTAATTTATAGGACAACTGAAGAATTCAGAAATATGTGGAACTGAAGACACACAGCTTTTCCCCAAGTCACTTGGCTCCCACGAACCTAAATTTCTTAATCTGTGAAACTCTGCCCTCTTATGGTTAAAGTCAGTTTGGGATCTCTAATGACTTAATGCAAATGAAATGGAGCTAGGGAGAATGCACGGACTCGCTGGGTCATCTGTCCCAGAATAGATACATGGTACAACAGTTATCCAGTTTTAGTCTTTTCTTGGTAGCCACATCTTCATGAGAAGACATTCTTTTAACAATGAAGCAATTTAGGCGGCCACATGCATGACTGTGCCAGAAACTTGTAAATTCACTAATACGTTATTCCTGCCACTGAAATCTACATTCCTGATCAGCAAATTAAATTCTGAGGAGGACAGCCTATAGAAACAAAGTAGTCACGTATGCCTACATATGGATGAATTTCTTCAGATACTCTGCCGATAGCAGTTTTAAAGGTGGAATAAGCCGAGGAATCTTTGGGTGATAAGGCAACTAAGGGAGACTGGGGAACACTTTTCATTCATGTGATAAAGTCAGTGAGAGTAGAGACTGGTGACAGCAACAATAGACATTCCCTGCATCCAGTTTTGCTGGTTAGCCTGCCTTGCAACCTGCTTTCTTACCCCCACTGGGAGATGACAAGTTCAATGGAAATTGAAGTGTTTTAGAAAAATTCTAAAATAAACCTCAAATACTTGTTTAGAGGATCCAAGTAGTAAGATGTGACAATGGATGAAAATCTGACAGTTAAAAGTGGTATCATTCCCTACAAGAGCTTTTTAAAAGAGATTGCTTTTATGTCAGGAAGCTACCTTCTCAAATTTGAGTCCTTCAGTTGGGATTGTTGAATCCTGGTTTATCAGTTCAGTTCAAAATGCAAGATAATATGAAGCAGATCTAACTCAATTATGTTTCAAGATGAATGCTTCCATTGCATTAATCATTGTGCTGGGAGCTTTGGTAGCTCCTTATATATATACGTTAAGATAATAGTGAATTTTGTTCTGTTTTCTTGGGCTGCCTGAAAAAACTATTCTTTCCATATCATCTACGTTTCATATTTTAGCCCATAATTTGAGGGTATTTTCTGGTCACAGTGCAAGTCTATTTGGTAATTTTGGTAATTTGCCAAATCTGGACATACTACTTATCATAGGCTTCTTCTATATTAACTTGACCAGGCGCTCAGGAAAACTATCTCAAAATTGCCTCTCCTGAAAAGCTATACAATTTGTAGCAAATGCTCTGTCAATTTTATAACTTGTAAAAAGTGAAATGAGCACGGACATGATGATAGCAAGATGAAAAAATCATGGGCAGACATTACTATTGTATTGTTCCTGTCAGAACGGCATCCACTCTGGTTATGCCCAATGTAATTACATTCACTATAAATAGTTGATCTTCGGATCATCTTCTTCTTATCTCTAGTGCAAGCCTTGTGTGAGACCCAGTTATTGTAGATGTTGTCCACTGCTTTGAAATTCCATTGGGCTGATGGTCAAAGATAAGGAGTCACAACTCTGTGACAGGTGCTAGAGCCTGTGGACCTCTGTGGTGACCCAGAAACGATCTTAGTAGCTGCTTGGATCCCTGCACATAATGAAGGTAAATTTGGACAATTTAACTGACACCATTTCTTAAGGCTGGTCTAAAAAGAAACTCTGCTTATGACACTAACAGCATTTGCTCTAGAAGAAGTAAAATTAGATACTATTCATCCAGGGGTGCCTGGGTGGCTCAGTCGTTAAGCGTCTGCCTTCGGCTCAGGTCATGATCCCAGGGTCCTGGGATCGAGTCCCACATTGGGCTCCCTGCTCAGCGGGAAGCCTGCTTCTCCCTCTCCCACTCCCCTTACTTGTATTCCCTCTCTCGCTGTGTCTCTCTCTGTCAAATAAATAAATAAAATCTTTATTTATTTATTTTTTTATAAAGATTTTATTTATTTATTTGAGAGAGAGAGAGAATGAGAGAGAGCATGAGAGGGGGGAGGGTCAGAGGGAGAAGCAGACTCCCCACTGAGCAGGGAGCCCGATGTGGGACTCGATCCCAGGACCCTGGGATCATGACCTGAGCGGAAGGCAGTCACTTAACCAACTGAGCCACCCAGGCGCCCCTAAATAAAATCTTTAAAAAAAAAAAAAAGGTACTATTCATCCAGGTGACAAATACTATTGACTTTATACTATGTGTCAAGCAGTGTGCCAAGCACCTGGGACAAATGCAAGACAAAATTCTCTGACCTCAGACAGTTGTAGTCTCCCAGGAAACAGATATTAAATAAAGACAAATATGAAAATATATGTCTTGGTATTTTTATTATTCATTTCTACATTCCTACTCTATGCTGTATATTTTTTAAGGAACACCATCTTTTTTTTTTTAAGATTTTATTTATTTATTTATTTAACAAAGAGAGAAAGAGAGAGAGAGAGAGAGATCACAAGTCGACAGGCAGGCAGAGGGAGAAGCAGGTTCTCCGCTGAGCATGGAGTCCGATGCGGAGCTCGATCCCAAGCCAAAGGCAGACTCTTAACCGACTGAGCCACCCAGGCGCCCCAAGGGACACCATCTTTAACACAAAGCTACTTTGTTTGGTAAAATTGTAATAGCCTTTCATTTCTGAATTGTGTTTTCATTATTAGTTTAGAATAAAACACACGGCATACACTTTTTTTTTATTTACCAACAAATTATTGTAAAGAAACCCTATACTCATTATCATTTTTCCCGACTTTACATTTTAGTGACATAAACTCATTCAATTTACTTTTTTTTTTTTTAAAGATTTTATTTATTTGACAGAGAGAGACACAGTGAGAGAAGGAACACAAGCAGAGGGAGTGGGTAAGGGAGAAGCAGGCTCCCCGCTGAGCAGGGAGCCCGATGTGGGGCTCGATCCCAGGATCCTGGGATCATGACCTGAGCCGAAGGCAGACGCTTAACGACTGAGCCACCCAGGCACCCCCAATTTACTTTTTATTCAAAAATAAAAATTTTGATATATAACCTACATGTAAATAATCTGTTTTAAGCATAAAGGTTCAATGAGCATTCCCAAACATACACCACCACCACAATCAAAATACAGAACATTTGCATTGACCAAAATGTTCTCTTATGTCCTTTTGTGGTAAGTCCTCACACCACCAACCCCAGGTAACCATTGATCTGTTTTTCTGTCACTGTAGATTAGTTTTGCTTTTCCTAGAATTACATAAAAATGAAATCATCCAGTGAGTACTTATTTGTGATTGGCATTTTTTGTTCCGCATATTTTTGAGATTCAGCCATGTTCTTATGTGAATATGTAGTTCATTCCTAATTATTTTTGGGCAGTCAACCAAGTTTGGATACAATACAATCTGTTTATTCTTTTACCCATTGATGTACATTTGGGATGTTTCTAATTTCTATTTTAAACAAATTATCATAAACATTTTTGTAGAAGTCTTTGTAAGGACATATTTTTGTGTTTTCTTGGGTAAATAAGAAATAAGTGTATAAGAAATGGCCAGACTATTTTCAAAAGTGACCATACTCTATACTCCCACCAACAACTAATGACTCCATCTTTGGCCCTCCATCTTGCTTATGTCCCTACAATGACCTCCCCAGGGCTACATGTTCCAGGCCCCTTGGAAGTTAATTTATGCCCTGACCAGAATGCAGGGTTTGCTTTGAGCTTTCCTAAAGTGGCATGTAGATGGCACCACTTTAGATAACTACCCTTTGAGTTCACCACAATGTCCCTAGATCTATAAAAGCTGTGGATTAAGGTGAGACTTCACAAAGAATAGCTGTGTAGTGCCTGGATTGTCACTCGCCCAATACTGCCTGTCAGTAAGTTACCCTTAATAGAACTGTGTAAATATTATGGAGTGGCTTGCCTTGTTTTTCAGCCTCAAGTGCTTTCTCAGTCTGGAGATACTTTGCTGTTCCTACTCTACCTTCTAACAATAGTGTATGTCTCTATTTATCTTCTTTAATGTCTCTCAACAACTTTTTGTAGTTTTTAACATAGAGGTCTCACACATATTTTATTAAACATATTCTTAGTTTTAGATATTATTTTGTGATGGTAGTTTGTGAACCTGACAAATCTATAGTACCAGTTATTCAATCAAACACTAATAGGTGTTGAAAAGGAGGTATTTTGTAGATGTGATTAACATCTACAACCAGTTGACTTTATAAAGGCAATTATCTCGGATAATCTTATAAAGGAAACTATCCTGATCCAATCAATTGAAAGGACTTAAAAACAACCATTTGTTTCCCTAGAGGTTACAACATACCCTCTTGCCCTTCCTGATAGGAAGTCCTATGAATTTTGGACTTGCCTAGTCAGTTGCATAATCATACAGGCTAATTTTCATTCTCTCTCTTTTTCTTTCTCTCTCTCTCTCCTGCTTCTGTTTCTTTGGTAGAACCATGACTGATGCATATTGTAAATCCTATTAAACTTACTCAAGTTACTTATTAAATCTACAAACTTTAAAAAAAAATTTTCTTTAGGATTTACTATATACATTGTATATATAAGATGATATGCTCTTCAAATAAAGATAGTTTTAGTTCTACTTATTTTTCCACATATTTTACACTTTTTCTTCCCATATTGGCTATCCTAGAATCTCATTGTATCAAAACACTGGCATTGTAATCCTCCTACCTTGATAAGAATTGGTAACATCCAGGGAAACATTTGGTAAGCTGTTTTTACCTATTCTGTTATTAGCATAAAACTACCCCCTCAATGCTTCCTCTTTAACATGTAGTCAAGGGGAGGACCATTCATGCCAGTTGAGCATAAAATTTAGTCATGTTTTTCCATAATGATTCCCATAATATTCCCTCAAATCCCATTAACCAGCATATGAGGCCCTTAATTTTCCTTTTCCAAAAAGTCATGCCTTTGTCAGTATCCCATCCTCCTCACCAAAAACTATCAAAATTGTGAATGGTCTGAGATCTTACCCCACTTGTCAGCTATCAAGCTAGTCTGATATGGTTTATTGGATACTAGCAATAGTCAAGTCTTCTAGGTCAAAAGACTTCATTACTCACAATAGCAATAATCAGGGCATCAGATTTCTGTTGTGCAAGTTCTGTTAAAGTAATATGTGTGTGTGTGTGTGTGTGTGTATGACATTGTTAAAGAACAGTAAAGCCGACTTTATTCCAGACAATTACAGTATGTGTAGGGATTTTGCAGTGGAGACAGCTTGGGCACACCCTCCAAATGCAACCAAGAAAAGTGGAAATGTATAGCTAAGGGATAGGAGGAGGTAGTGGATGGAAAAATCACTAAGAGGAAACATTAGGGGAAAGAAAGAATTATGACTAAACTGATCTAACAGGATTCTTGCTAAAAATTGGACAATGCAGAGATGAACACCGAAGTCCAAAAATCAGAGCCTAGTTGAGAAGAGATTTCAGAAGAGTCTAACTAGATTTTGGTCAAGGAGAAAATCTTTGTCAGTTCCCTATGTATTGTTACCCAAAGGGAAATATTAAGAGGGCTAGGTGACACCCAAACACACTGTGAGTTGCATTACGGGAGAAGGAGTGTAAATATTAGGGAACTTGAATCTTTTATAATGGAAGTCGGTATGTCTATTCTTGCATTAGAGAGAGACACTATCTATTAGAACTAGGGAGTAAGTAAAACTTCCTTTTGCTCCAGAAATTCTATTTTCCAAGGCCATTTGTTAAACAAATATCCCTGAAAAAACAGAACAAAAACCAGTCGGTGCTTTTGTTTGCAACAGATGCAAACATGTGAGAAATCCATGGAGAATTATCTCTCAACAAAAATCGTATAAATATTAATAATGCAAACTTAAAATCTATATTAGAAATAACATAGCCTATTAATTAGACACTAAAATTACATTAAGATATTGATAGCATTCATTCATAAACATACATTGGTTAATTATCATGTGCTGAGCATTCCTACAAATTCTTCAGGTGGATATTTGAAAAATATCTGAAACTGATAGTTGAAAAAAAAAAAAATTCAGTATTGCCCTTAGACTCACACAAGAGAACAAGGCCTCTTGGAATCCTCAGATATCACAAACAAAAATATAAATAAATGTACTGAAGAACAAAAGGTTGGCTTTTTACTTGGAATCTGGGTCTTAGGTGTGGTACAGAGAACACCTATAACCTTACATAGTCTGTTTCCTCATTAACACTCATTAGGCCTTAGTAAAACATGGCCCATAGCTGTACTCTGTAACCTCCAACAGAAGGGCAACTTTTCCAAACCCTATGAAAGTGTTTGTATTATATTGTGTTAATTTGGAAGACATAAACTGTTTCTAAGTGTAGAGAGAATTGAAGGGAAGAATCTCTTATAACAGAAAAAAAAATAATTAATGCATTTATTTTTATATAACAAAATAAATCACTTTCCAGGCATGAAAGAATTTTTATTCCTTTTCCTCTTCCTTTTTCCACTCCTCCTCCTCTTCCTCCTTCTCTTTATGTTTTAATTCATTGTTAAAGGGGGGAATAAGTTAATTACACATTTGCAACTGTTTCACAAAACACTGAGGAATATTTATAACATCCAATAAATCATAATTTTTAAAAATATGTATTTGTATTTTTCTAGACAAAACATGTAAAACATTATGTTGAACCTTTACATTGTCAACTAAAGAGATATTGAACATTATTCATAATTTTCATTTATAAATATTCAATAGGGTTTAATTAAATATTCAAAAAAGAGCAAAACTAGTTTAATTTACTTCAAAGGTGGACACTCTTAATTATAATTTTGACTTAATTTTAATAAAATTTTTAAAAATGGAACAAAACACTTTAAACATGAAAACATTTTAAATATTTTTGAGTTTAACATTGACTTTAATTTGCCTTTCTTGTTAAAAAAAATAAATATTTGTATACTTGGAATAGAATTACGTTTAATTTTTTAAACTTGTACATCATCACTATCAATTGAATATAACTTATATGAGAATCTTTGTTGTAACAAAATAATTTCTGACATTGTTAAAACAAAGGCAAAACATAATATTCACAGAATAAGAGCATAATATTTTATGAATTATTTATATCCTTATTACCCATTCAAACATCACTAGCCAATCAGCCAAGTACAAACACGTGCACAAGAAATATTAAATTCAAACCTCTTTGATATTTTGTAACTTTAAATCATATAAAAATGGCTTTCCACATAGATTTATAAAGCTTTAACTTTCAAGAAATGAGGACAGAATAAATTTCATTTAACAGTTTGTTCGTTTTATTTATAAATACTAAATCTTTAGACACATCTTCCGTGGACCTTCATATTTACTCTTGTCACTTACTCTGCAAATTTAGGGGTGGGCTTGCTGGTGTATCATTTTCTCCCTTCTAAGGAGGAAAGCATATTGCATGCCAATGGGAAGAGAATTGAAAGATGTGGATTTCAAAGCGTCTGCTGGTTTTGTGATGAAAAACCCAAGGTTGATGGTCCACTGGTCGGTAGAGAGCATCACAAACATAGGCTATGCAAAGTCAAGCAAGGATGCCTACATGGGCCACTGAGCTATACTGTTCTGAATCATAAAGTGAGACAGGTTCTATGAGGGAAGTTAATATATGGGGTAGGAGGGAAAGCAATAACCAGTAAATCCCTTCATGTAGAGATGCATGTATAAATGTTAAGAGAAAGACAAGGAAAATAAGGTTTATTTCTTTTTGGATAATGGAGTCATAGCACCGAATGGTACATCTGTCAAGACAATCCATCTCTGAGCTAATTTTCTGAAAGCTAGAGTTCAGATACAGAAGTGACTATATAAAATGTAGGTCCCATTTTCCCCTAAAAGCCATACAACACTCAGCACCTCGTATTTCATGTAATAGGTACTAGAATAATTTCATTTAAACCACTAAGTATATGTTGCCTCATTTAAAAGTGTTACACAAATGTGAATAAGGTGTGACCCCAGCTCTCAGAGAGTTTATAATCTGTTAGAGACATGTGCACGGGTAACTTTAACTGAGTTTGAGCAGTGCTAAAGAAGAGTTATATAGTGTTTTACAAAAAATAGGAGAGGTTGTAAATAAAATCAACTCATATAATTAGTGAAGTCTTCCGAAAGGGTGATATTTCACCTGGTAAACTGTTTATTAGACAGGCTGAGGATATATTTTAGAAGGAACAACACCTACATAAAAGTCCAGTTTAAGCAAGAAATGACTAGCATTGTAATTTGTCTAAAAGGTAGAACATAATAGGGAAGACATTTTTGAAATTACTAAAATCTAAGGAATAGTTTATTATAATGCATTTTAGTAACTTCTACAGGCATGTCATGCATTTTTTATCATCTAAAGATATGTTCCATGTCTATTATCTCATATTTTCTCCTGACATTTCACTTCATTTTCCATTAAGATATTTTTTAAACCAAGTCATACTATTTGAAGGGATAAATTAAGTAGTCGTAAATTCCCTCACCCTAAATCTTGGGCATTTCTGACTCCTGCCAGAATAGTGAGTTACTACTGGCTGCATAATCACTTCTCAAAAGGAAACTAAAAGGGTAACAACAAACAAGGATTCTAGAAACTAATTGAGAAAAAAATGACCAAGATCTCCATAAGACAATTTAAGGATATCTGATACACAGCTGTAATATGCATCTATATTTAGTGCACCTGTCTCACATATTCCATATGTCTCACATCTGTATGTATTAGGTACCTGCATGTATTATGTACTCATATGGATTATGTAAGGCAGAAGGCAACCAGTAGGTCAGGATAGGAATTGATATTATTGGATATGCTGGCTATGTTGAAATGAGGCTTTTTGAGTTTTTATGTTGTCTTACATTGCCTGCAGAAGATCACTGCATGCATCTTCACTGCTGAAATCAATAGCAATAGCCCAAATTGTGAGCTAACTGCATATAATATCAGGCAGCCCTATACGGGAGAAGAATGGATGAAAACATGAAATATGTGTGACTGCCTAGCTGCCTTCTGAATTCTCATCTATATGATCTCACTCTAGTCTCTAAGGATTTTTAGATTATAAATAAAACAGTTGCTTCTAAGGTTTAAAGGTAAAAACCTCATCAAACAAGTTACTTGGCAGAGTGGCAACAAAAATCCTGTCTTATGTGTGTGATGTCTATGCCTCTCTGTTTTCCATGTCTTTAAAAACACCAAAGTAGACACAGATTGGAGCCTGGGCTTCAAAATAAGTCCCATGTGTGGAATAGCTGATTACTCGAAGGGCAATGTGAAGTCACATCAAAATAACTAGATACCAGGAAAAAATCCTCTGATCCATCTGAAGCAGAAATGTTGAAACCAATAGATCAGAATTTAAAATAAATAAAATCAATGCACTTAAACAACAAAAACAAAAAAATGATTTTAGCAAAATGAAGTAAGAATGGGAAATATAAAAGAGAACCAAGTAGGAGAGGGAAAAGATGGCCAAGGAGTAGGGGACCCTATGCCAACCAGTCCCCAGAATTGAGCTGGATATCTACCAGACCACTCTGAACACCCACAACATCAGCCTGAGATGTAAGTAGATAGATCTGGATCTCTACAAACAGAATATTGCAGGCATTTGGTTTTGAGCTACAAAGCGGGAAGCTGTGATTCTGTGGGCAGATATCGGAGGATAAATGGAAGGGGGAGGGAGCGGAGCCATCGGGATCCTACACCACCGGTGAGCGATAGCCTCTCACGCTGGGGATGAGGCACAGACTCACAGGCTGGTAGCAACAGGGAAAGGACTTCAGGGCTGCCCCCTGGACAGAAACCCGGAGTGGCGGGGCCACCCTGGCAAACTGGGGGCGGCTGGCAGTTTTAGAGGCACAAAGGGCAGACACTTGCTCCAACCTGGAGGCAAGGACTGGGAGTGCTGCTGAGGGAAGCACAACCCAGGACGTTGCAGTTTAGAGCAGCACAGACAGAAACGAAGATAGTGTGGCCCTGAGAGCTCACTGAAGAAGAGACTGCAATCTCTCTGCTCTGAGGCAGAGGGTTGGAAATGATCTCTTCTGCTCTGACTCTCAGAAGAGAAGTGGAAAGCCACCAGGGAAAGCTGCCAGAGAACAAAAGTCCCCAAAAATCGGTTTCCACTGAGCCCATTCCCCTCCACAGGGACAGGGCAACTCTGCCCAAATAGGATTGCCTGAATAACAACGCGGCAGGCTCCTCCCCCAGAAGATAGGATGGGAAAACAGGAGACCAGCAACCCTAAGGTCCCTATAAAACAGGTGCATCTTGCCTGGGTTGTGGTCAATAATTTGGACTCTATACATTCCCTCAACCACCCCTCAATAGAAAGACTAGGAGGAGGAACCCCCAAAATAAGAAAGACTCAGAGACTATGACTTACGCCACAGATTTACAAATGGATTCAGATATAACCAAGAGTCGGAGATGGAATTCAGGGTAGCAATTGTGAAGACAATAGCTAGAATGGAGAAATCAATTAATGGCAACATAGAGTCTCTAAGGGCAGAAATGAAAGCTGAATTGGCAGAACTGAAAAATGCTATCAATGAGATCCAATCTAATCTAGATGATCTAACAGCTAGGGTAAGTGAGACAGAAGAACGAATTAATGATTTAGAAGACCAATTAATAGGCAAGACGGGAAAAGGGAGGCCAGGGAAAAACAACTCAGAATCCATGAAAATAGAATCAGAGAAGTAAGTGACACCATGAAACATTCCAATGTCAGAATTATTGGGATCCCTGAGGGGGTGGAGAGAGAGAGAGAGGACTAGAAGATACACTTGAGCAAATCATAGCTGAGAACTTCCTTAATCTGTGGAATGAAACAAACATTCATGTCCTAGAGGCAAAGAGGATCCCTCCCAAGATCAAGGAGAACAGGCCAAGACCCCGGCATGTAATAGTAAAACTCACAAATCTTAGAACCAAGGAAACCATCTTAAGGGCAGTTAGGGGGAAGATTCCTTATGTACAGAGGGAGGAACATCAGAATAACGTCAGACCTATCCACAGAGACCTGGCAAGCCAGAAAGGGCTGGCAAGACATATTCAGGATATTAAATGAGAACATACAGCCAAGAATACTTTATCCAGCATGGCTGTCATTTAGAATGGATGGAGAGATGCAGAGCTTCCAAGACTGGCAGAAACTGAAAGAATATGTGCCCACTAAGCCGGCCCTGCAAGAAATATTAAGGGGGGTTCTATAAAAGGAGAAAGACCCCAAGAGTCATATAGAACAGAAATTTATAAGGACAATCTATAAAAACAAGGTCTTCACAGGCAACATGATGACAATAAATTCATATCTTTCAATAATCACTCTCAACGTGAACGGCCTAAATGCTCCCATAAAATGGCACAGGGTTGCAGATTGGATAGAAAGACAGGACCCATCTATATGCTGTCTACAAGAGACTCATTTTGAACCTAAAGATACATCCAGACTGAAAGTGAAGGGATGGAGATACATCTTCCATGCCAACGGATCTCAAAAGAAAGCCTGGGTAGCAATTCTTATATCAGATAAATTAGATTTTAAAGTAAAGACTGTAGTTAGAGACACAGAAAGACAATATATATATATTTTTTAAAGATTTTATTTATTTATTTATCAGAGAGAGATACAGTGAGAGAGGGAACACAAGCAGGAGGAGTGGGAGAGGGAGAAGCAGGCTTCCTGCTGAGCAGGGAGCCTGATGCAGGGCTCAATCCCAGGACCCTGGGATCATGACCTGAAGTGAAGGCAGATGCTTAATGACTAAGCCCTCCAGGCGCCCTGGACACTAGGACACTATATCATTCTTAAAGGGTCTATCCAACAAGAAGATCTAACAATTGTAAAAATCTACACCCCCACCATGGGAGCAGCCATCTACATAAGCCCACTGTTAACCAAAATAAAGAGTCCTATTGATAACAATACGTTAATTGTAGGAGACCTCAATACTCCACTCTCAGCAATAGACAGATCATCTAAGCAGAAAATCAGCAAAGAAGTAAGAGCTTTGAATGACACACTGGACCAGATGGACCTCATAGATATATACAGAACATTCCACCCTAAAACAACAGAATACTCATTCTTCTCAAGCACACATGGAACTTTCTCCAGAGTAGACCACATACTGGGTCACAAATCAGGTCTCAACTGATACCAAAAGATTGAGATTATCCCCTGCATATTCTCAGACCATAATGCTTTAAAACTGGAACTCAATCACAAGAAAAAATTTAGAGGAAATTCAAACACTTGGAAGCTAAAGACCACTCTGCTCAAGAATGTTTGGGTCAACCAAGAAATCAAAGAAAAACAATTCATGGAAACCAATGAGAATGAAAATACATCAGTCCAAAAACTATGGGATACTGCAAAGGCAGTCCTAACGGGGATATACATAGCCATACAAGCCTCACTCAAAAAAATAGAAAAATCCCGAATTCACCAACTAACTCTACACCTTAAAGAACTAGAGGAAAAGCAACAAATGATGCCTAAGCCATGCATTAGAAGAGAAATAATTAAGATTAGAGCAGAGATCAATGAATTAGAACCAGAAACTCAGTAGATCAGATCAATGAAACTAGAAGCTGGTTCTTTGAAAGAATTAATAAAATCGGTAAACCATTGTCTAGACTTATCCAAAAGAAAAAAGAAAGGACCCAAATTAATAAAATTATGAATGAAAGGAGAGAGATCATGACTAACACCAAAGAAATAGAAACAATTATTAGAAATTATTATCAACAACTATATGTCAATAAATTGAGCAACCTGGATGAAATGGATGCCTTCCTGGAAACCTATAAACTCCCAAGACTGAAACAGGAAGAAATTGACAACCTGAATAGGCCAATAACCAGTAACGAGATTGAAGCAGTGATCAAAAACCTCCCAAAAACAAGAGCCCAGGGCCTGATGGATTCCCTGAGGAATTCTACCAAACATTCAAAGAAGAAATAATACCTATTCTCCTGAAGCTGTTTCAAAAAATAGAAACAGAA
>NC_138370.1:152870110-152918827 GCF_054177405.1 Leptonychotes weddellii | reverse complement strand
TGAAATCCAACATCACTAGTATCCTATTTGAGCCATCCTCACGGTTTTCATAAAGTGATATACACAAGACAAAAAATAAATTAATTAATGGGGTATAAATGACAGCTAAAAATAAGTTATATAGTTAAAGCTCATATCATTCCATAAAGCAAGGAGAGAAATTTATTGAATGCTTAGTAAATATTTGTTAATATTACTTTGAAATTACCCATTGATTTACTCATTCACTTAACATTTATTATGTGCATATTACATAGCAGTAAGAGTTCAGACAATAAGAAAAAACAAACAACCCTCTATCTCCAAAATTAGGCTCTAATCTCAATAATCTTATTATATATAATTATATTAAATGTGTATATAGATATATACATATATGTAACATAGTAAACTATGTCTATATATATGCATATATGTAATATGTATGAATATACAAACACACATAAACGTGTTCTAACAATTAAACCATATTAAAACTTTCAAATAAAAATTTATAATTGTGCAATGGCAAATTTGGGGAAAGGGTACTTGAGTGGGTCGGAAAGGTGTTCAGAAAGGAGAATCAGGAAGGTATCGAGGTGAAACTTAAATAATGAATAGACACCCCACCCACGAACTCAAGCAGCTCAGTGGGGGTGAGAACTTTCAAGCAGAGGAAACAGCAAATGTATTGGCATGAAGGGGAGTTCAACATTAATGTGTAATAAAGTGTGGCCAATATAGCAAGGGATAGAAAACAAAGAGATCTTTTAAATTTGCAAAGAATTTAGGCTTTACTTGTTAACTAATTGTAAAACAATGAAGAATATTGACTGGTATAGTTTTATCATGATTAGCTTTCCCTGTTATGAGTGATAATTGTGGAGACATTTTATAAAGGATAAATTGGAAAGGGGAAAAGTGATTTCCAATTTACCAAGAAAGATGTGATTTTGATTAGATGAAGTGATAAATAATAAATTCTTAACCAGACAGTAGCAATTGGAAAGAAAAAAAAGATTAAAGACAGGAAAGTTATTACGATACACAATACTAAGAAAATTAAGTATTTTTATAGAGAGTGGGGAAACAGGGAGACATGTAGGATAATGTCAGTTTGCAGGCACGCATTCCTAAAGGAAAATGAGTATGTCTCTACCATCTAAATGTAATTGGGGGTAGGATGGATGCTTCCTATCAGAGAAAGAATTAGGACATTGTCAACTTTGGGTTCAAATTTAGAAATGCTATTAAAGTTGAAATTCTTCTGGAATGAACATTCGTACATGCAAATGGTTGTATGGGTCCAGTATTCAGCAGGAATCTTGGCTAGAGATACAAATCTGGAAGTCATCAGCATTAGTGAAGTTATTCTCTTGAGCAGTGAAAGCGACTTAATAATTCCTTCAATACTACTGCAAGAATTCTGAAAGTAGACTTTGTATTTTGTTGATATTTCAAAGGAACATAAAATGATTTTCAATAATTGTTTGTTATGGTAATAATGGGTTAGTGTCATGGAGTACTGAGCTTGTTTCATATAGTTTTTTGGTTTTAGGATAAAATGTATAAACTATATCAGTTTTCTTGAGAATTTAGAGTGCAATTATGAATTCTTTTCCTTTTGTTTCAAACTTCAATTATGCTTATTTGTATATACTTTTCTCTTGAATAATAAAATTTTATCTATTCTTTATCAAACTTTTATATTTTCATATAATATTCAATATAATAATTAGAAGTCATAATACAATATTATAAAAGAAGAAATTATGTAGCTTGAAATTTTCAAATCATATAAAAGATATATAATATTATAATTAGGTTAGTGCAGAAAACATTACAAGGTAAATTTATTTAGTTTATTTGTGGAGAACGAATTAGTCCTTCATGTAGACCTAAGTAGAAGACAAAAATAGGTTTGCCCTAACCACTGGCCAGTTAGAATTTCAACCTAGTCTATGAAACACTTTTAGACAATCAATCCAAGAATTTAGAAGGAGTCGGAAAAATAAACATTGCCCTCAATTGTTAAAAAAAATCAAAGAAGACAGAATTACTCTATGAGAACATTAAGCTACATAATACAAAGATCTACTCATGTGTAGAAGATGGTCAGTCATCTATGCAGGCATTAGGCAGGAAGGTTGAGTGAATATGTCTAATGAGATATTTAAATCCCATAAAGATAGAAAATTTTATGAAGAGACTATTCTCACGTCACCTTTCTGGCATCATTGAATTCAAATTCATACAGACAGTTACTCAAGCCAGAAATCTGGATATCATCTTTGCCCTTCACCTCCTTTACTTCCTACATCTAATAACCAAGAATAATAGATTTCTACCGCCTTACTATAGGACAATCATTCATGTCAATGTCTATCTTTACTTCTGCTACTTTATTTTAGGCAATCATTCTCTCTTGCCTGGATTGACACAGCAGCTTCTTATAGCCTTACCTTTCACCAATTCGTACTCCACCCTGAAGAGAGGTTATAGTCAAATAATTTGCCATCACAATCAGAACAAATGTCTGAATTCCTGACAACTGTTTTTAGGAGGCTATTTATAATTTCACCCTCTTACATTGCTCAACACTTTGTGCCTTATGATTCAACCATTATGGGCCTTGGCATACATGTATGTCCTTATTTGCCTCACCCCCTCACCTTCGTCCCCCATACAACTTTACCTTGTTAATCACTGAAAGCTCTCTTTTAGTGACCTCTGAATTCCCAAACCCTACTAAGGTGCCCTTACTAGAAGTCCCATGTGCCTGTATTTCCTGTCAATATACTTACATCATACTACCAAGACTGATTACTTGGAATTACATCCACATTAGAATGTCAGCAACTTCAGGTTGGAGACCATATCTGCTTGCTATTTACCCCAAGTCCATGGCTAAATTACTGCTTAAATGAAGGTGAGAAGTGTTTCAGATTTACTTTTATGTAATTAATCAGCCATAAAACAACAATAAAAAATGTAATTAGTTGAGTCTGACAAGTAACAATTATTTAGGTATCTTTTGTAATATCTGAAATAATTTGTTATAGAACACAGCTGCAGAAAATGTGAAAATGAATTTAGTAGTTTCTTTACAAATGCTTTACATTTGTTTTATAAACTTCATTTTCAATAATAAATAACATATGAAGGAAAATATAAAATGTATTTATATTTCAACATGCACCTGTATCAGACATTTATCTTTTTTCTTTTCCTACCTTCCTACCTTTTTTCCTACAAATACATTATAGTATTAAGTCTTCATACATATATACTATCTTATCTTCATGTGGCATCTCTCTCTAGCAGAATATCCTGGACTTCCTTATAGGATGGTAGGTGGGTTCTATAAGAACAGAAGCAGAGGTATCATAACTCTTAATGTCTAGGAATGGAATTTGCACAGCTTCACTTTCTTTGCAATTTTTTGGTCAAAGCAAGTCATAAGGCCAGTCTAGATTCAAGGAGAAGAAAAATAGATTCTATTTCTTGATGGAAAGAGCTGCATATAGATATAGGGAGAGGAGAAATTGTTGGCATCTTTGGAGACTATCTTCTATCACATCTAATAAATTATGCATATACATATGTGTTATATGTGTGTGTATAAAATATATATTATATTAGTACATATATAAAATATATAAGTTATATATAATATACTGCAAGTTTTATATCATATAAGTTATATAAGTTTTAGGTTATATACATTATAACATATAAGCTATATATATTATATACTTATAAGATATATAATAAGTTATATAATATTTTATATAACTTATAAGTCATATATAAGTTTATATTATGCATGTTTTATGGGATAAGTTACAATATGATTGAACATAATCATACACCAGGCATGGTATCTGAGATGTAGATATGATCAAATTAAGCATCTATCTTATCCTCCTGAGCTAATAATCTGGTGAAAGAAACCATTTATAATTAGAAAGAAAAAAGAAAACCAATACACACAAAGAGGGTCAAATAATGGAAGATAAAACAGAAGTTTTACTAGAAAAGTTGATCAAAGAAAACCTGTAGGAAGAGATAATATTTGAGAAGCAAACTGCTTAAGTTAATGAAAAGCTCTGTCTAATTTTTGCATATAGAGCGTTTGCAAGACAATAGAACCTCAGGAAAATGGGAGAGGCTGACCTGGGCTTGATAATCTGGTTTACTTGTTGTTGAAAGCAACAGAAATCCAATTAGTATGAAAAGGTACTGCTATCCTTGGCAAGTAGTCATGAAATAGCAAAATAAATTACTGCTGATGGACACCTAGAATGAAGTGTCAATTAAAGGCAAAATCTGGGGAAGTGCCTATTGCCATAGGGAATAAAGGGTACAGGAATTCAAGGCCTAAGGGTCAGAGTGGTAACTTCTAAAAGATAAACAGAGCTTTGAAAATACTGTGGACTGAAGCCTTGAGACATTCTGTATCTGTGCTAAGATAGTCTTCTATCTCTTACAATTATAGTGTGATTAACCAAAATCCAAATGCATAATTTATTCTTACTTATGGATGAATATAATCAGCTGAAGTCCCAGTCTTACCAGATGTTTAATGTAACAGGATATATACACTTTCAAAGAGTAGAAAAGATTCTTAAAATCAGAATCATATATTTGAGGGATTCAGAAGACTTGGTACACACACTCCAACTCATCCTCTTATCCCTTAGAAGTAATTATTTATTACCTAGTTGATCAAGCTGTTTCTGTCTTTCTAGAAAATCCTTTAAAACCTATATTTAAGTATCTACCCAAGGAACTTTGATTTAATTGGTTTGGGGTGTGGTCTTGCCATCTATAATTTTTACAAGCTCCCCAGATAATTATAATGTGCAGCCAAGGTTGAGATTCACTGACTCAGAGAGTGTTTTTTGTGCTTTTGTTTTTCCATTAATGAGTAAATTGGAACAGCTGGGACTAGTTTTAATTGTTTACTTGGTTGGTTGACTGAAACCTAGATTCATCTATGGCACCAAGTAAATTAAGTTGAGATGCCAAACATACATGGATGTTGGTAAAGAAAAGAATCTGAAGAGTATGTGAAGTGAGAATGCTGGAGTGATTTTAACACAAATGACACGTCCAATCATTTCCCAAATAAATAACGTTTGCAAGTCATTGCATTTCCACTTTATGAGTTTTTAACAGTACTTTTCTTGCAGGGTAATTATGAGAATTAAATAAGTTGATATCATTAAAAAGCTAAGACAATTTCCTGGTACATATTTAGTTTTATATAACTAATCAGCAATAATTATGCTGATACTCAATGATAATGATGAGAAATCACAAGAGGGAAAGTGAACAATCCTTTATGAAGATCCCAAGAAATATACAGGGGAGGGTGTGTAACAGATTTGAGAGGTATTTAGGCCAGGAATTTCAATGGATATGATAGGAAATCCTTAGGTGTTAAAAGGAAAGCAGTAACACTTACTTGCTGGAGGTGTGGTTTGAACAATTACCATAATAGGCAATAGAGACAGTTGAGTTAACTAAAATTATGACCAACATTGATTTTTGGTTTGGGGTATTTACTAATGTAGCCAGTTAGAATAAAATAGATGGACAGTCTTACAAAGTGCTACATTGTTTATAAAAACACACACACAAATCAGTTGTGGAGATTAGACACGACTTTGAGCTTCTATGGCAGAGAACCATGGCTCCTTACTCAATTCCCAGATCCAGTCTCAGCCAGTTCACAGATACAGAATGAACTGAATGATGAGGACTTACAGCTATTTACCAGTTTCACTGTAAACTATGGATAGAAAATATTCCAATCTTTCCTGCAAATTGACACTGATTTCTGGGGACCAAAGGCCACTTCCTGCTACTCTCCATAAAGAATTATGGCAATTGAGACTAATGGAATACCAAGCAACCTTGTTTTAATAATTCCTGAGTACATATTCAAAATGGTCATCTTCAGCAAATACAGGTTTTGTCCTACTTTCTGATTCCTTCCAAAATTCATGTTTGTAAATGAAGGAGCAAAAGGAAGGTTTTTGATTGATGGATAAAAATTTGGGAAAGAAATGCATAAAATTACTTTTTTGTAATTTTGGACACAGAGTAAAAGAACATTTATTATTTGAATGATTACAAAAAGTTCCCCAAAAAGAGGATAAAAATGACCTCTCTATAAATGCAAGTCAACCTTCTTCCACAGTTATCTCATCTTTGCTCAAATAACTCAATCACAACATGATTATAATGACAGCCTGAAATTTTGTAGGAGGAAAGCATGTATTTCCTTACCTAAGGTAAAACTGGTTACCACTTTTTTTTTTTTTTTTTTAAGATTTTATTTCTTTATTTGACAGAGAGAAAGAGCGCAAACAGGGGGAGTGACAGGCAGAGGCAGAGAGAGAAGCAGGCTCCCCGCTGAGCAGGGAGCCCGATGCGGAACTTGATCCCAGGACTCTGGGATCATGACCTGAGCCGAAGGCAGTCGCTTAACCAACTGAGCCACCCAGGCGCCCCTAAATCTATCTTTTTTTTTTAAAGATTTTATTTATTTATTTGAGAGAGAGAGAGAGCACATGAGAGGGGGAAGGGTCAGAGGGAGAAGCAGACCCCCCGCGGAGCAGGGAGCCCGATGCGGGACTCGATCCAGGGACTCCAGGATCATGACCTGAGCGGAAGGCAGTCGCTTAACCAACTGAGCCACCCAGGTGCCCTGGTTACCACTTCTAAAGGCACTTAATTTTCTAGCAGCAGTGACCAAAGCAAAGCTGGCAATGAAATATTATATCTCTCTTCAAAGAAGTGGCAGATTGATGGCTTTGGACCCTTTCCATCATGAAGAGACTTTTCCATTCTATCATGTCATCAGTGTGGGATACTTTATATATTATCCTGATATCCCATACAACAGCACCACTATAAAAGAAAGTAACTTCTGCGAAAGAAGTCAATAGTTTATGACCATGGAATGCACTGATCTTTTCATGTTCCCATTCACCTAGTGAAGCTAACTCATGAAAAAGATGAGATGTTGAACTTAAGATTCCATGTAAGCTTGGGATGTTGTGCTGTAGGATGAGTTACCTGCTCTGGGCAGACTGGTGTTGCGTTTCCTACATCTCAAATATGTGACTACATAACACGAGAGGTGGAAACATAGATAATACATTTCACACCGTTCTCTAACCATCCTTTCCGGAAAGATTGTCTCATATCTCAGCATTCATAGGTGCCATTCAGTTAAATGTTTTAGTAATTAAGGTAAATGTTCCCAGCAGGATAGTGGTAAGATTCCACCCAGCTCTTTTGGGCTTCTCATCTCTTGAATATACATAAGAGAGAAGAAAAGGGCGGAAAGTAAGTTAGTGTTATCTCAAGGAACTGAGTCTAGCTAAAACAGCAGCAGGAAGAAGTATGGATAGAACAAAAAGGGATCTCTGAGGTTTTTCAAAATTTAACCATTGACCAATGTAAAATTGTATGAGAAGACTCCTCAACCATACACTAACACAAGATCTCAGTTATCTCAGGAATGAAAATTATCTCACTAGGTGAATAACTGAAGCCTACTGGGTGTTGTTTGAAAAGAAAGGGAATGTAGAAAGGTTGGAGAGGTTTAGTGTCATGAAGAAAGACTATGATCAAAGGCAGAAATGAGGACTTTTCCACGCTCAGCCAGCAATCACTTTCCATTCAGTTTCATGTATATATTTAGATCTTTGAGGCGACTTCTTTTCTTCTTCCTTTAACTGGGAATAACACAGAAATAAAAAAGGAACAATTATCACCAAAAATCCAGGACATGGAATTGGGCAAAGTGTTTGCTGAAATTTTAGGTGTTCTCCCCGAGAGGAGAGCGTGGTGTATAAATGTATGTTGGATTGGGTATAGCAGGATGTTATGGACAATAAATTTTATTTTTATTTTGAAAGTGTCATTACAGGAAGAAGGGTGTATTTAAGATTTGAAGGTGGAAATGGAATGAAATGAAATGGTTTCTTGTTGCTATAGATTTTGCTATGGGCTTAAAGTTTTATACACACTGTATTTTTCAGCAATTTTCCATAGAATGAGTACTTGTTGAAGAGAAGGTATTGTCTACTACAAAAGCACGAAGTCCAAAAAAAAAAAAGGTCTCCCAACCACACCTCCACATAAATATACCAATACAGAGTCAAAAGAGCTACAAGCAAAGAACCAGCTCAATTTTTGATTTTACTCAGGATTTTTAACTGGATGGATAATTTAAAGAAGCAGATTCTGGGAACAGTTCTGTCCAGTGGAAGTACAATAACTGTATAAACAGTGGCCAGCAATAGAAATCAGTGGTCATATAGATGTCATAAGCAGAGGCAAAGTTTTCCACAAGAGTGGTTCCTTATGTGACTTTGTGTTTTTTACTTCCTAGAACTCCTATATTTGGAGCCATTTTTTGGCCATGTATTTTATCTCCTCAGTTATTCTCATACCTACCCAATAGCTTCCAATCACTTATATGCTTAAATTAGCTAAAGTCAAAATCTGAGGTCTGCCACAAAATTGTTGGTTAATATGGGGTGCCTGGGTGGCTCTCGGTTAAGTGTTGCCTTCAGCTCAGGTCATGATCCTGGGTGTTGGACTTTGCGCTCAGCGGGGAGCCTGCTTTTCCCTCCCTCACTGCCCCTCCCCACTCATGCACACTCTCTTTCTCTATCTCTCACTGTCTCTCAAATAAATAAATAAAATCTTAAAAAAATGTTGGTTAATATATATACATACAAAGCTGAAATGAATTATTATCTTGGTAAAAGGCATTGACAAAAGTGAAAAAGCAAGAATGGTAAAATACTTAAACTGAAATTGACTTAAGAGATCATACACTGGTATGTGGTTTTGCTTTCCTAGGAGAAAGTTGAAGTTCAGAAGTGATGAATTTTACTTAAAACAAATAACAATAATGTACTGAGAATTTACAATGTAATAAGAAGGTACCCTGCCAAGTACTTTGAAGACATAATTTCATTTAATTCTAAAAAATATATTGGGAAAAGTAGTTTTTATAAAGAATTTTGCTTTATTCTGGATTGAATATTTTTTATGATTGCATATTCTTCATTGGCTGATCAGCTGCAACATTTCATTGTGCTATTTTAGTGGTTGCATTGGAATTTATGCCATTCACCTTTAACTTATCATAGACTCCCACAAATAATTTTTTGCACCTCCTATAAAGTATGAGAACCTTACTTCACCTAAATACTTTCACCTTTGATACTTTGACTTGTTGTTTAGCTTTGTTAGGTGAACAACAGTGACTTCCCACTTCTCTTTTCCTGGTCTTTGTGCTATTGTTGTTACACATTTTATTTATACGCATGTTATAAATCCTGTATTATATTATTTATACATTTAAAAAATGATCTTTAAAAGGAATTTAAATAGTAAAAAAAGGATGACGTTCACTGATGTAGTTACTAATTTCTGGTGCCCTTTATTGCTTTTTGCTGATTCGGACTGCCATCTTGCATCATTTTCATTCTGCCTATAAGACTGCATTGAAAATCTCTTGTAGCGTGGACTACAGTTGATAAATTCATTCAATTTTCTATGCCTGAAAATGTCTCTGCCTCATTTTTGAAAGACAGTTTTATTGGTACAGAATTTTTCTGGAATGGCATACTTTTAAAATCTAGATCCACTGCACTAAAGAATTTAACCTTGCTGAAAGAGAGGTCTGGCCTTTGCATTCAGCTTCTAGGAGGTAATTGCTAACCCCTTGGAATATCCACCCTGAAGAGGGTATCTTTTTTATTTGAAGGTTTGGGGCTATGCCCAATAGTCTAACAGTGTGATTTATAGGGGAGGCTTTAGGTCACACAGTATCAATTTTGACCTTTGGAGGGACTGGGGACTGAAGTAAGCCACATGGGCAGTTAACCATGTCCACATGACCAAATCCCAATAAAATCTCTGGGCATCAAGAGGTACTGGATGCTTTTCTGGTTGTCAATACTCTGCATCAGGTCACATATTGCCAGAAAAGTTAACACTGTCTGCAAATCCACCAGGGGAGGACAATTGGAATTTCTGTTTAAAATTTTCTAGGACCCTGCCTTATACATCTCTTCCTTGGCTGATTTTAATCTGTATAATTTTGCTGTAAAAAACAGTAACTATAACAGCTTTCAGTGAATTTTATTAGTCCTTCTGAATAATTATTGAAACTGAAGTTCATCTAGAGGACCCCCACATTACAGTTGGTGTCAGAAATGAGAGTCTTGTAGAGTGTTCCCGAACTTTACAACTGTCTTCTAGTTTGCCTGTTCCCAATGAAAATCTCCAGTCATTCTTTTTTTTTTTTTTTTAAGATTTTTATTTATTTATTTGACAGAGAGAAAGACAGTGAGAGAGGGAACACAAGTAGGGGGAGTGGGAGAGGGAGAAGCAGGCTTCCCGCCGAGCAGGGAGCCGAATGAGGGGCTTGATCCTAGGACCCTGGGTTCGTGACCTGATCCAAAGGCAGACGCTTAATGACTGAGCAACACAGGTGCCCCAATTTCCGGTCATTCTTATCAAATTTCTGGTCATTCTTATCTTTTATCATTTGTAAATCATATGCCTTTTTCCTTTGGTTGCTTTTAAGATTTTCTTTCCTTTGTTGGTTGTAAACAATATGATTATGTATTTTTTAATCTTTGTTTCTTGGACTTGTGGTTATTTAACTTTTGATATATGAATTTAGAGTGTCAACAAATCTGAATTATTTTCAGCCATTTTTATGAAATATATTTTTTCTGTTCTGCCTCCTTCAAGGACTCCAATTACATATATTAGACTTCTTGGAGTTGTCCCACAAATAACTGATGCTCAGTTAATTTTTTTAACTATTTTCTTCTCTCTGGATCCTATTTTGGATAGTTTTTATTGCTATTTAGTCAAGTACACTACTCCTTACTTATGTACTGCTCCTTATCTAATCTGCTGTTAATCCCATTCTGTATATTTTTCATCTCAGACATTATAGTTTTCACTCCTGAAAGTTCATTTCAGTCTTTTATTATATTTATATTGTCTACTTCATGTAATCATTTTTTTCCTCTAGCTTCTAGAACATATACAATACAGTTATATAACTTTTTTAATGTCCTTATTAACTAATCCAATCATCTTTTTCATTTCTGGGCCAGTTTGGATTGGTTGTTTTTCTTCTCATTAAAGGTTGTAATTTCCATTTCTTTGTAATTTTTTTAATTCAATGCCAGACATTATATTTTACCTTGTTGGATAGGGAATATTATTGTATTCTTATAAATATACTCAAATTTTTGCTCTGGGATGCAACAGTTTCTTGTAACATTTAATTCTGTCACTTCTTGTTTTGGAGCTTTGTTAAGTGGGACAAAAATACTGTTTAGAGTAGGACAGTTTTACTCAACTATTGAGCAAAACAATTCTGAATAGTCTAGCAGATGCCCCATGACATTTGAGGATTTTCACTATGGCTGGTATAACAGGAACTAATCCAGGCCTTTTATAATACAAGGGGGAAAAAAAAAAAAGAACCCTGCTAATCAGTATCCTCCTGAAAACTGAAACAAGACCCTGTGCATATTTCCAGAACTTTCTTTCTGTGCTGCTCTCTTTTCTCTAGTGCTCTACACTGTAAATCCCAAGAGCCAAACTCCTAAATGTTAAGCTTCACCTCCTCAACTCAAGTTTATTCATAAACTGGAAACCCTGTCTAGTCAGTAAGCTTTAAGAATCAGAGTTCTCACCTCATTTTATCGCCATCTCTCAGAGAAAACTGTCTTTTGTTGCCTAATTTCCAGCATATTGAAAAAAATAGATTTAATGTATTTTGTGTGTTTTTTTCATTGTTAGAGGTGGGAGGGTAAATCCAGTCTCCACTATACCATTTTGATCAGAAGCAAAATTCTCTACAATTTAACATATATTTTTGTATACAATTTGTACATATTTTCACGATGAGTTACCAATGGGTTGAATAGCTTATCCAAGATTATTGCACTAGAAAGAGGTTATGAGGTGTTTAAACCCAGGGTATCAGGGTGCCTGGGTGGCTCAGTCAGTTAAGCTTCTGCCCTCAGCTCATGTCTTGATCCCAGGGTTCTGGGATCAAGCCCCTGTTGGTTGGGCTCCCTGATCAGCGTGGAGTCTGGTTCTCCCTCTCCCTCTGCCCCTCACCACACTCCTGCTCTCTCTCTCTCTCTCAAATAAATCAATAAAAATCTTTAAAAAAAACAAAAAACAAACCCAGGGTGTCTGACTCACATCCAAATTTTTAATGTCTTGTTTTCAAAGGCACTGCAGTAAATTTCAGAGACTTGATTAAAATCAGGATTACTGACAAATCCCATGGCATTCTTTCCTCTATATTACATCATGTATACACTCTGAAATAACTTTACCAGTGTTTTTAATGATGTTTTAACATAAAGATGCATTTGATGAAATTTGCCTAATATTTATAGTAGGTGCAATGCTGTCAGAAATCAAAAATCATTTTTCCAGCTATTACAATCACCATGTTATAACAGAGTCTTCAGTGAAAGTCACTATAAATTAAATAACTGGACCATTCTATCAAATGCTTACCAGTTTTTCTGTCTGATAGAGAAAATCTAGTAGTCAGGCTAGCAGGCAAATATTTGGCAAGCAGTGCATTTCCAATAATGAAACTGATAATTATACTTCTTTCACACAGCTGTAATTGAATAAATCTAATTGTCTCTTCTGCTTAACTTTAATGCTAGGTTTCAAACTGTTGTATGGACAGGAAGATAACATTAGAGAAATTACTCTAGTGTTGCTTTCCATCCTATACAGTGGTTTGAACTTAGGCAATAAAATTAAATGGAAAAGGCTCTATACTCAATTTTCAATTATAGCAGAGGCAGGGAGCCACAATTATCCCTTTCATTACCGCGATGCTTTTCACTGTTGCCTGGGCAAAACCTCTTCATTTGTTGTTTGATGCTGCTGCGACTTGAAGTGAAGAGCACTTGAAATCAAAGGTTAAAAGTAAGACACCAAATTAGAGTGATGTGACATGTGTAAATGTAAAAATTTACATGAAAAAGAAGAAATGGTGAAGAGAAATACATAAAATGATAGATTGACTTCCAGAAGCACTGTGGAGGACTGAGACCCTTGGAAAGATTTAATCAATCTTTGTTTCAAATTTCGTCATAATAATGTAACTTAGTTATTTAAAATTTAGAAATCTTCCAATAAAGAATATTTGTGGCTTTAAAGTAGAATATTTTTATATTTTTTTTAATAAACACTTAGTATTTTTCTACATTATGGTATTTGCAAACATTTCTCAAGGAATTAATCCCAAGAACTTCTAGTTAGCTATTAGGCTTTTTTCTTCAATTATTTCACTGCCCAGTTTCATACTTTTATAATGAACTGGATCCCATTTTAGCCATACATCAGCTTTTTTTCTTTTTGATATTTTCTTATTCTGAAATGTTAAGCTACTAAGTACTTGATAATATCACTCTGGCATCTAAAAATGAACAATGCCAACTGCTAATCATACTTTTGTTTGTTAAAGTAGCCACAGATAATGTTAGCCATAATTTGTAGCCACAAATGTTAATGATAATCAAAGTTATTCAAAGCCAAGGCCAATCTTGACTCCTGAATGTCCCTTTCCTAAGAAATCTGATAATTGGGTACGTGGCTATAAGTTTATTAAGCTGAATGGAGCTGAATGGGGAGTAGGGAATTAACACACACACACACACACACACATACACTACTAAGATACTAGAAACAAAAATCACTCAAAGCTAGCAAAGATTTCTTAGTACACAATCCTATACCAAAGAAACAGATTTTAAGAGGTTAGAGTAGATACCTGTAGAAAAATTTTATGCTGCAGTGTCAGGAAAAAAAAAAAAAAAACAGTGCAGATTTAGGAAAATAATACTCATTACAAATTCTTTAAAAGAGAGACTTCTGTGATCATATCTGTATTACATAATTATCTGTGAAGATATGTGCACCTGCTTGGAACTTCATACTTCCTTGCTGAGAATTATTACCATTTAAAATATGATGGATGTAGTCTTAAACTATTTAAGAGGTTAATTAATTAGTTGGAAGTGAAACTGGAATACAGAAATCAAGACTTTTAGAATATTAAACTAATGCTAATCTCAGAGAAGTTATCTATTTATTGAAATATTTTTTATAATTTTATTGTATACATTGTTTTGAAGTTTCAAGTTTTTATTTAAATTCCAGTTAGTTAACATATAGTGTAGCATTAGTTTCAGGAGTAAAATTTAGTGATTCATCACTGACATATAGCACCCAGTGCTCATCACAAGTGCCCTCTTAAATGTGCATCACCCATTTAAACCATGCCCCCACCACCTCCCCTCAGCAACCCTCAGTTTGTTCTCTATAGTTAAGAGTCTCTTTTATAGTTTGCCTCTCTCTTTTTTCCCCTATATGTATCTGTTTCACTTCTTAAACTTGATATATGAGTGAAATCATATGGTATTTGTCGCTCTCTGACTGACTTATTTCACTTAGCATTAGTACACTCTAGTTCCATCCATATCTTGCAAATGGGAAGATTTCATTCTTTTTTTTTTTTCAAGATTTTATTTATTTACTTGAGAGAGAGAGAGAATGAGAGAGAGAGCACATGAGAAGTGGGAGGGTCAGAGGGAGAAGCAGACTCCCTGCCGAGCAGAGAGCCTGATGCGGGACTCGATGCGGGACTCGATCCAGGAACTCCAGGATCATGACCTGAGCCAAAGGCAGTCGCTTAACCAACTGAGCCACCCAGGCGCCCGATTTCATTCCTTTTTATGGCTGACTAATATATCATTTTATATATATATATATACCCACACACACACATACCACTTCTCTATCCATTCATCAGTTGGACATCTGGGCTCTTTCATTATTTGGCTATTGTTGATAATGCTGCTATAAACATTGGGGTGTATGTATTCCTTCAAATCAGTATTTTTATATCCTTTGGGTAAATATTTAGTAGTGCAGTTACTGGGTCATAGGGTAGTTCTATTTTTAAATTTTTTGAGGAAATTCCATACTGTTTTTCTTTTTTTTTAAGATTTTATTTATTATTTATTTATTTATTTATTATTTATTTATTTATCAGAGAGAGAGAGAGCACAAGTAGGGGTAGCGACAGGCAGAGGGAGAAGCAGACTTCTCGCTGAGCAAGGAGCCCAATGCGGGACTTGATCCCAGGACACTGGGATCATGATCTGAGCCAAAGACAGACGCTTAACCACCTGAGCCACCCAGGTGTCCCAGAACCTCCATACTGTTTTTCACAGTGGCTGCACCAGTTTGCATTACCACCAACAGTGTAAGATGGTTCTTCCTCTACATCCTTGCCAACACCTGTTGTTTCCTGTGTTGTTAATTTTAGCCATTCTGACAGGTGTGAGGTGATACATCATTGCAGTTTTGATTTGTATTTCCCTGATGATCAGTGATGTTGAGCATCTTTTCATGTGTCTGTTAGCCATCTGTATGTCTTCTTTGGAAAAATGTCTATTCATGTCTTCTGCCCATTTCTTAACTGGATTATTTGTTTTTTGGGTGTTGAGTTTGTTAAGTTCTTTATAGATTTTAGATACTAACCCTTTAGCAGATATGTCATTTGCAAATATCTTCTCCCATTCCATAGTTTGCTTTTTAGTTTTGTTGATTGTTTCCTTTGCTGTGCAGAAGCTTTTTATCTTGATGAAGTACCAATAGTTTATTTTGGTTTTGTTTCCCTTGCCTCTGGAGACCTGTCTAGTAAGAAGTTGCTACAGCCGAGGTCAGCGAGGTTGCTGCCTGTGTTCTCCTCTAGGATTTTGATGGTTTCCTGTCTCACATTTAGGTCTTTCATCCATTTTGAATTTATTTGTGTGTATAGTGTAAGAAAGTGTCCCAGTTTCATTCTTTTGCATGCTGCTGTCCAGTTTTCCCAACATGATTTGTGGAAGAGACTTTTTTCCATTGGATATTCTTTCTTGTTTTGTTGAAGATTAATTGACCAAATAGTTGTTGGTTCATTTCTGGGTTTTCTATTCTGTTCCATTGATCTATGTTATACACATTGCTTACATATATTTTTGGATTTGGGGTAGTCACCAGCTATTATGTGTTTTAATAAGTTCTGAGAGGGTTTGCCTGTTATTATTAATTTCTAGTTTTAAATTAATATTTTACTTACATTTTATATATACTTAAGCAAGACTTGGTTTTACATAAGAATAATTTGTAATATTAGAATCTTGGCTATCCTCAAGATATGAAAAATACCAAATTACCTATGAAATATATACCTATTAAAAATACCAAATTACCAAATTACTCATATTAATTAGTCATTTCAAATTTCTCAATTCAATATTTAATATCATTTAATGTTAAATACTAATATCCATTTGTATTATTTTATTTGATATAACTAATATTAAATTATTTACATAATAAAATATGCAAATGAACCATCTTAAGATTAAAATCTCATCTAACAACAAAATTTTTAGGCAAAGATTGTGGGGAAATTTGTGTGAAGTAAATTTCTTTTTTACTCTAAAATAGATATTATTGGACTGACATCTATTATCCTTCTAACGTCACAAATTATGATTCTTATATATTTCAAAACTTCTATGAATATAACTGGGTAAATTGTTTTACTAAGTATTTATATTTCCCATCCCAAATTCTCTTTTGCATTGTGATCTTGCCACTCACCCAACAAAATAGTCTATTTCTCCTTGAAATCTAAGCATGTCCACTGAGCCTTGACCAATCAAATACAAGGGAATTAAGTAGAAATGGAAGGAAAACTTCCAAATTCGTTCTATGAGGTCAGTATTACCTTGATCCCAAAACCAAAGATCCCATCAAAAAGGAGAATTATAGACCAATACCCCTGATAAACATGGATGCCAAAATACTCACCAAGATACTAGCCAATAGGATCCAACAGTACATTAAAAAGATTATTCACCACGACCAAGTGGGATTTATTCCTGGGATGCAAGGGTGATTCAACATTCTCAAATCAATCAATGGGATAGATCACATTAATAAAAGAAAAGATAAGAACCATATGATCCTCTCAATTGATGCTGAAAAAGCATTTGACAAAATACAGGATCCTTTCATGATTAAAACTCTTCAATGTATAGGGATAGAGGGACCATATCTCAATATCATAAAAGCTATCTACAAAAAGCCCCCAGTAAATATCATTCTCAATGGGGAAAAACTGAGAGCTTTTCCCTTAAGGTCAAGAACATGACAGAGATGCCCACTCTCACCACTATTGTTCAACATAATACTAGAAGTCCTAGCCTCAGCAATGAGACAACAAAAAGAAATAAAAGTCATCCGAATCGGCAAAGAAGTCAAATTCTCAGTCTTCACAGATGAACATGATACTCTGTGTGGAAAATCCAAATGACTCTACCTCAAAATTGCTAGAACGCAAACAACAATTCAGCAACATGGCAGGATACAAAATCAATGTACAGAAATCTGTTGCATTTCTATACACTAACAATGTGACTGAAGAAAGAGAAATTAAGGAATCAATCCCATTTATAATTGCACCAAAACCATAAGATACCTAGGAATAAACCTAACCAGAGAAGTCAAGTGGTTAAAGACCAAGGCTTGGTCATAAATTTGCTAGGGTTTGAATCCAGGCTTCATCACTTACAAACTATTTGGCCTTGGGGTAGCTTAATTTCTCTTAATCCTAGTTTACCTAGCTCTGTAATGAGGATAAACACAGAATCCACCCCTTAGTATTGTTGTGAGCCTTAAAAGTCTTAGAAGAGTGTAGATATGTAGCAAGTAATAAATCAATAAATGCAAGCTGTTATAATTATTAAGAATAGTAAGTATCCTTAGAGTATGGTTTTTTAAATTACTTTGATTTTAAGGTAGTGAAATAAGCTCATATGTATGTTTTTTTCTTATGAGAAGAATATCCAGTTAAAGAAGACAAAAAAGAAGAAAATCAAATTTCCTCTTGAATTTTCAAGGCCTCTACATTCAATTTTCCAATGCTTTTTCTGGTCATCAGAAATCCACTTAAGTGACTTACATTGCAGAGATGATTTTGTTTATTATGAAGGAAATCACAGCTAATGAATTGGAAAACACACCTCTGATGAATTCAAATGATTACCTCCATTGTTTTCTTAAATCCTAAGCAGAAGAACTTCCCCATAAGACCTATTAGTAAGTACTCATTACACTTTATAAAAGGTGTTCCCATGGTGAACTGGGACCAGTAGCCTTAGGTTCTCAGGTAAGAAGGAGAGGCCTCTGGAGGAAACATATATTTCACATTTCACAGCTGTGATGGTTTTCCCATTTTATTTATATCCACTGCTTTCTCCTCTCTTGTGGGAAAATTAAACAGCAATTTTATTCACTGGGGCAATTAGCTCATCATTCACTTCATTTTAAATGAAACGTTGACATTAAACAGGACCCTTTAACCATTGTAATAACCATAACTAGTATCTATACTGTTCCTGATAAAGTCTTTCTATTCTCTCTGGAATGCTATCTTTATTACTCTTATAATTTTCTTTGGAGGAACCAGCATCACATTTTCCATTAAAAAGTCACTGTAAGTCCTGTTTTTATCATCCATTTTTTTCTTCAACCCAGTTGCCTATGGATGACTGATAGAATAACTCAAAATGGTAACTCACTTTTAATCGTAATATTTTTTATTGATGAAGTATAAATAGATAACACAAGTTATGTATTATCTTTTCTCAGTGATTTTATTTTTATTTTTGTGTTAGAAGAATGCACACAGGAAAAGTATGTATTTAGTGAGGAATGGTCATATTATTGTCCTGGAATATCATAATTTCCTGAATATACTCTTTGTGAAGAAGAGATCTTAATAGCTGTAATGCTTTAGATAGTGAATGAGGTGTTGAAGTGGTGAGAGGGGGCAAGGAAATTAATAATAATTGCATATATTTCCATTATTGGTTAGCACACAGTTTCTATTTTCTATGTTGCCCTAAGTTTATCACCCTATATTTTCTTATTACATTAAAATCTATGTGCTAGGAAAATCAACTGAAGAATTTAAAATCCCTAAGTTAGATGTCATTAATTCTTTTTTATTTTTTTATTTTAATTTCAATATAGTTAACATACAGTGCTATATTAGCTTCAAGTGTACAATATAGTGATTCAAAAATTCTATACATTACTTGGTGCTCATCATGATAGTGTTCTCTTAATCCCCATCACCTATTTCATCCATTCCCCCCACCCACCTACCACTGGTAACCATCAGTTCTCTATAGTTAAGAGTCTGTTTTTTGGTCTCTTTCTTTTTCCTTTGTTCATTTTTTTCTTAAATTCCACATATGAATGAAATCATATGGTATTTTCTTTCTCTGACTGAATTATCTTGCTTAGCATTATACTTTATAGATCTGTCCTTGTTGCTGCAAATAGCAAGATTTCATTATTTTTTATGGCTGAATAATATTCCATTGTATATGTAGGAGTGTGTGTGTGTGTATGTGTATACACACTTGACACTTGGGCTATTTCCATAATTTGGCTATTGTAAATAATTCTGCAATGAACATAAGGGTGCATGTATCCCATTGAATTAATGTTTTTGTATTTTTTTGGTAAATACCCAGTAGTGCGATTACTGGATTGTGGGGTAGTTCTATTTTGAACTTTTTGAGGATGTTCCATACTGTTTTCCACAGTCAGATGCCAATTGATTCTAATAATTTTGGTAGAATTATGATATTTCTACATATTGTTTATTAATCAAATCATTCATATGTTCTGTGACAATAAAGACAAAAACTCAGTCTTATTCTGTTATTCTTGATCAATTGTTTCAGTTGTATTTGAGTAGATTTTTACCCTAGTTTTTTCCGAATTTTTTTTTTAAATTTTATTTATTTGACAGAAAGAGAGACAGCCAGAGAAGGAACACAAGCAGGGGGAGTGGGAGAGAGAGAAGCAGGCTTCCCGCAGAGCAGGGAGCCTGATGCGGGGCTCGATCCCAGGACCCTGAGATCATGACCTGAGCCAAAGGCCGACGCTTAAAGACTGAGCCACCCAGGTGCCCCTTTTCCAAATATTTTAAATACAATGGAAATAGCCATAATTCTATATTTTTCAACATAAATAACTATAGCAAAATTTAAAGCACAATCTTTCCCCTCTGATGAATCAGTTCTGATTACTTCTAATTAGATCATCTTTTTCAGATATTTCTTCAAAATAGCTTAGAAAGTAATTCTTACTGTTTTTCCCCATAGCTAATGAAAGTTTAACCTGCCTATAATTACTTGCTGTATTATATGTCCCACTTTCTGAATAATCATGTTATGTTTGCTGGAAATTATTCACTAGAGTATTTCTAAAAGTAACCAAAGAAAATGTATTAACTTCCTTCTCATTTTTTTCAAAGCCTTAGATCTATGAATTGGACATACTGTCATTAAGTTTTTTTTTTTGTTTTTTTTTTAAAGATTTTATTTATTTTTTAGAGAGCGAGCGAGAGAGAAACAGCATGAGAGGGGAGAGGGTCAGAGGGAGAAGCAGGCTCCCCGCTGAGCCGGGAGCCCGATGTGGGACTCGATCCCAGGACCCCGGGATCATGACCTGAGCTGAAGGCAGACGCTTAACCATCTGAGCCACCCAGGCGCCCTGTCATTAAGTTTTAATAAATATAAACTTTTGCTAACTTTGTATAGTTGTCCCTCAAATCATACACTCTCACATAAAGAACACAATCTTACACATAAACTAATCTTGATCGAGATCACATAGGTTATTTGTATTAAATTTCAAACAATAAGACAAACATCCATATTAAAGGTCCAGTTATTTACCACGACAATTTGCTTTGTTTTCAGCTGCCCAACAAAATATAGACTTAAAATATTTAACACTTCTACTTATCTCCTCTAAATTACAAAAGCCACATTTTAGTAAAAGTAGTAATTAGCTCAGTTTTTCCTTCTTAAAGTTTTCATTCTGGTACCCCATGTTATAAAACCCTAAAATCTGTGTTCTAAAGTTAGGCCCACATGGAATGAAACAAGATAATATTTATTATAATAAAATGAGAAGTACAACATACTGTCTATTGATAGATTAGAATTATTTCTGTTGAGTGGAACTGCCCTATTTGTAATAGAGATTATAATATAGTATGATGAAGAATATGTCTTCATTTGTATGTTCAACTACTGACAGCTTTCAAACCCCACTTCACTCTCTGCCCATTTTGGCCCACTTCTGGGTAAGTGAAAAGATAGAATGAGTGTTCTATCTTGGTTCTTGAGGGAAGTTCAAACCATGTAATTCCTGGCCTGGAGCAGGAATCCTCCCCACAGACACATTCCCTAACCATTTGACCCACCTTGCTCTCTCAAACTATTTTCAGGCCAGTTTAGTTGTCTTCTCTGCTCTTTACAGAAAACTTCTTGATATGAGCAATAAAAATTTAATGTAATTCTTAGTGCATGTGTGCCATCATCACTCTTAATATCTAAATCGAATTTTGGGTAGGCTTTGATTCCATCCTCTGTGGGACAACCACAAGACATGTCGCAAGTAAAATGGTTGATTTATCACATTTCTATATCTGTCCCAGGATTAGAAAAAATCAGTAGACTCTCACAGGAATCACAAATCAGATTTCTGGGGACACTAAGTTTTAGCAAACAAGTGAGATAAATTAGAGTAAAATTGGTCATTTAAGAAACATCTATGTATCTCCACTAAATTCCCATCATTCATGCATGGTCTTTAATGTTAGATTTTATAGTTTTCTCTCCTTAACTGATAGAAGCTGACAGAAAGGAAGGGCATAGAGACAAAACACAGTACCATCAACTGGACTTAATTGACATTTATATAACTATCCACTCAACAATAACATAGTAAATATATTTTTTTTAAATATCCATGAACTCTGAGAAACATAGACCATATGTTAGATTATAAAAAAGTCTCAACATCTTTTTTAATTGACATCATACAGAGTGTGTTTTCTGAGCACAAAAAAGATTAAATTGAACATAAATAACAAAAGGATTATTAGGAATATCTATGAATTGTTGGAAAATTAACACACTTTTGTATATCTCATCAATCAAAGAAGAAATCAAAAGGGGAATTAGAAAATGAACTGACAAAACATCACCATTTACATGAAGGAGCTAAAGAAGAGGCTCAAGGGAAAAGTATAAATTTAAAATTTCATGTTAGAAATGAAAAGAATAAATTAAAAGATCAATGAACATATCTTAATAAGCTACAAAGCAACTGACAATGAATGAAACTAAGAGTAAGCAGAAGGAAAGAAATGACGAGGATAAATAAATACAATTGAAAGCTGAAAATCACTAGAAAAATTTAGTGAAACCAGAATCTGTCTTTTTGCAATTAATAATTTAGATTAAATGACCACATATCTTGAATAACTCAAATTACCAAAACTAACTGGTGTTATTTAGATAACTTGAATAGCTCTGTGTCAATTGAAAAAATACCACAAATGAAACACTATCTAACAAAGAAAATTGCCCCAAATGGTTTCTTTAGTGAATTCTTCCAAACACTTAAGGAAGAGATAAGACAAAAAAACAAAACAAAAAAAACAAAAAAATAACAAAACTTCATGAATATAGATCAGAACGTCCATATTTAACAGAATTTTAGTTCATCAAATCTACATTATATACAATGGGTAATATACACTGAATGATAGATATTTATCCAAGGATTGCTTGATATAAAAAAGACAATGTATTATATCATATTAACAATAAAAATAAAACCATATAATCATCTCATATGCAGAAAAAAACATTTGATAAAATCCAACATGCCTTGGTGATTAAAAACACTCAAGAAAAGAAAAAATAAAGGGGGGTGGGGAGGGTACCTCCTCAAACTGGTGAAAGGAATTTACTAACAATCTATAGTTAAATTCCTACTTCATTACAATACACTGAATATTTTCCCTTAACCTTGTCTGGATATCTAACTTCCCCTTCTCTTCAACATATCAGAAAGGAAGCAATGAAACTCCATTTGATTATAGACATCATAGCTGTGTATATAGAAATTCCTAAACCACCTACATATAAGCTTCTAGATCTTGTAAGTGAGTTTGGTAATGTCACAGATTAGAATGCCAGTGTACATGTTGGAGATCTTATATACCTAATTTCAAGACTTACTATATGAAGCTATAGTATTAACAGAGTGAATTAAATCCATATCTATTGGTCAGTGAAGAAGAAAAAGAGAGTCCAATAAGTAAACAAAGGCTATGTTACCTGTTGAATTTTGACCAAAGTGACGAGGTGATTTAATGGTAAAACTATAGCCATTTCAACACATAGTGCTGGAATAGCTGGGTATCCACATGAAAAACAAACATGAAACACATGTAATGTGTATAAATTAACTTGCAATGTATCATATAAATAAATATAAAAGATAAAATTATAGATTCTCAGTGAAAACAAACTCAAATTAGTCAAAGATTTCTTAAATAGAAAATAAAAAGTATAAACTATAAAATAAAAATCAACAAAATATTTTTTTCAAAATTAAAAATTTCTGTTCCTCGGAAGTTATTTTTAGGAAAATGTAAAGGTAAAAAAATGTAAAGGTAAGCAATAAACTTTCAGAAAATGTTTGCAAAACATATGTGTGACAAATGTATTGACAATCAATGAAAACTGCTTATATCTCAATAATAAAATAAAACAATAAATAAATAATCTGTAAGCATAAAGGGACAGACACTTCAAAAGAAAAGCTATATGAATAGCTAATAAGAAAGGATGTTCAACACCACTAGTCATCATTATACAACCTCATTAAAACCATAATTAGATATTACTAATTACCCAATAGATGGCTAAAACTAAAAAGACTGATAGTAATAAGAGTTGACAATTTGTGGAGAAATGGAATTCTGATCATTGTTAGTAAGAAATGTATAATGAAACATCTTCTTTGGAAAAGAGTTTTGCAGTTTAACATAAAGTTAAATCTACATGTTACATATGACCTAGCTATTGCAATCCTAGGTATTTTATCAAAAGAAATGAAAACATATGTCCGTACACAAACTTACATAATTGTTCATAGCAGCTGTACTGTAGTATTTTCAAATTTAAAATAACCCAAAAGTCCATCAACAGGTAAATGGATAAATGCATTGTGATATATACACATTTGTATGGATACACATAATGGAGTACTGCTCAGCAATAAAACAGAATGAACTTTTGGTACATACTTAAAATAAGTATAAAGTGAATTGAAAGAAACCAGACAAAAGAGCACCTGTCCCAGACACATGCAAACAATGCAGGAAATACAAGACATAACTTGGGATATCAGCTCTCCAAGATTTTATTTATCATCCTTCATGCTTTAGTGAGACAAAATATCATTTGAATTGACCAACAGGCAATGTTTTATTTAATTTTAGTGTAATTACAGAATTACTAAAAATTTTAATCAATATTAATATTGATAGATCTCAAGTAGATATACAACTCTGTAAATGTATTCAAGGGAGTTTATTTCCACTGCCAAAGTATTGATCAAGTCAACAAGAAACACAACATCAATTCCTACCTTTATTAAACTAGTTCATCAACTATAAGCAGCTAATAAAGTTAACACATTTGTTCTTATTATACTTTGCCCAATTTTTGGTAGCTTTGAGAATATAATTTAGGTTCTGAGCATCAAGGAATATATTGGCCATCCTATCATATGATAGAGCTATTCTTACTATCCTCTCATAGAGTTAAATGCGGAACTCCACTTATGAGTTGTTATTTCCCACCTTGTTGCCATCATATATTCCTATACAACGCACATATTCTAATACTTCTAGGAATCCCTCTTTTACCATTTATGGCACCAGCACACCTCCATTTTAATATTTATTATATAAATCAAAATGATATTTCACTTTGATATTATAATTTAGTTAGCTAAGTTACTCTAATGCCCAAAGTGGTTAGATTGGGTTTGAAATGATTTGTTGGCTATACGTTTGTTGTCACACACACACATACATGTGGATGAATATCAGTTCAGATTAAATAACTATAATATAGGGACTATTAAATCTAAAAAACATTTATATTTTGAAACATTTCTGTTTTGAAAAACAGAAGGTTCAAATTAATTTAGACTGGACAGAGAATTAAAAACTAGTGAAAATAGGAAAAAAGTAAGGGTTTAACACTAGATAACATGGAAAGATAAAATTTCCTGTGTTTATTCCCTGTTCCCTGATATCATCTATAATCCAGCAGATTAATACCCTACTTAGTTAATCCATATTTAATTATGGATACCATGTGGATACACTATGCTAGGCTCTTTTATGTAATAAAATTATGAAACAGGTTGGATTATCTTTTAGACATATTTTATATATATATATCCTTCATAGAGAAAACAATTCAAGGTACAAATTATATCTCATCATAAGAAGATACTGTTTTTCAAAAGTTGCTATAGTACTTAATCACATATAGTAAATACAAGTGACTGAATCATTTATAGTACTTAATTCATGTCATGATTAGAGAATTACAGAAAACTGCTTACATAATTTAAAATCTAAATGACAAAATAGACAATTGCCAAGAACATCTTTGGTGTATTAATACTGAATAGATATCTGTGTGTTTCAATGTAAAAGAAAGGAATTATATAATTAGTCATGAGAACAGGGCTTATAAGATCTCTCTGTATTGAACAAATCTACAC
This sequence comes from Leptonychotes weddellii, assembly GCF_054177405.1. NCBI lineage: Eukaryota > Metazoa > Chordata > Mammalia > Carnivora > Phocidae > Leptonychotes > Leptonychotes weddellii. The sequence continues at coordinate 152,893,003 of NC_138370.1, read as the reverse complement.
TGGTTATTTAATAAGGAACTTAAGTGAGGAGGGTAGAGCAAACTAAGCACAGATGAACTCCGGTCTCTGAAAACTTCTCCTTTTAGCTCAGTTCTACTGTCAATGTCCATCATTAGCTGTTGATACAACAATCCTGCTCATTGCCAACAACAGCAACAAAATACCTTTCCCCGGGGTTGCCTGTTGCATGTTCCAAAGAATGCAAGGTGCTTAAGAGACCAGGTGTGCACAACAGGAAGGACTTAAGATGAAGCCGTCAGAATGATAACAATCGTGCCTTGATGAGTTCTTGTTATTTTAAGACACACCTGCTCCAAGTCAGCAGGATTTCTGAGGAAAATCAGAAATGTGTTGGATGTGTCCCAAGGCACATAAAAGATGGAATTCAATTCTGTCTAGCTGATGTTTAGAAATTTACAGCAGTGCTGACTGGGCTAAATGGCTTTCTTGCAAAATTCCAGAAGACACAGTTTTATATTTGTCAGAGAAAATTACATAGTAGATCCCTTGTGAAAAATGTATAACCTCATCCCTCACCTTTCCTTCCCCCTTCCTGAGTAGGTGTGCCAGACTTGACCAAAGTAGAAATGTGATGGGAAGATGTGCCATTATTTATAAAAAAAATGTTGGTGTCTCTTCACAATATCAGGGTTAATTGATGACTCCTACAGTGATCTGTACTATAAACTATAGAGATTAATATAATTATACCAGTGCATATATGAAATATGTGTGCATTTGTATATACATATACATACTTATATGCACTCGTGATCAAAAAAAATCACGGATGAGCGAGTTAGATATATAGGCAAACCTCGATTTATTGACTTTGCTTTACTGTGCTTGCAGATACTGTATTTTTTACAAATTGCAGGTTTGTAGCAACCCTGCATCAAGCAAGTCTACCAGTGCTATTTTTCCAACAGCATATTCTCACTTTGTGTCTCTGTTTCACATTTTGGTAATTCTTGCAATATTTCAAACTTTTCATTATTATCATATTTGTTAAGGTGATCTGTAATCTGTGATTAGAACTTGCTGAAAGTTCAGATGGTTAGCATTTTTTAGCACTTAAAGTATTTTTAATTAGGTTACATTGTCTTTTTGGGCAAAATGCTATTGTACACTTAATAGACTACAGTATAGTATAAATATAACTTCTAGATGCACTAGGAAATCAAAATATTTGACTCATTTTATTGTGATGATTTGCTTTATTGACGTGATCTGGAACTCAACTGGTAACATCTCTGAGGTATGCCTGTACATATTAAATATATAATAATTATTGTCACATTGTTCTTTGTACTTCCATTTACTGAATTTTGTCAAAAGAAGGCCCACTAATTTTAGAATGAGAAAAAAAGGCAATAAAGGTTAATTGTATTTGTTGGGGAGGTAGAGTATAGAAAAATATAGAAATTAGAACAGTTTAAATTTATTTGGGAAATTTTTTTTAAAGATTTTTTAATTTTTTCTATTTATTTGACAGAGAGACAGAGAGAGAAGGAACACAAGCAGAGGGAGAGGGAGAGGGAGAAGCAGGCTTCCCGCCGAGCAGGGAGCCCAATGCGGGGCTCGATCCCAGGACACCGGCATCATGACCCGAGCGGAAGGCAGACGCCCAACAACTGAGCCACCCAGGTGCCCCTATTTGGGAAATTTAAATAACATAATTCATTGCCTATTGCAATTTACTAAAATTTAAATATGTGTTACAAAATCCCATATTCTGAATTACAGTGTTCATGGGGATATAGTGAAAACATGATAATCATATGTCAGAGGCAACTATAAAATGGGGTTTTATCTAATATCCTGACAGAAATATGTATGCATATCATGTGTATTTTAAACAATATTATAATGCTATTTTTAAAAATACATTTAAATCACAATGAAGTATATTTAGAGATAATATCAAATGAACAAAAGAAAAAGTTTGAGAAAAAGATCAAACTCAAGAGGAAGTTTTGACAATAAAATATATACCTTTAGTTCCTGTCTTTTCTTGGTATGAGATGAAAATTCACACTGACATTTCCAACAAAGATCACAAAAAGAAGGAAATGGGATCAATTACATGCTATAAAATGGCTCTAAAATTAAAACAACAACAGAACCAAGTTGGGCTGTGGCCTAAGAGAAGCTTGACTACTCTGCTGCCAAGGCTTTAAGGAAACAGGCATCCAGCCGGGCACACACGCTTTATTAGATCAACTATTTAGTGTGAGCAACACTATCTAAAAATATACTCATGATAAACATAAAATGAAGGTCTGAAGAGATATATATATTTTTTTAAGATTTTATTTATTTATTTGACAGAGAGACACAGTGAGAGAGGGAACACAAGCAGGGGGAGTGGGAGAGGGCGAAGCAGATTCCCCGCTGAGCAGAGAGCCCGATGTGGGGCTCGATCCCAGGACCCTGGAATCGTGACCTGAGCCGAAGGCAGATGCTTAATGACTAAGCCACCCTGGCGCCCCTGAAGAGATATTTCTTATGTTACTTACAATAGATTTATGGGGGATAAACTTGAAAGGGCAGGGACTAAGGGGTTAGAAACCACAGGTTTTTGGCGTTTTGTTGTTGTTGTTGTTTTTAATTATTAAAATAGAAATTATAGTAGGATCTCCGTATTAAGGTAGTTCTAGGAATTAAATGAGATCATAAGCTTAGCTCAGAATCTGGCATACTAAACAGCAAAATATATTGGCTATTATTATTATACATAAAATGATGAATTATTCTTCCTTTAGAACACTATCCAAAAATATTATTTCTTTCAATGATTCTTTCATGATGTCTTGTTTGGCACTATGTTCACAGGGATACTCATGGAATGAGTACATTAAATGTACCAATACTGTATGATTACTAATTACATAACAATAGGCTATACCAAGGAGGCATCTACATTATGATCAGACTTAAATCTGCTTATGAAAAATGAGAGGCCCAATGGACCATGAACGTGAACAGAAAGCCACCTTTTATCTATAGTCGGTGGTAAGTTGGGCTAATGGAACCAACTAGCAGGAACTAGTGTGAAAAAGGTCTGGGTCAGAAAATAACATATATGAATGGACATCTAGTCTCTGTTATTTTATGCCAGAAAACATAGTCATATTACTTTAGCCCGGAAAAAAAATAAGCATACTAAATAATTAAACTAAAAATAGTATATATTATTATAATTTACCACATCTATATTTGATCTATGATACTTCCTGAATTATCCTCTAGACACCTAAGAACTATAAAAAATGATCATGAAAAAAAAATTTACTTTTTAGATCCTCAAGCATATATAAAAACTAACTAAAAAAATTAAGGAGAAGGGTGCCTGGGTCGCTCAGTCAGTTAAGCATCTAACTTCGGCTCAGGTCATGATCTCAAGGTCCTGAGATTGAGCCCTGCATTGGGCTCCCTGCTCAGTGGGGAGTCTACTTCTCCCTCTCCCTCTGCCCCTCCACCCTGCTGTGTGTTCTCTCACTCTCCCTCTATCTCTCAAATAAATAAATAAAATCTTTTTTAAAAAATTAAAAAAGATTGGGCGCCTGGGTGGCTCAGTTGGTTAAGCGACTGCCTTCGGCTCAGGTCATGATCCCGGAGTCCCTGGATCGAGTCCCGCATCGGGCTCCCTGCTCGGCAGGGAGTCTGCTTCTCCCTCTGACCCTCCTCCCTCTCATGCTCTCTGTCTCTCATTCTCTCTCTCTCAAATAAATAAATAAAATCTTTAAAAAAAAATTTAAAAAGATATGTATACAGATAAAAAGTAAGAAAGAGTAGGATGAAAAGAATGGTCCACAGACTCCAGGGGGTACAAAAAACAGTGCAGTGTGATGGAGAAAGTGTTAAGAATGTGTATGTGACAAAAAAAAATTAAACTTTAATAATACTCTGAATTTTGCCGATAGCATGATAGCTAGTACATGTGAGTTAACCTAAGGGAAGAATAAAGAGTGAGTAGGATGTTCTCACTTTTCCTTTTCCTTTTAATACATTGAGATCCATGGATATTTCTTTTTTAAACTAAAAAAATGCCACCACCACCACCAACAAAAAAACCACTGTAGACAAGAGATATGAAAAAAATCATTCCAGAGAAATTTGGGTTCAAATATAATTCTAGTTATATACACAAAACTAAAAAATAAAGGAAAAACAGAGTTGATGCTTTTTATATATCTGATATAAGCCCACCATCTACTGAACACAAGACAAATCACAGTCAAATCAGATCCAACAGGAAATGGGTCAAAATTTTCAAAATACTAAGAAGTCTCTTAGAAATACAGATTTTCTTGTAATATGACAAAAATGTACCTTTTTCTAAGTATATTATTCTGAAAATTGATTAATTTCAGTATGAGTGCTTTAAAGTATTGTTTTTAATCAATATTTCAACTCAAAGTTCTGCCATGTATGTTTTATATTGTAGTTAATACATAAGATAAAAACATAATTTTTACATAAATAAATATACATTTGGGCTGAAACAACAATATCTCACTGATTTGAATGTACAATCACATAATTGTGGGAGCAGTGTGGTACACATGCCAGAGTGAGTAATTAGCTCTGCATGGAGGTCAATGTCATGGAGGAGGATGGTTTACAACCTGAGATAAGAAAGACCAAGAAGGTTGCACTCATTCAAGGTGAACTACCTGATGGAGAACATGATGTGCAGAGGCAAAGAACTACATTGTATACATAGAGATAGGAGATGTTTAGGCAGGCATGGCATAACAGATTGAATGAACATGAATTCTTTCATTTAAAGAATATATACATACACATATATATTTATGTATATATAAATATATATATATATATATACACTCTGGTGTCTCTTCAGATCGCATAAATCTTTCGCCTTTTACTAAAGATTATATATATATATATATATATATCGTCCTGTTATCTTATGTTCATTTGCTATCCTCTCCTCAAAAGCTGCTCAAACAGAACAATTAAGATGGAATCAAAAACTTATTTTTAAGAGAGGGGGAGATGTGAGGAGCAGAGGGACAGGAAAAGAGAGAATCTTAAGCAGTCTCCACGCCCAGCATGGAGCCCAATGCAGGGCTCAATCTCACAACCCAGAGATCATGACCTGAGCCAAAATAAAGAGCAGGACGCTTAACTGACTGAGCCACCCAGGAGCCCCAGAGTCAAAAACTTTAAAGGTAGAAGAGTTCAAATGTTTACCAAAGAACATGGGTTTCAAACACGGGCTTTTTTCTTTTTCTTAACAGTTTTATTGAAACATGATTGACATAAAATACAATTCATATATTTAAAGTGTACAATTTAATGGTTTTCAGTATTTTCACAGACAAGTGCAAACAACACCACAGTGGGTTTTAGAACATTTCATCACCAACAGTTTCAGTACAAATATTTCTTTGGAAAAAGCGAAACCCAACTTGTGAATGTGTAAGAACTTTCAGCTCCTGTTCTCAAGTAAGGAGCTTGGAAGTCACCACTCTGTTCTAACAAATAAAGGCTGAACAGACTGAAAAATCAACAACCCTTCCAGGATTTGTAAGAAAGGGTAGTTGTAACTGCTAGCTTCAAGGTTGGAGAGATTGACAAGTGAACACAGGAAGACTACCTGAACAGAGACTCAAGAGCAGAAACAGCCTAGGGAACCAGGGCCAAGGTAAGGAAACCTGAACTGTAACAGACTAATTGCTGGAGACTCCATGTGGACAAATCTGAGACTTACAATCTCTAGGGTATTCCCACAATATTGCAAGATTTATCTCCAGGAATTCAACTAAGTTCCCATAGTAAATCTTGAAGAAAAGTATCCTTATACTTCTGGTAGAAGGAGGGGGAAAGGAACCATTTTGAAAAAAGCCAGAGCATTCTGTTGTTTTCAATAAGGCCTACCCTCAGGAGAAACTAGTTAACCAGAGCCTCACCTTTGGGGGTTATTGTCAGAACCTGACAGACCTGGGGGAAGGGAAATATCAAACTGTAGCCAGTTCCAGCCATCCTGTCCCATCTAAAGGAAAAAAACAAAAACAAAACAAAACAAAAACTCTGAGAAACTGTTGTGAAGTTCACAGTGCAGAGGGACAGGCTCATGAAAAGCTGGAGACCTAATCACAGAAATACAGAATGCTTCATCCCACCTCCACCTCACCACCACTTAAGCCCTATTTACAACATTTCCTTTTACATAGTCCACCATGCTTGGTCAACAGGAAAAAAAATTACAAGGCAAAATAAAAGGCAAGAAACACAACTTGAAGAGACAGAAATCATCAAAACCAGACATGGCAGGGATATTGGAATTATCAGACCAAGATTTTAAAACAACCGTGATGAATATGCTAGGTCCCCTGGTGGATAAAGTGAAAGCATGCAAGAACAGGTGGAAACATGGAAATCCTAAGAAAGAACCAAAAAAGAATTCTAGAGATGAAAAACACTGTAACAGGATTGAAGAATGCTTTTGATGAGCTTAGCGTAGACTGGACATGGTGAGGAAAAATTTCTGAGCTAGAGGATATACCAATAGAATCCTCAAAAATTAAAAAGCAAAGAAAACAAAGACTGAAAAACATCCCAAAACAGAGTATATCCAAGGACTATGAGACAAGTACAAAAGTTACACATATGTGTAATGGGAATACCAGGAGAAGAAAGAAAGAAAGAAACAGAAGAAATATCTGAATAATAATAACTGAGATTCCTGAAAACTAATATCAGACACCAAAGCACAGACTCAGGAAGCTCAGAGAACACGAAGCAGGATAATGCTAAAAAACTAAAGGGGGTAAGAGGTTATGCTTTAATTTGAAACAGTGTAGAGCATCCAAATGAGATCAGCCTCCTTCATCTACATTCCCTTCCTGTGGCGGCTCAATCGAGGTGTGAGAAATCCTGAAAGTAGCTCCAAAGTTCAGCTTAAAAAATAATTTATACATTGCCAATTCCTCTTTTTACAGTTCAGAAAGCTGGAAACCGTATCTGTTATATCATATGACTAACTTCTCCAAATTAACTAGAGAACAGGGACTAGACACACAAGTCTTTCCTTAGATGAACTCACATACATCACTGTGTACAGAAGATGCTATGTCTTAACTAATGACCAAATAGATAGGGTATTACTAATGTGATCATGGTATTCCAAAATTAAACATTCTTAGTAAAAAAGCAAGAGCCTATGGAATAGATCTAGGTGCCATTTCATAACTATGGATTAGTTTTAAGTAATAAATAAAATTTCATGACATTTTTCAAATTGTTTGAGTTTACATTTTCTGACTTCATTAAGGTAGCATTTGATATCAAATGTAATTCTACCTTAATGCATTTAAATACCTTTGATAATTTTATTTTTAACAGTCAAATCCTTCATAGTAGATACATGTATGTATAAATCATTTGTTAAACAGAGCACTGATCTTGTGTCAAAAAGACACAAATTTCTGAGTTCAGAATTTCACTGATACTCATGGAAATTCTCTAAGCTCCCTTTTCTGGTTTTCTTGGTTTCCACTCATTAGACTTTTACTCACATTGTTCTTTCCAGCTTAGACTCATCAGATGATGATTATTTACATCATTCCCACAGTCTTCATCTTATTCCCTTTCTGAGAAACAGTTTTTCAAGTTGAAAGCCTTTGACTTCTCCAGAACCAGGCTCTCAGGACATGCTTCCCATCCCCATAAAATGCTTCCATTATAATCTTTGTTAGCACACCACTGATCTCTTATTCATTATTAAATGAGAACAGCTATTGGCTAAGTAACTTTATGGATCCATATGGTATTTAAAATAAAAAGCATAATATTATAATTTAAGATGATCTGGTATATAGAAACACAATCTAATTGGAATTAATTTAGACAACCAATCACAGCTGTTGATGCTGCCAACATGGCTCAAATTAATGTGAACATTGATTGTGGTTCTTTTCTTTTCTGACAGTTGTTTTATGGGTATTAAATGGAATGCACAATAATATTGAGCTCATAGGAATCCCGCTGCTTTCCCCCTTCAAATTGGACTTACCACTGCTTACTGTAAATCTCTGCATCCATTCCTCTTCCAGTTTGTTACAGCCCTGATTCAAAATCCTTGTTTTTCAGGGCACCTGGGTGGCTCGGTTGGTTAAGCATCTGACTCTTGGCTTTGACTCAGGTCCTGATCTCAGGGCCCTGAGATTGAGTTCCACGTCAAGCTCTGGTGCTCAGTGCAGAGTCAGCTTGGGATTCTTTCCCCCTCCCTCCTTCTCGCCATCTGTTCTTCCCCCTGCTCACACTCTCTCTCTCCAAAATAAAATAAATAAAATCTCTCTAGGGCGCCTGGGTGGCTCAGATGGTTAAGCGTCTGCCTTCGGCTCAGGTCATGATCTCAGGGTCCTGGGATCGAGTCCCGCATCGGGCTCCCTGCTCCTTGGGAGCCTGCTTCTCCCTCTGCCTCTCTCTCTCTCTCTCTGTTTCTCATGAATAACTAAATAAAATCTTTAAAAAAAAAAAAAAAAATCTTTAAAAAAAAAAAAATAAAATAAAATCTCTCTAAAAAAAAACCAATAAAATCCTTGTTTTTCCTTAGTTCCATCGTATATAACAATTTACCAAATGTTTTGCTGAGATCTAGCTAAAAGACTCCTACTGCCTTTGCCTCATTGAGTTCACTACTCACTGCAAACACTTGATCAGATCTCTTGGGCCCTGTCCTTCTATCTCATACAACATTGGCAAACCACACACTTAATGCTCCTCTCTTGAAAACTTGCATGCTTGTTTATTGTAATTGAAACCCTTACTAGTTATATCAGTTTCCAGGAGGTTTTTTCTTTTTTTTTTAGATACAGGCAATTTAACACAAACCATTTTTCTATTCAGGTTCTCAGAGGGATGACTGAAATAGTATTCTTCAGAATTTTGTATTCCTTTTGCCTGTTTTCCCGTCATATCACTGTGAGGACTGCTGACCACTCTTTCTGAAACTCTTTATGACATAGGCCTTTTCCATACCATTCTTTACTGAGTTTCCTCTCATTTCTCTGACCATTTTCTCCTTTTCTTCCTTGTCGGTTTCTACCTCAGTTATTTGAACACTGGCGTTCAACAAGGTTTTCATACTCAACCCATTCTTCTACAATATATATTTTTACTGGGTGATCTCATTTATTCTTGTCACAAACCCTGTTCTCTTCCTTGAAATTCTGTTGTCCACATGTCTGATAGATTTTACTAACTTGTCTTTCCATAGGAATGTTAGATTCAACATTTCTATAATTGGCCTCATTTTTCATTCTACAGTAACCTGTTCTTTCATTCCCTCTTCATTTAATGTTACTATCTTCTACATTGTTTCTCAGTCCAGAAAATTGAGTCATATTAAACCTCTCCTTCCCTCTTTCCAAATGCAATTAATCACATCCTACTGATCTTTATCTTGTAAAAGTTTCTACATTCTGCTTCTTTTTCTTGGAGGTTCTCATATTATTGTACCAGGATTAGGCCAAGATTCTCCTCTCTATTCTTCCTTGCTATGACAGACCCTCTGAAAGCCATTTGCACACTGCAGCAAGGCCAATCCATTTCATGTCAACTGTTAAAATCTGTCAATTGTCTCCATCTTGTAGTATGACTTTAAGCTTCTTAGCTTTAAGAATCAAGTCCTACATACTGTGACCTAAGTAAGCTAATTCATTCTCTATATCTGTCTATCAGGAAATCTCATTTCTGGCATTTTGAATCAGTTACATTTTTTTATATATTTACCAATGCTGATCCTTTTTTTTTTTAGTGATTTTATTTATTTGACAGAGAGAGATATAGCGAGAGAGAGAACACAAGCAGAGGGAGAGGGAGAAGCAGACTCCCTGCTGAGCTAGGAGCCCAATGCGGGTCTTGATCCCAGGACCCTGGAATCATGACCTGAGCCGAAGACAGATGCTTAATGACTGAGCCACCCAGGTCCCCCAGTGCTGATATTTCTGTCTAGAAACCACTTTCTTCTTAATCTGAATGACTTTTTATTGAATTTCAAAGATCAGCTTGGGCTTCTTCTTTGGTTCGGGGCAATATGTCTCCTATTCTCTAGTCTCATGGCATCCTATGTATACAACTCCACTTCAGTTGTCACTGTATGTTGCAATTAACCAAATTTCAATGAAACTCCTCTCACTAGTCTGTGAGTTAATTAAATAAGGCTTTAATGTCTTTTGCATCTTTTTATAACTAGTATGTGGCACAGCATTTGGCTCACAGGAAGTGTTAAATAGAATTTGCCTGAAGGAAGATCCTTTCTAGAGAATTTTTTTCAGGTGTTACCTTCCTTGAACTTTAAAACATTTCAGACTTTTGACTGTTTTCTCTCTTAAAAAAAAATCTCCATTTCCTGATTTTATCCTATAAATCTACAACTTATTGATAGTTTTCATACCTCAAATTCCTCTACTCATGCTTTAAATGCTTGATAGTTATTTAGGGTATCTATGCTTTCTCTATTCTCAACTCATTCCCTTCTTTGTAGGTGACCATATTTAGTTCTATGCATTACTTTGGTATCACTATGTTGACCACTTCCATGCTAACACTCTTGGTTCTGGACCTGTATATCCCATTGTCAAATAACACTTTCACTTGGTCTAATTGACATGTCAAACTCAATATATGCATGTTTGAACTTATTATATTCTCTCCAAAATATGACTAATTTCCAGGTGTCAATATTCCAGTGATAAAAGTTTCTCCACCTAGCTAGCTGCTAAAGCCAGAACCTGGAATTCATATTCTACACCCCCTTTTTAAAAAAAGATTTTATTTATTTATTTGAGAGAGTGAGTGAGTGAGAGAGAGAACCCATGAACAGGGGCAGAAAAAGAGGGAGAAGCAGACTCCCCTGCTGAACAGGGAGCGCGACGCGGGGCCCTGGGATCATGACCCAAGCCGAAGTCAGACGCTTAATCAACTGAGCCATCCAGGCACCCCAACTGATCCTTTTTCTTAAACACATCTTAAACCTAATCATTTTTCTTCACTTCAGTTACACTTCCTAGACCAAACAACAGTCATCTTTTGTGTAACAATGTGGAAACCTCATAATTAGTACATGTCTATGCTAGCTTCCCTTCAATGCATTCAGACGATAGTCAGATTTTTTTTTTTTTTAAGTATAAGAATAATACCACCTCAAGAATGCCCACATGCAAATCTGTGGAACCTGTGTATATTACCTTTCATAGCAAAGGGGAATTAAGGTCGCCAATGGAATTAAGGCTGGTAATCATCTAAGTTTAAAACACGGAGATTATTCTAGATTGTATGGATAAACCCCTTATAATCACAAGGGTCCTAAAAGGTAGAAAGAATAATCAGAAGGGAGAATCAGAGAGATGATAGCATGAGAAAGAATAGGACTGCTGTTGCTGTTTGGAAGGTGGAGGAAAGGTGCTGCTAGCCAAGGAAAGCACTCAGCCTCTAGAAATTGGAAAAGACCAAGAAATGGTCCTAGAGCCTCCAGAGGGGAATGCAGCCCTGATGACACTTTGATTTGTAGTCCAGTGAGACCTATGTTTGACTTCTATCTATACATCCAAAAGATAATAAATTTATATTGCTTTAACCACTAAGTTGGTGGTAATTTGTCAAGCAGCAATTGAAAACTAATGCACTAACTCAGAACCAAATTGATCCTCTATCATATTTTCCTCACATTGTGTTTCCTGTTCTCCATATTTCACATCCTTCCAACTGATTTTCTGAATGAAATCTTCTCTGATCCAAATTTTTATCCTGTAGCCTCCTAACTCCTGGTCTAAGTTGTCTAACACTCTAGCTACCTAGCATTAATCACAATCTACATTAAATGATTTAACATGTAATTATATATTAAATCTCTGCCTCCTTTTTTATATATTCTGATTTTCATATTTTTATGGTTTTGTGGGTTTTTTAAATTAAAAAATTATTTAAGAACTCTCTATGCCCAAAATGGGGTTTGACGTCACAACCCCAAGATCAAGAGTCACATGCTCTGCCAATGGAGCCAGCCAGGCACCCCAAAGTCTCAGATTCCTTAATGAGATTGTGAGTCCAGGAGGGCAGATACCATTCCATATTCAACTTTGTTTTATCTCCAGAGCCAGCAGAGTACCTTGCACTTAAGTAGATTTTTGTTCAATGGATATTTGTTAAATAGGGAGTGAGTGAATAAATGCATTTATTGATTGTTTTTTGTGTAACATCAATATAAAACTTACGATATGCATTATTTTTTGACTTCTCACAACATCTCAATAGTCTAACTATTATGTCTACTTTGCAGGCAAAAAAATAAAGCCTGGAGTAGCTAGACATTTCTCTATAGGCCATATGGCTAGCAATGACATAGCCACAAGACAAAACCAAATCTTTGTGTATTCACTTATTATGTTCTTTTAATTATGCACAATGGCCTTTGAGAGATGCTGTTATGACCATCAGTAAATACCTAGTCTGCTGGAGTACTGCTAGTATCTGAAAGCATCCAGAAATTCTAAAAGAGCCTGAAATGAAAATCTTTTATTTATCATTTTATATCCAGCACATGGTATAGTGTAGAACATAAGTAACCTCTTAATAAATACAATTTGATTAAAAAAAAGAACGAATGAAATAATTTGATGAATCAGTAAGCAAATCTTCTAGGTATCTACCTGATTTTATTTGGAGTAGAAAGAATACCAGAGTAGAGAAACCTTGAAATAATTAAAATCTTAGCAGATAGGGTGCCTGGGTGGCTCAGTCGTTAAGCGTCTTCCTTCAGCTCAGGTCATGATCCCAGGGTCCTGGGATCGAGTCCAACATCGGGCTCCCTGCTCGGCAGGAAGCCTGCTTCTCCCTTTCCCGCTCCCCCTGCTTGTGTTCTGCTCTCGCTATCTCTCTCTCTGTCAAATAAATAAATAAAATCTTAAAAAAAAAAAATCTTAGCAGATAAAATTTTCAATTATAGCTTTTTCTGAATTTTATTCCAATAAATTCTCTCTTCCTCCCTAGTACTATCTTTAAGTTTGGGGGGTAGGTATTGAAAATAAGACCCATCTGTGTGAGGCTACTTCATTTCTGTTATTATCCTGGACAATAATGAAAGTAATCTTAAAGTGAATAGAGTCTGTCTAAATTAATGTGACTCTACTTATGTTAAACTTTACAGAAAAAAAACGGAAAAAAGAGAGCTACTTAGCATACAAAGTAAAATATCAAAAAAGAATAATGAACAAAAAATAGAAACAAAAGGGAAAACAGCAATGTATACTCTCGGTCCAAAACAAACTTAACATTATATGATGAGGTTCATTTCCCTTAAGATTCCCAGGACACATGCAGTGTCCGCACCATGCCCTACTGCTCTAGTGATTTTATGTTTGCAGCAATGTGGCAAAGTTCATCTTGATTTCCTCATTCAGCTGAAACCCTTTGTGATTCTCTAGTAGCTTGAAGCCATTTAGAAGTTATAACTATTTGGAGACAATAGTATCCTTTATTAAGCTCTTTCAAGAGTTAATCAAAATGTATAGTTTATACCAGTACACATGAAGCTGGTATGTCATTTGCAACTATTTTTTTCCTTACTTAAAAGAAATGTCAAGGCACTATAGCATAGAAGGTTAAAATATGGGCTCATCATTTCACAGTAGTTGAAAATAAATCCCACTTCAAAACCTTACTATCTCAGTTTCCTTATCTGCTGAATGCAGATAATAAAAAACCCCACTGCATAGAATTGTTTAGGGAGTAATGAGGTAAGGTATGTGAAGTTTTGTGTATAATGCCTGGTATATTTTAAGACCCAGATATATTGAATATAAACTATCATTATTATACCATAATGTTGATGATAATATTCTCATTACTAAATATAGAACATTCTAAAAAATTCATTAAAAATACTTAATGGTTTACTTACTGATCAAATACTAAAACTCCCTTATAGAGCTTCAATTTGTACTGTCCTGGACAAAGACTATAATCTTTTTATAGATTCTCAGTGATAGACCAGACACATGGCCATGACCTTTCTCAAACATATATTATCAGTATCCCTTCAAATAGCCATTTTATGTTTTCTTATTTATGATATAAAGGTTTACTTTCCTATACCTGCTGAGTGACACCATGTCTCATCTTCCCTATCTGAGAATCCTGAGGTGCTGCCTCCACTGCTGATGGAAAAAATAAATCTTGGAAGGGATTTTGGGTTTACTTAAGTATTAAAAAAAAAAAAAGCCTGTTATTTTGATGTGTTAAAGAACTGGGATGGGATGGTTCCTAGCTAGTGAGCACCCTTGTCCTCCTTTCCTGTAAAACAGTGCTTAAAAATAAAAAAAGTCTTCTCTTTGTAAATTTTGAATTTGTGCTCCTTTATCTTCTATAACTAATTCTTCTTTTTATAAACAATCATGTATTCTGAAATAAGGAGGAGATAAATGATAAAGCCAATCATTTTTGGAGAAAATCTAGCACAAAGGGTTGATAGTTCAATGATCCCTTCCAATTATAGAACCACTCTATCCCATTCCTTTTGTTGTTTATTCATTTATTCACAAAGATTTATTGAAAACTTACTAGACCATATATTATTATATTCACTGGGATAAAACTATCAAACTAAATAGAATTCCAGTTACTTGGTTCTTCTGATAATATTAAGCACGATGGCTCAAGTAATCATTTCTTAGAACCTGTTTAATATTTTCTCTGTATGTTTGACTATATTAAGATATTTTCTAAAAATCCACTACCATTTAAGAAACAAAGAATCCCAAATATGAACACACATATTTATTTGTCACATTCTATTTGTCATGAGCAAGTATTATATAAACTTCAATTTTATTTGACTTATTGCAAAGTAAATGTTTACTATGTCTTAAACAAAAGTCTATTTAAAGTTTTGTAGGTTTTTTGTTTTGTTTTGTTTTGTTTTTTGTTTTTTTAGTAAGTTGGAGATTTGTTTCTGCCCTATGAAGAAACAGCATATTGTGGCTTGGACCAAAAACCTATTTCTAGTACCTTTGTTTCCTTTTCATAAATCATTGTTCACAACAGTGAGCCAATTTACTATTAGTTTCATCGATCCTTTCCACTGATCTTACATGACTAAAGAATTTTGTCAAAGGCTTTCCAAACATCTAAGTTTAAAATCCCCTTTAACTCTCTTCCCACATTTGTCTACCTGGAGTGAAAACCCTGAAGAATTTTACAAAAGTAGTGAGTGATTCCTTTTATTCCCTAAATGTGTGTTGTCTGTTCTTAATCAAGCTGAGCTTTTCAAAGTGGTCCCCGTTTGATCTCCAAAAATAGTTTCTCAAAGTTTTCAACATAACAGAAGTTAAAGGAAACTCTCTGAAATGCCTAAGTGTGTTTCCAAGACTGGTCTTCAGTTAGTATTTTGTTTTGGTCATAGATTTAAAGGACTGTTTACTTAATAGAAAAAATATATATAAAATATTGTAATGCCAAAAGCTACATGCCTTTTTTAAAACTTGAATTTGTTGGCAAAAAAAAGTTTTCAAAGGTATTAATTGGTTATCATATTGTATTATTTGTTCACTGACATCAGGGAACAACAGTTTTTTTTTTTTTTCTGTCACAATATTGGGTCTATTAGAGCAGTTCTGAATTCTGACAGCAACACTAAATGGAGAGGTAGGGAATGTCAATGTTTGTCAAAGATTTATCTTAAAACTATTAAATTGCTATTATTATTTCCTAGCAATTCACTGTAAATCTCTATTCAGTATTGAATATATATCCAAAGAAATTTTGTTTTCAAATATCTTATAAAAATGTTAAGTTCTAATTACCTCTTTGCTCAGGATAAATGTGTGACTTTGAACGAACTACTCAGATTTTCTAAGCCTCAGATTCCTCCCTAAAAGCAGGTGGCCAGAAAATTATAGAAAATGGTACAAGATAGAGATAGTAAGATCATAAAGAATGTTTGCCTTGAAATCACTATGTTTTTCCCTGTCCTGTGTGTTATAATGTACTTGGCAGTTCTTTACAGACATGTAATCACACAAGGTTCTTAGTTTTTAGCTATGCGGAGATGAATCTGATTTCACCAAGGTGTCCCCACTCCCCACCGCTACTCAAAACTGCCTAAACGTATT
The DNA here is from genome assembly GCF_054177405.1 of Leptonychotes weddellii. Lineage (NCBI taxonomy): Eukaryota > Metazoa > Chordata > Mammalia > Carnivora > Phocidae > Leptonychotes > Leptonychotes weddellii. Next base: position 152,876,858 of record NC_138370.1, on the reverse strand, counting down.
CTCCAGTTTTTTGTAAAACTGAGTCTGTAGTTGTAACTATATTGGTGAATTACTTTATTTCTTTAAGGTAAATCTTTGAGTCTCCCCAGTTTCAAGGTAACTTTTTGTGTATCATACTCTTTATATTAAGAATGACCAAGAGCCTTTATCCCCATAAATAACTTCTGACACAGTCAGTCCTCTTCCAATGAAGTTCGCTTCATTGAATCATAGTTACATACCTGGAGAGAGGAGCCAAGGATTAAATAGCCCTCCTTGACATGACAATTTTGGATATCTTCAGCCAGTAAAATACTAGAATAGATTTTCTATCCAAGAAATCAATAAAAAATTTATTGTACTCCACCCAGAACAGCACAATGTTTCAAAAGGTGATAAAAGAAAATTTCCTGATTATTTTGTGGGATTTCTCAATGTAGGGTTCAGAGGCACATAGAATTTTCAAAATGGGTTTCAGATAATCCAATTTTTGCTAGTGTTGTATGTAAAATCATATATACATGGACGTCTTACTTCTCTGGGAAAAGTTATTCATGGCTCATATGAAATTTACCATGGATTTCACATACACATATATGCACACACACTAATTAATCAATTTCTTTTACCTATTATTAAAATGTTTAATTGTCTTTTATTATCATCAAAAACTGAGAGAAAAGTAAAACAAATATAATTCTACATGTTTCATAGATAAGAAAATTATTACTAGTAGTCTTAACTAACATTTCCTAAAGCAAACGTACAGATAAATGAGAGTGTCAGATTCTGAATAAGATTTCTTATTTCTGTGCCACCACCTCATGTTTCCAATTGTTTCAATTACTTATTTGATTTTAAACCTTCAGCATAGGCATTGAAAAATCATAATTTATCCAAATTGTTTGACTCTCCCCATCCGGGACACAAAGTCATTAGGTATGTTGATTGCCCTATTGATCACTATTTCCCTCAGGCATTTCATCATGTCCCATTGTTTTCCTTTAAGTATCGACTTTTATCAAGCCAATCAAAGTCTGTGTTTGTCCATCAAGTTTTCCCCAACTTTCAACTTTAAATTTCTACCATTTATTTGATTAATTGTATGATAGTCTCCTACCTATTGCCTAAGAATTATAGGTAATGCAAAAACAAAACAACTACTTAACTAATCTTGTTCTCTCACGTCAGCTTGTGAGTCTGTCTACTGAGCTGTAAAGCCATTTAATTAATATATTTATTTCTCATTTTCAACGGCTATTTCACTGGATAAGAGTTACAGGCAGACACATTTGCTATATCAATGAATAGAGTGAAATGTATTCCTCATGGATTAGAATGCCAGCTTTTACATTCAGAATAAGCAAGTCTTTTGGGAATGATCTGGGAAAAGTACACTAAAATTTGCAAAAGTATTCCGTTCTGTCTATTAAAGCTGGACAGGAGGAATTCATATGTATGAGAATATTAATGTGAATTCTAATTCTAACACTGAGGGCAGAAAGTTCAATAAGTGAGGTACTCATTTGCTTACTAACTGCCTGTTCCCTTTAATAGAAGAGCTGCAAGAAACTATTGTTCCAATTTTGAGGAAGAAGTTTGACTATTATTATCAAATTCTTTCATAAACATGAAATCCAATAACAGATCGTTCTCTATGTGTTGATCGAAAGCTGGGTGACTAGAAGTTCACTGCCAAGCAACACAGTCATTACTGATAACTTCAATTGTGAGGAAGTTTTGTTCCACTTTAAGACCAAGTCACTGTAATTTCTACACATTGGTTCTAGAATATAAGCCATTTATGTAAAAAAAAAAAAAGTTATATCAACTTGCAAGAGTCTAAACACTCTCAAGCCCTTCAGATGATGGTTAGTTGACATGGTTTCCTGATAATTCTGATCACCTTCCTCTTAGATATTCAAGTTCTCATACTGCTTTAAAACATATTCTAATACCCAGGCTGAATATACTACATTATGTATGCCACGAGTATATATAGAGTTATATATAATATTATTTTAGTGCCCAGAGTTGATACTATTTTAAGAGATTTCAAAGTTCATTAATCATGTAAATATCCTTAATATATTCTTGATTTTCTGCAGTCAAGTAAAACAATTTAATTTTCATAAATCTAAACCAAAAATTATTACTTACTCTCAAGTGTTTTCTTGCACATTTTGATCTATCGTCTGTCTCTTTTATCATTTTGATTATTAAATTTTAATCTATGGCATTAGCTAATTAACTATCAAAAGCAGCAAATGGGGACCTATCATTAAAAAATCTCTTTATTAGGCAATAAAAAAATAGCATATAATATTTGCTATAAGCCAAGTGTTTATATGAATTATTTTAATTTTCATAACAACCTTATGAAATATACACTACCACTACTTCTATTTAAAAGATGGAAAAAGATTTGAGTACTTAGGTAACTTGACTAAAGTTACAGCTAAATCACCTATCTCTGGCCTACCTCATTGTCTTGAAGCCAAATTCAATTCTCTTTTCCCATACAATAATTTCAAACTTCTAATACAAGAGTCAGTCTCTGATCAAGGAAAAAATCAATATTAGATCCCCCCTCAATAATCTTCCAGACATTCCTAGATAGACCTGAATTCAATATTTCATTTTTTAAGCAAAACATTAGAGTATCTTTCCTCATCTACTGTATCCTCATAAGGAATTCCTTGAACACAATTTGCAAATGGGTAGCATAGGAATGCATTATCTCAGCCATGAGTGATGAAATTGCAAGTAAGCATTAGACCCAAGTTTAGCCAATCTATAAGCCAGGTGATCCATAGCATGTGAACCCTTTTGTACGAAAACTCTTCCCATGAGTACCATGGAGACTATTTGATATAAGGAAATATTTTAAGTTTAAAACTTATAGAATAGGGACTCAGGCAAGTATAACAGAGGCTAAAATAAAAATATACACAGAGTGGGATGCCATTGAGTAAAAATTGGAAAAAAATTCAAATAGTGAAAACAGGTCTACATGTGTGGGTATGCTGGTTTTATATTTCTCCAATGGTTTACTCAATTAAAAAATTATAAGCACTCCTTATTTAAAGGGCCTGAGTTCCACAGCCATAGAATGATATTCCAAATATTTAACAACTGGTAATGATGAAGATCTCCAGATTTAGTTCTGATAAGAGCTTAGAATTTATCCCTAACCTTATAACAAGAGAATACTGGACAAATGGAAAAGTTTGATTGGATTTGTCAGAGAATTGAAGTCACAGGCAAAAGTACCACCACAAAATACTGAGTCAGGCAGAGAGATACTCAAGATTTTGTTACCTGGAACAGAAACTGGTAGATACCATAAGGGGGTAGAAACACATAAATGGTGATTTTGATCAATTGCTGGAGGATGAGTAGGTCAAAAGTGAGAGTGAGAAGGGCCTGGGGCAATGTTGGTGGTGGGACACACTGCTTCAGATCTTTCATCTAGGAAGTCCACGAGGTTATGACAGAGGGAATCCTAGGAAGCTCAACATGTGACTTTGATAAAGGATGGAAAATGTAGCTATCATGAACCACGCTCAGACTCTTCTCCTTAACAAAGTCCTCCTTTCTAGGTAGGAAGGACATCACCAGCTAGGCAATTATCCGAGATGAGGGAAGGGAACTATACTCCAATCCAGATCTCCTGTTTCACCTAGTGAAAAATAAATAAATGAAAAACATTATCAACAGAAGAGAGAGCTTCAAGAAAACATACTGTAGCAAGTAAAGGATTAGAAGACAGGGGAAAATGAGAGAATGTTTTACTCCTGGACAAAGCACACCCTTGAGATACAGTCCCAATGAAACACTGAAAATTAATTAGAATATTAGAGAACATCCCCTTCCTCCACACTCTGCTGCCACACTGTCAAATCTCCAGTGATAATAATAGTAGGTTATAGTTGAAAGAGCTATACGCAGACCCTCCCTGGGGAGCAGTATACAGAGAAGCCAAATGTAAGAAAAGTGTCAAAAAACAAGTTTCTTAGAGGAATCTAAAATATCTGACAAATACAACCTACCAAACACTAAACATCCCAACCCTTGCCAGATTAACATAAATTCTCACACTAAAGTTATATTTACTTCAGTTCTTATTACCTAATATAACATGCTTTCAATAATAAATTACAAGGTATGCCAAAAGACTAGAAAAAACAGTCTGAAAAGACAACATAGGCATCAAATCTACATTTGGATGACAAAGATGTTAGAATTAGCACATAGGAAATTAAAATGACTATGATTAATATTTTAAAAGCTCTAAGGGACAGAGTAAACAACATGCAAGACCCAGTGGGTAATAGAAACAGAGAGAGATGAAAACTAAGACATCAAAACAAAATACCAGAGGGACGCTTGGTTGGCTCAGTGGGTTAAGCATCTGACTCTCTTGGCCCAGGTCATGATCTCAGGGTGGTAAGTTCGAGCCCTATATTGGGCTCCGCACTGGGTGTGGAGTCTCCTTAAGATTCTCTCTACATTTCCCTTTGCACCCCCCAATGCTTTATTTCTCTAAAAAAACAAAACAAAACAAAACAAAAAAACTCAAAACAACAACAACAAAAACAAACAAACAAATCAAAAACAGAGTAAGGAAAATGAGGAATGACTTCAATGAGCTCATCAGTAGACAAGATATAGCCAAGGAACAAATTACCAACTTCCAGTGTAGGTCAAAGAAAAGTTCCCTAATTGAAATGCAAAGAAAAAAGTAATAATAACAAAAACAACATAGCAGACCATCCAAGAACTTTTGGACAATATCAAGTGATGTAACATGTATAATTGGAATGCCAAAGGAAAAAGGAATGGGGGCGGGGCTGGTAAATATTTGAACAAATAATGACAGAGGAGTTTCCAAGATGAATGACAGACAGCAAAGCAAGTGGCTCAGGGAAACCCAAGGAGAATAAATACCCCAAAACACAAAAAACAAACTCTCCCCGACTCCACCAAAAAATACCAAAAACCACAAAAACGTGTAGACATATCATCTTCAAATTGCCAAAAAATAAGTAGAAAGAGAATCTTGAGTGAATCCAGTAGGTTAGTAGGAATTGAGGAAGGAGGGAACACTTTACTTACAGAAGAATGAGATAAGAATCATTAAAAAAAAAAAAAAACCTCATCATCAATTATGCAAGCAAGAAGAAAGTGGGGTAAAAATCTTCAAAGTGTTGAAAGAAAAAAAGTCTGCCCACCTAGATTTCTATATCTAATGAATTACTCAAAAGTGAATGGGGAGCTGATGGGTATGGGTTTCTAATTGGAATAATAACTTTTTTCTAAAATTAGGAACTAGTGATGGCCATACAACTTTGTATAAAAAATAGTAAACTGTGCACTGTAAAAGAGTGGATTTTAATTATAACTCAATAAGGTTCTTAAAAAGTGAAAGAGAAATAAAATTTTCTTTAGGGGCGCCTGGGTGGCTCAGTTGGTTAAGCGACTGCCTTCGGCTCAGGTCATGATCCTGGAGTCCCGGGATGGAGTCCCGCATCGGGCTCCCTGCTCGGCGGGGAGTCTGCTTCTCCCTCTGACCCTCCCCCCTCTCATGTGCTCTCTCTCTCTCTCATTCTCTCTCTTTCAAATAAATAAATAAAATCTTTAAAAAAAAAAAAATTCTTAAAAAAAAAATGATAGAATTAATTGCCAGCAGATCTCCCCTGAAAAGTTTAGAAGGAGATTTTCAGACAGTTGGAAAATCATATAGGTCCTGAACTCAGGTCTATATAAAGAACACAAGACCATGAGAAAATGAACAAAAAAGTGTAGTACATATTACTTTATTTTTTCATAAATTGACCTAAAAGATAACTATATGTGTAAAACAAGAACAGTGTAATGAATATATATAGCATACAGATGTGTGAAATGAATGACAGTAGTAGTGAATGGGTAGGAAGGAGTAATTGGGAATGCCAGATGATAAGGTCGCTGAACTACATGGAAAGCAGTATAGTGTCATTCAAGGTGGATTCAGATTATTTTAAAATGTATATTGCAAACCCCAGGGCAACCACTAAAATAATTTTAAAGAAATGAGTAAAAATGACCTATCAAGAGAGATAAAATGGAATTACATAAGATGCTCAATTAAAAACAGAGAAGATAGAAAAATAAAAAAAAAAAAACAACAAAGAAAGCAGGTAACAAGTAGGAAACATTTACAAAGATAGTAATTTTTTTTGGTCTTTGTCAACAATGTATTTAACTCTGGTTTATTGTGTGAATGTGACAAGCAAATAGTGTATCGGGTAATGTCTTTTAATTTACCAATAAAGAAATAACACACTCCAAAGCAAATTTAGATGAATCACACTCTTGTTCAAGGCAAGGAAGATGAAAGGAATAAAGTTCAATTTCAGTTGATGTGTTCCTTTATAGGAATTGGTACTTGGGATTGACAGCTTAGCTAAATGAGAGGGGATGCCCAGCTGCCAATACAAAAGTAGAAGTTCCATGTTGGAGCACATTGCTAGGGAACGAGGGTGTTGATGAAGACAGGCAAGAGAGTATTTTTCCAGTGGTCTTTGCATGGCTTTCACCACCGCAGGTGAAAGAGTCACCTTTACTGTGGCAGGAGCGAATTCTCCTAAGGTCTTCAAAGAGCTATTTTAGATCAGCCAAGGTAGCCTTGCCCAGACGGAACAATTTTGGACACCCCTCACAACTCTCGGTATTTATAGTCAGTATGTCCCCTTGTCACAGCTGTTTTCCTATGTTTTTTTTTTTT
>NC_138370.1:152786908-152869610 GCF_054177405.1 Leptonychotes weddellii | reverse complement strand
AAAAAAAAAATAAAAAATAATAATAATAAAAAAAACCCCTCAATATATTGAGTCCAATACACATGAGCTACGTGACCAAGGCTAAAAGGCAGAAAAGTATCCCCTAGGGAACAAAGTGGTGCATTATTTGAGATGGCTGAGGAGAGAAATCCCACACTAAGCTTAAGTGGTATAGTGTTTCCCTACAGGAAGGAGGGACAGATGGTGCACAAGATACAGCCCCTTGCAATTTGACAATCCCCAAGTTTAGTGTATCCATTCCACAGTAGATGCAGGTGATGTGGCTACACACAACCCACTTCATGCTGTGGTAGAAGCACCCCCACCCCTCTGCCATGGGGTTTGACATACAGAAAGCTGGTGACATGTCTGAGGGTCATTGATGCATGCACCTAAATAGAACAAGTCCAGAATTGGGAGAGAGAAGCTGAGTATGACTACCTTTCCCAACAAATATAATATTTATATTATATTAATTGTATTAAATTAATTACATTTATTATACTTATATTGCTTTTATCATATATGAGACATATATGATATGATATGACATGATATATATTATATTATATTATATTGTATTGTATCATATTGTATCGTATCTTATCGTATTGTATCATATCATATCATATTATATTAGTTACCTACTTTCCTGTAGAAAAGTTAGGCTATGTACTCAGAGATCTTGTTTTTTTGGGTGTGAAACTCTTTGAAAAATGTATATGTGCTGAGTCTATTCTTTTAGAAGTTCCTCATTTCTATCTCATAGCTACATCATTGTTTTTATTATTCATGGATCTTTAAAGAAAGATGAAATTTAGGTATACAGAGTCGCTTTTTTTGACACCAATCATTTTATGGAGTTAGCCTCCTTAATTGAAATATTTAAGAACCACATGGGGTTTCAATATCTGGAATGATGGGTGGAGTGGAAACCTCGAAGATCTGATCCTCCATAACAGCACCTACAGCAGTCCCCCAATTCTTGTGAACCCCCACAAAAAAAAAAAAAGAGCTCTGTGTGGCCTTCCACCTGTGGCTCTTTTACTTATCCCATAACTGATCCTTCTCCTTGTTCTCCAATGCTGTGAGCAATCTACCTACAAAATAAATCTGGCCATACCATTGCCTTTCTTAAAAATAAACAAAAGAGCAAACCCAACCCTCTTAGGTAGTTTTCTGGTACTAACATTCAAAGATGTCAAGATGAGTGAAATGGGAACTCCTGCAAATTGAATCCTTTACAACTCTCTTGGAAAGCAATATCGACTCAGTCATGTCACTCATGGGACTCTATTTTAAAGAATAAACATCCATGGAAAATAACAACAACAAAAGAATCAATGGGTGAAATATGTAACAGGAATTTTATTCTCAGAGGTAGCAGCCTCTTTTGGAATGCTGGTGGTGATATGTTACATAGTACTCAGGTAAAGAACCCAGAATATGTATTTACTAACTCCTCTCTTACTCTACTGGTAGTTTATCTTAAAGCCTTTATGAAAGGTTTAATAATAACATCTCAGGATTTTTAAAGAGAAGTATGACAGCCAGATAGAACTATCAGTTTTGTACTGGATATAAGAACTAAAGGTATTTTGTATTTCTGAATGTTTAAATACTTAGTAGAAACTTACTCTGGGGATATTACTTGATCTGCTTCTTATTTACTGATGAGGAAAGTCTTCTTACCTCCTTTGCCTGGCTTGTTCATATTTATTACTGAGAATTTCATTTCACGTCATGCTTACATGCAAACCACCTCTCAGCTTTTTGGGTTTCTTTCTAATTTCTTTCAGAATATCTCTATAAATAATTGCATTTATAGTGTGTTTTCCTCTGTAAAGACAGATTTCATCTTTCATATCTTACATTCCTCTCCTATTTTCCTTAAAATATCATACCTATCATAATATTTAATAACATATTAAGCCTAATTAGTTTACTTTGTGAGAAAATCCAAACAATATAGTTTAGTATAATTCTCCATGTATTCTAATGAAAAGACAATGTGTCATACAAAATAATATGTGTACATTTACATGTGATAGTGCTAAAATTGGGTCAAGTAAAGACATGCTAGAACTTGGATGACTTCATCTTGTGAGGTACCTTGAAATACTAAACTAAGTAACATTATCACATGTAATGCCCCACTGATGTCCACTGCGTTCAGTTAACCATTTTGATTTCTACACAAATTGCCACATTAAAATATATTTAAAAATCAACGCTCAAAAAGACCTAAAACTGTCTTGCATAATGAGAAATACTTAAAATATACACATACCATGATTTCTCACCTCCAGGCCTTTTCAGAACATCTATCTATTGGAATGCTCTCCCTGTTCTGTTTACTTGACAAAAATCGTTCTATGTGTTAGACCAAGTCAGAAGCTTCCTACAGAGAGTTTTTCCCTAATTCAGAGAATAAACAAACTAATTTCCTTTCTGTGCTTTCTCATGATTACTACATGGTACCGAGATTTTTGCTTTTTTTCTGAGATACTCACTTTATTATACTACTTATTATATACTAATTGTTTTGGGGCCTGCATGTGACCGAGGCTGGCCTGAGGATAGCACTTTATTCCAGTGGCTACCATGATTGAATCAGAGTTGGTATGTAACCAACGTTAATTATATTATTTCCCTGCCTCCCCCCACTCCCCTCTCTCTGTTTAATTTTGGTTGGAAAAAAATAACACATTTCCTCTTCTGTTACCAAGAGCTTTCACCATTTCCTTGTTTCTACAAGCCAACAAGCAGAAAACTCTAGTCAGAAATAGAAGAGAAATGTATTTGCATGCACAGAAAAACTAATGTGAGGAGAATAAAAAAACTGCTAGAGACATAAAGGCCCTTGGTTTAAGTATTTCCAAAGTGTCCTCATAATTATGCAAGTCCATTAATCCCCATTTATACTGAAGCTAATTTGAGATGGGTTAATGTCAACTGAAAGATTCCTGACTTACATACATACCTACGTTAAGATTAAGATTTAGCTTTAGTACTGTCAAAATTTAGTTCAGCCAATTAACAGCTGATTAGAAACATTTTAACCACATTTTCTCAATAATTACATTCGAAGGCACTAAAGCAGAGGGTGTTCTGTTTTGGGTTTCTTTGAATATTGAGTAGGAAATAAAATTATTTGAGTATTCATGAAAGAGAAAAGCTAGAGGGCGAAATATATAGTTCAATGCTTAACAATTAGGAGTTCAAATTCACGGATGCTAAAAATCTAAAAACAAAACAAAACAAAACAAAAACAAAATAAAAAAAAACACATGAAGAGGGAAAAGAAGAAAGTCTTCATGTTGCTTCTGTGTACTTCCTTCTCCCTCTATAATTATGTAAATAATAGGGAAGTCCCATTATAAAACCAAAATGCCAACAAAGAATATATTAAAATTGTTGATGTTTTTAAATTTTTAATTAAAATGTCCTCACTGTTGTAGTGAGAAGGGCATTTTTAATTTCTTATGTAATAATAGTGGATAGGGAGTTACAAGCGGTGATCAATTATACTTGGCTTTGCCATATGGAAAACTAAGTATTTCAGAATTAGTTTTTTCTGGCATATGTACCTTTGTATTTTACAAGGCATCAGGGGCCTATACATTACACAGGAATTTGAAAAAAGAGAGAAACTTTATTGTATTGTTCCCTAAAGTCTAGCCAATACGAATTCTCATTTGGGTTGGCATTTTCTCCCAGATCAGTTCACTGACATCATATTGTCACAGATTAGAGACTCATCACTAAAGAGTTAATTTCAGTATAATTTTTAGATTAAATGTTTTGCTCTCTTAAAGCCTAACTTGCAAACCCACTGTAATCATATTATAAGTGAGCACTGACACCTCAAGGAAACAGCAATAGAGAAATACATTTTGTATTTATGTTCACAAGGAAGAAATAAGGGAGATGTAGACCTATAGTAACACATTCACATGGTTGCACATACAAACTAAGACATTTGGTTTGTCCTTTACAATAGATTTTGCATACTGTAGTTTTCTGGGCAATTGCCAGAGGACAACAACCTCACAAATAATTGCAGTGAAGTATAGGAGTAAATGCACTGAAAATTAAAATAAAATCTACTGAGTAGAACTACAATGGTATAAGACTGACATCTACATAAAACTCTTTTTTTTCAAGTTTACTCATCCTTTTGTCAGTCAGTGGATCCACAATACGTTGCTGATGTGATCTGCATGTAAGTTAGCCTGAGAGTGTTTTCATTTGTAAAGGGAGACTGAGGGGGGAGGTTCATGAGCAAAATCATCTGGGACTATTATTGTCCTGAGGTTTTATGCATGCCACACAATAAGAGAAGTTTCTGATAATTTGCTACCACTAACTTCTAAACTCTATTAACTATTTCGATCTTATAAATTTTAGTTTTATTAAATAACAGAAGGCATACAAGTAATTTTGCCTGTTCCTAATTTTCCAAGAGTTGTATTGAGAGTGGATAGCATCATAGAGTCCCTCTGTACACTGATAATATTTTGATCAACTATACCAAACCTTTGGGACGGGGATACATGTGACACTTGATCTCGGGACACTACAATCAGCTGAAATTTTAAAAAGTAAAAGAAAAACTACCGTGAACACTGAATAGTGTGGAACCTATCATGTTCAGATACATTTTCTATTTTTTTTTTCTTTTTTTGCCAGAGGAGAAAAGATGGCTATTTTTAAGGACATATTCTAAGGGCCAAAAATATTAAGACATACTGGCTGAAGAGCCAGAGTTTGTAAAAGTTAAAGACTTCAGGTTCTGTTACTGAGATGAAACTATTCCAACTCTTCAATCAACCGTAAGATTTTTAGGAGGTTTAAGTTTGAGTCTCTGGTGCCTTTCAGTGTTGACAGAATTCTGTGAAACAATCTGAACCTGCACATGTCAAGATAAAATATAAATTCAGGCTTCTGTAGTTGACTTTGTGTATATTTAGCCAAAGTTGTTAAAAGGTAAGGTCCTGAACAACAGCAAAATTTCCTCTTATATTTTACTTTTGACCAAAAGTAACACAAATACCCCACTTCCAGCACTGACTTCCCTAAACCTTTATATTAAAAGTATCCCACAAATAATAATTTGTCAGATACTTATTCTAGAACATGGAAAAGACAAAAACAAAAAACAAGAAACAAAAAACAAAACCTGGCTCTGAGAATTTATACAAGTAATCTGCCGCATGTTGAGGATTTTTTCAGAGGAAAGTTTCAAAAGGAAACTGCCCCCCCCAGGAAAATGAGAATTCTAGTTCAAACAATCTCTTATAAGGATATTTTTGGCAGGAAAAATGGTGGTTGTGTTACTCATGATGCAATTGAATCCACATGAGTAGCTTATTAATGGGATACTGGGTTAATTGACATGACAAGCATATAATCAACTTGAAAGTGCTTATCTTTTTTTGACATGGTTTGGTGGTTGGCTGAATTCTTTCAGTCCTTTGTTCTAATTTGGCTGTAAGTCAATTGGATTGTGTCACATCAGGGGTTTTGCATTTTGTGGGCTTGTAGTGATAATCATAAAATGTACTGGAATTCTAACCTAGTTCTCCTCATATTATATGAGCTGAAATGAGGCTAAGTATTAAAACATTCCAAGGTAATCTAATATACACACCCCTCCCATTTTTATCTAGTCCATTAAAAAGTCGGCATTTCTTATAGGATTATAACATTGAAGTGTGTTTCTAAAATATAGGAAAATTGAGAAATATTATCATCATCAGGTAGTAAAATAGAGTATACTAAGATTAAATAAACCACAACAAATTATAACATTTAGATAAAATCTATTTGACAAATTTTTAAAATCACCCAAATTTATATACCTAAAATATTAGGGAAAAATTTTTAGAGAATTAAGTGGATTCAGTCATTACTTCAAATTTTATTTAACCTTTCAAAACAAATTTACTTCTAGCCATCTCTGCAATTCCAGGCGGCTTTCATCACTCCAAAAAGCTGTCTCAAAAACAGTCCATGCAGCAAATCCACAAAAATAGCTCTTTTTTATTAAGATTTATTTATTTATTTGAGAGAGAGAGAGCACATGCATATGAAGGGGGGTGGGGGAGAGCCAGTCAGAGAGGGAGAAACAGATTCCCTGCTGAGCCCCAGTGTGTGTGTGTGGGGGGGCAGGCAGCTCAGATCCCAGGCCCTGAGATCATGACCTGAGCCAAAGGCAGACGCTTAACTGACTGAGCCACCCAAGCACCCCAAAATATAGCTCTTTAATGGACATCTTGTTTACTTAAAATGAGAAACATTATCAATGTATATTTTTTCAAGCTTCCTTAAATCCACATTCAAATTCTGAGTGTTGATGCTCACTTTAACATGAAGAATTAGCTTAAATTTGGTTAAAAAATTATTTCCCCAATAATTTTAAAATGTTTTCTTGATTTTTTCTACATAAATTTATGAGGCCTTTATTGATAAATTATTGGTTAAGATTGAATTTGGTTGTAAGTAACAGAATACCTCTTTCATATTAAACAGTAGGTTTTTTTTTATTTTCTCTCTGTCTCATATAAGCTCAACTGAGGCAAAGACATTCTCTTTCTGTTCTACTTTCTTCAATATTTGCTTTTAATTTTCAAGGTCTCAGAATGACTGCTGCAACTCTAGGCATCACGTTTTCATTTGTGAAAGGAATAAGGAAGGAACTCAAAGCATATATCTTAAGACAGTAATATTTTGTGTGTGAGTGTGTAGTTTATTATTTTTTAAGTTGAGGTAGAATTCACAGAAATAAAATTAATCACTTTAAAGTGTATAGTTCAGTGGCATTTAGTAGATTCACGATAGTGTGCAACCATCATCTCTAGTTGGGTAATATTTTCATTACCAAGAAAAGAAACCCCATATTCATTAAGCAATCACTTTCTAGCCCTTAATAAATATAAACCATTTTCTGTCTCTATGGATTTACCTAATTCTATATATTTCATATGAATGAAACTATACATTTTGTGACCTCTTGTGACTGGGTTCTTTATCATAATGTTTTTGAGGTTGATTCACATTGTAGCATGTATGAGTACTTCAGACCCTTTTATGGCTAAAATTCAATTGCACAGATATACCACCTTTTGTTTTTGCATTCATCAATTGATATAAATTTGGGGTATTTACACTTTTAGCTATTGATACTAGTACTGCTATGAATGTTCTTGTATAAGTGTTTGGATAACTGTTTTCAATTTGGGGGACACATAGGAGTAGAATTTCTGGTTTACATGAGAATTCTATGTTTAACTTTTTGAGGACCTGCCAAACTTTTGCACAGAGACTATTGTTTTCATACCCACCACCAATGAATGATTTTCAGTCTCTCCATATCCTTGCCAATACTTGTTAGTTTCTTTTTCTTTTTATAGCCATTTGAGTGGGTATGAAGTGGTATCTCATTGTGGTTTTGATTTCCATTGCCCTACTGACTAATGATGTTGACCATCTTTTCATTGTTTGTGATTTGCATATTTTTTTGAAGAAATATTGAGTCAAGTCCTTTGCTTACTTTTTAACTGGGTTCTTTGTGTTTTTATTGGTGAGTTGTAGGGTTTTTTGTTTTGTTTTTTTTTTACATATTTGATATTAGGTACTCATCAGGAATATGTTTTGCAAATATTATTTTTCCATTCTGTAGGTTGTATTTTCACCTCCTTGATATCATCCTTCAATGCACAAAAGTTTTTAATTTTTATTAAGTCCAATTTGCTATTTTTTTTCTTTTGTTGTTTGTACTTTTGGTGACATATCTAAAAATCCATTGCCAAATCCAAGGTCATGAGGATTTACCCCCATATTTTCTTCTAAGAGTTGCATAGGTATAGCTCTTACATTTAGGTCATTGATTCATTTTGAGTTGATTTCTGTGTATGTTGTAAAATGGAAGTCCAATTTCATTCTTTTGCATGTGGATATCTAGTTGTTTAAACACCATTTGTTGAAGAGATTATTTTTTCCTCATTAAACTGAATGATCTTGACATCCATATTGAAAATCAATTGACCATAAATGTATGGGTCTATTCACGAGCTCTCAATTCTATTCTATTGATCTATATGCCTATAAATAAGCCTATACTTTAGTAGATTACTATAGCTGTGTTGAAATTAATCCTCCAATTTTGTTTTTCTTTAAAAGATTGCTTTGTATATTTTGGGTCTCGTGATTCCATATGAATTTTAGTATCACTTTTTGCTCCTTCAAAAAACAAAGCACAACAAAGAGCTTTGGGGATTTTTGTAGGGATTACATTGACTTTTTAGATCACTTTGGGTACTATTGCCATTATAACAATATTAAGTCTTCCAATCCATGAACACAGGATACCTTCCCAAGAGACACTTAAACCCTTCCCAGCCATTCATGTCTACATATCACAGGCCACAACCTTGTCATATCCCTGCAACTAAAGAAAACCTTAAAGATTAAGTTTAACCTTTTGCTGCCTTGAAAATATTGGGGTTAATTTATAAAGAAAGAATGTGAAATGGATATTGGGGGAGGGACAATTAGCAGTGTTTCTATACCTCATTATAAGTAAATTCATGTAGAATGATATTTTCTAGTTTCATAATCACATTTTAAAGGCATTGAGAATTGGTAGAATCTTTAAGGATCATATTAACTAAAATTATAGAAAGCTAAGAACCATTCTTCCAAGGACAATTACAGGAGCATTTACACATGGGTTTCTCATGTCATGGAAGCCACCTCTAAATGGGAAAAGAAATATCAAAGAATTTGTAGCTTTTAGCAGGCCGCTAAAATCCACACTCCAGCCACAAATTATTTACATTCCTGACACACACAAAATACCCTACTCTCAAGACTTTAAAAGGTCTAACTCATTATAGGAACAAGATCAGGCTTAAAGTCCAAGATCTTATCATTTAAATCAGGTACAGGAATAAAAGACGTTTCTCAGGTGCAGTTATTTTAAAGCTAAGGACTTGTGAACTGAAAAGACAGGCTATCAGCCTAAGATTTTCTGAGGACCTAACTTAAGATATCTCCTCCTCTCATAATTTAATTTTACCTGGAAGTTATTTCTTATTTTAAGAATCATTTTCTGGGAGAGGCTATAAATGAAAGAAGTAATTTTATCTGCAAATCCAGAATTACCCACTCCTTAATATTTCCTGGAAATGTTACTCAAAATCATAATAGTTCCTTTTTTTAAATGCACCTCTCTCTCCTGGCATTTTATAATAGGCAGTTCGTAGAATCCAGATGTCACTGCCTATGTTACTCTGCAAAATCTTTCCAGAAGACTTGGATACTAAATTTAAATAAATTTTTTATATTTTCCACATTCCTGCAGATTGTTGTCAAGTTTGCCACCATTACATAACAATTAGTCCTTTCCTCTGATTTTCAACATTTTCTCACTATCCTTCCAGACTGCAAGTCATGCAGCCCCACTTTTCACTTAGTTTTCTCAAGACTTTCTAGCCTCTGCTTACTGCCTAGTCTGAAAGACAATGTCATGGGTCTTAGGCCTTTGTTAGGTTGTACTCCACTTCCAGATACCCAGTTCCCTTCAAGTTTTATATCAGTATGTAACACACAACTTTGTAACTTAGTGGTTTAAAACACCATTTTATTTTGTAAGCCAGGAATCTGAAAAGGGTTTGACTGGACTTTTTTTTTTTTTTTTTTTGTCTAAACCACATGGTGTTAAATGGGGTGTCTAGAGCTGGAGAATCCACTTTCCAGGTTTTTTTCGTACATGTCTGGCACTTGGGTTGCACTGCTAGTAGTTGATGCTGGGAGCTTAGCTTGGGCGATTGAAAATGTGCCTACATGTGCCTTCTCCATATGTCCTGAGTTTCTCAAAGCATTTGTGGCTGGTTCCCAAAGGAAATGAAATGAAACATTTCTAAAGTAGATGTAGAGGCAGCCAGTCTCGTGGCCTTAGCCCAGAAACAGGTACAACATAATCTTGCCATATTCATTTATTCAAGGAAGACACAGAGCCTGCTCAGGTTCAACATAATGGGACATAATGGACCTGACCTCTAAATGGAAGTCATGTCAAAGAATTTGGGGCTGTCTTCCATCTTTACTCTGTAACTGGCCAGAGTTACAACTGAAGCTGAACACATACACATTTTACAACTCAACAAGGTTTTATATTCGGTATATCCCAATCAGTATATACTCAACACATGTGCATATGCTTCCAAAATACATGTTCTGGAAGGTTCATAATGCCACTATTTGTAATTGAAAAAAAAAATCAAAAGTATTCAAATGCTTATTAATGTATAATTGATAAGAAATTATGGTATATTTACAAAGATAGAATATATGGAATTGAGCACTTAATCTACAACTACATAAATAAATATGGATACCAATTACAAACATAATGTTGAGTAAAAGACCAAAATAAAAATATACTTACTATATCATTCCATTTATGTAAAGAAAAAAATAAAGAGGCAAACTGAATCTATTAGGTCAGATATTTATATAAAATGACTTTGGGGTTGAGATTCTGAGTTGGGATATTAATTTTCTTGATCTTTTTTCTGGTTGGAGTTAGGTCAGTTTATGATTATATTATATATATATATATATACATATATGTATGTATTCTACTAAAATAAGTTAACAAAAAAGAATGAAAAAATACGATTTCACACTGTATCAGTTTCCTGTTGTAGCAAATCACCAAAAATTAAAGTAACTGAAGGAACACATTTATAATCTTAGAGTTCTGGAGGTCAGAAGTATGGAACAGGTCTTCCTAGGCTAAAATCAAAATGCTGACAGGGTTGCCTTCCTTCTGGAGGCTTTAGGGAAAAATCCATGTCTTTGCCTTATTCAGTTTCTAGAGGCTACCTATAGTCCTTGGCTCATAGCCCCTTCCTCTGTCTTCAAAGACAGCAATATGACATCTTCAAATCGCTCTCTGACTGTGATTTTCTTGCCTTGTTATTATCTGGTTAGGTTCACCCAGATCATACAGGATAATCTTCCCATCTCAAGTTCCTTAACTGAATCACATCTACAGAGTCTTACTGCTATGTAAGGTAACACATTTACAGATTCCACAGATTAGAACATGGGAATATTATTTTGCCTACCATATACATTATTACCTCTAATTTACATCCACACTTTCTTTCTTTCTTCCCACCATTTATTTGTATGCTCTTTCTTCCAAAGTAAAAGCTTTGGTTCCATTTATCAAATGGATCCGTAAGAGCCTTTTCCTCATTTGTTGTGTATTTTAATGAGAAAATTTATGAGCAAATTGTGGTAACTTATGAATGAATTGGGTAGTGAGAGTTTATCAAATATCAGTTTATTTTATAGGCACTGTGAAATTATGAGCTGTGACAAAAATGGACCCTGTGTCACTGATATTCAGTACAGGGAATAAACCAAGAAACAAAAAAGTACAGTCTTGCTATTTTAAGTAGGAAATGTATAATGCATGAACTCAGGTACTTACATAATTATTTCAAGGGAAGTATGAGCAGGTTCTTGGTTGAACCTCATTATTGTATTCCCATAAAAATTGACAATGGATTAATAAGAATTACTACTCTGTCTGAGTAGAGTAAAGTTAAATCAAATAGGTAGTAGAATTCTACTGCTGTCATACTCTTCCCATGGTCTCACTACTGGTAGCAACACTGCCAAAAACACAAAAAGAGGGTGTCTTCTTCACCTTGGCCTTCCATATATTACACAGGAACATGGTTTTACATGTGATAATTATAACTATGGTGATTAAAAGTTAAATGTTCAAGGAATTGTTAAAAGTCTATTTTCATATGTTCCCTTTTTAACTGCATATTTCCTTTCAGTTGCTCTTAATGTGACAGTTTGTAAGGCGTAAGGGTAAGTAGATTTTTTGCAAATATAGCCACAATAAATCTCCTTTACCAATGTTCATACCTCTCTAAGTAATTAATTTTGACCCTCTTCCCATCAAGTGGTGATATCTGTTTTCATCCCTGAATTAGGTTTTGGGAAATAAGGTTAATCAATAGGTGTGCTATATCAACATTTCTAAAAGCAATGTCATTAATTCTATATACAAGCAAAAGCTAGTAATTAGAGGAGGGAGAAGCACACTTACACATTGCTATTTTTAAGATTCAGACAATTATAGGTGCTACACAGCAAACCATGAATATTTTCAAAAAAAGAAATCAAAAGTAAAATGTTAACAAAAAGTGCTAATGTGTACCATTCTAAGTTAAGTTTAAATGTCGGCCCAACAATCTTGAATTTATCCGAAGTGTTTGAATTTACATATCCTTTTTCATGCAGCAAAATATTTTTTTTAGATTTATTTTAAGTTCCTCAGCTTAAAGGAATAATGATAATAATAAATCAGGGCTAAGTTAAAACCTCCTTTTCACAGTCAACCTAAATAATGGCTGATTTTGAAGACTGTAACTTGATAAAAATAGAGGTCACAGAAGGCAAGCTCTACTCTCCTCTTGATGGATCTTTTAAAAATGGCATTATAACCAAAGATATTTCTGTGATAATAAACAAACAAGCAAAAAACACCTAATAGTATAAAAGGAATACATTATATTTAATATAGATGACATCTTTAAAATAATATTCCTTGACTAAAACTTTTAAAACTTATTTCAGTTGTGTTTTCACAGAGTTAATAACGTTGGTATAAATATTCAGACTATATACTTAAAATTAACATCTGAAACAAAATAAGCTCTTCCAAATATCCAAGTGTACATAAATTTACCATCCTATCCAATAATTCTGTATATAGGATCTATGCCAAATAAATACTGGCAAAAAAGATGAATGTGCATACAAGGCTGTTTGTTGAGGCACTATTTGTAATAACAGAAGGCAGGAAAAAATACTCAAATATTCATAAATAGGAAACTGATTTAATGAACTAATAAATCCATACAATAGAGCACTATGTACTGGTAAAAAGGAGTTTGAAATTTGTCTATATTCTATAAGAAGGGACACCAGGGTTGAAGTCAAAAAAGGTAGAGAAAGTGAAATACATATATATATATATACATATGCCTTTTTTGAGGTTCAGAACAATTAAAAAGTGCTCGGGAAAGAAGCTCCCATATTCACAAATATCTGTGTTTAATTCTTCAAAACTCGTGGAGGGATAACCATAACAATTTTAGATATATTTACTGATAGACAAGGAAAGGAAAAGATTAGAGAGGGTAAGATTAGGATCTAGCCTTCTATGGATCTACATTATATTGTAAATACGACTTTGGGGACATAAACTTTTTGCCTAATTATAAAATAAAATTAAATACTGAAAAGCAATTCCTAAAAATTAAACTTGTAACAAATGAAACTGTACAGTTATAAACTTGTGACTTAACCAAAGATAATGGATCTATTCCAAGGAACATTCAAGCATGATAATTCAATTATGCATACTGGTGGGATATGCCCTAAGAATAAAAAACATTCAAAAAATGTTTACAATAACATAATTGTTATTTTTTCACTAATTATATTGTTTATGGTGTTTTCAATTTTGAGACTGTCAAGCAGATAGTGCAAAATAAAACAAGTAACTCAGTTCATGTAATAAAAAATTAAAATTTTTAGTGAGAGAATAGAGATTGAAATGTAAGAATATTGAGATGAATTAAGGATCATATAATTCTGAATGTCAACTGAACTTTTATTTCATTTTTTAAAAATACGTATTTTCTAGATCTGTTAACTAAAAGCACTGAGAAACAATTACCACATCCATAAACACTTCACTTGTACAGCATTTGGTCTCTAAGAACAATGCCATTGTAAGGAATAGTGTTTCATAGAGCAAAGCTTGCTTCATGTTGGGGAGAGAAATTGTATAAAAAGATTCTCAAGCATCAGTGGCACCAGCAAAAGACTGCTAGAGTCACATCAAAAGAAGAGCCAACTTGAATAACTTCCTCCTAAGAAGTGATGGATAATTTGAGCATTTTCAGAGTGATAAATATGTAAAACATATTTAAATGATGATTTCATAATGTTAATTAGAAATGTATTTTTGATTATTGTCCTGGAGGCTGAGAAATCAACTATTTAGAAAATGATAAAGAGAAAAATGTAAAATTTTCCTGTCTTTCCTATAGAAATTGTACATCTGAAGAACCAAAACAAAAATAGTTAATGAGGAACAATTTACCTTTATAGAAATATACCAGCTAATGAACAAAGAAGGAAAAATGAATTAGAATATTCATATTTTGCAAATCTCAGTAAAATAACCCCAATGGCTACTAGCCAAAATACCATAAATGAAAATTTACTGTCACACAGTTCCAGAGGTTGGAAGTCTGAGACGGGTGCAGCATGGTAGAGTCTGGTGAGGGACCTCTTCTTGGCTTGCAGATGGCCACCTCCCTGCTGTGTCCTCACATGGCATGGAGACAGAGCAAGAGAGAGTGAGAATGTGAGATAATTCTCTGGTGTCTCTTCTTAGAAAGACATTAATCCCAAGATGAGGAACTCACCCTGATGACCTCATTTAACCTTAATTACTTCTCAAAGTCCCCATGTCCTAATACCATCATGTTGAGGGTTAGGGATTCAATATATGCAATTTAAGGAGGGACACAATTCAGTCCATAGAGGAAAGCTTGCTTTCCAGCAAAACTTCATCTTTTCTCCTCATAAATGAATTTATTGTTGGGAGATGGCTAGCTAGGCAAGGATTATATTTCTTAGTGCCTCTTGCATCCAGGTTGGACTATATGAATAGCTCCTGCTATTGAAGGGAAGGAAATTGATGTGTGTCATTTCAGGGACTGGGTAAATCAACTTCACCTTTTATTTCCCCATCCAGTTGGCCATTAGCAGAAGATTACAAGGTACTAGGGCATAACAGAGCAAGAAGATGGATGAAGCCTGGGCTCTTGAATTAACGCTAGAGGCGATGTACTCCACTGACCAAAAACATACATGTACGGCTGCTATGTTAATGAGAAGTAAACCTCTATTTTGTTATATCAGCAAAGTTTGGGGACTACATGTGAGTAACATCTATGTGGTGGTGTCAGATTAACTGTCTCAAATTCTATTGTGCGGGCGCCTGGGTGGCTCAGTTGGTTGAGCGACTGCCTTCAGCTCAGGTCATGATCCTGGAGTCCCGGGATCGAGTCCTGCATCGGGCTCTCTGCTCAGCAGGGGGTCTGCTTCTCCCTCTGACCCTCTTCCCTCTCGTGCTCTCTGTCTCTCATTCTCTCTCTCTCAAATAAATAAATAAAATCTTTAAAAAAAAAATTTCTATTGTGCATTCTTGGAAAAGAAGCTGCATGCATTCAACTTTTTAAAGTCATAAAGTGTCTCTCTCACCAGATAGTCTCAGTTTGGCTCTAAGTTGATTAATCACAAAAGAAAGAGAAAATTCTCTGAGATGGGGTTTTGATCCTTTAAAAAGCTATCGTAAGAAGCAGTGGCAACAATTAAAGTACCTACTCATAAGATAGCACAGATGCTGGGTCACTACCTAAAGGCCATACTCAGGTCAGTTCTCACCACCCTGAAACATGGGGCAAGAAAGGAGGAATGTGGAAAATACATAGTATCAAAATATCTTCTTGAAAGTAGATCTATCTCTGAATTTAATTATTATGAATAAAGACTAATATTAGAAATTCCATTTTTATATAATTATAACTAGGTAATAGCAAATAAAAATGAAAGTTATTAATCATTAACAGAGACTCAAACATGTATATATATTTATACATAAAATATATATGTGAATATATATGTGTGTGCATGAGTGTGCATATCTCAATAGTAATGGAAGCAGAATATTCTTAATCAGCTATGGATCACTGTATCATGAGCTAATGAAATTTTCCAGGGAATTACCTATGTTAGAGGGCAGACAGTGAAGACTCAATGGTAAAGAGATGGAGGAAGAAGAAGAAGAATGGGGAAAAAAATGACATTCTAGAAATTACTAAGCAAGTTGTAACTAATGAAAGCACTTGGGGCATAGAAGAAAGGGATACAAGAGGAGAATCATGAATGGGAAAATTTTTAGGATAAATAATCACTAGAAAATCTAATAAGTACCAATTAATACAGCATGAGACTTTGAAGATCCTAACAAAATGAAGAAGAAACTAGAGATAATTATGTGCAAATTTAAAATTTAAGTATCTGTTTATTTTTCCCAGCTGCCAGGCAATTTCAAGTAGAAGAGGATGGAATTATTTTTCTTTAATTATTTAGGTTAAGAAACCAAGTCTTCATATTACTTTTGTAGTTGGGGATGGTTTGTTTAGATATAACCTGTATAATACTTCAACTTTTACCAAGTTTTCATATAGAAGTTTGCTGATTTGATGCCCCAAAACAGCTATAGGAGAGGAATATCCTCATATCCATACAAAATCTTTCAAATTAGAAAACAGACTAAAAAAATCTTAGTCTAGGGATTTGATCAAGAACATATCACCAACAAGTCAAGATGGCCAAACAAATGTGTAGCCAAATTTACCATTTTATCAGCAACTAAAAATTAAGATGATGCCACTTCACACCTATCAACTAGACAAAGTTTTAAAGAAATAAATTGGTTAAAAAATGTTCTTATGTACTGCTGATAGAAACACAAATGTTGGGGCACCTGAGTGGCTCAGTCAGTTAAGCATCTGCCTTTGGTTCAGGTCATGATCCCAGGGTCCTGGGATCGAGTTCTCTGCTCAGTGCGAAGCCTGTTTCTCCCTCTGCCTGCCACTTCCCCTGCTTGTGCTCTCTCTCTCTCTGTCAAATAAATAAATAGAATCCTGAAAAAAAATAAATGTTGTTGCATGTTGGAAATGTGAAATTTTGCAGCACTTTTGCAAACATAGTAATGTTTATTAAATTAACACACACACACACAAGTCCAGCAGTGTTACTCCTATAAATTTATTTAGTAGAAGCCAAACATCAACATGTAAGATTTGAAGTTCCTGCAGAATGCACAAGGATGTTGATTACAGTATTATCTATAGCAGTAAAAAAAGACAAAAAGAGAAACCACATCAACATTAGAACGGATATATTATGATATATCCACATATGGAATATGCATTCTTTTATTTTTTTAAGATTTTATTTATTTATTAGAGAGAGAATGCAAGAGAGAGCGCATAAGCTGTGTGAGGGGCAGAGGGAGAAGCAGACTCCCCACTGAGCAGGGAACACAATGCTGGGCTCGATACTCCGGACTCCAAGACCATAACCTGAGCCAAAGGCAGATGCTTAATCAACTGAGCCACCCAGGCGCCTATGGAATATGCATCCTTTTAAAATATATTAAAGTGAATATGAACATGGACTTTCAAGCACATCTGTTAAAACAATGGAAAAGAGACACTGATTTGGATGCATTTCCAGAAAACATTACTGAGTGAGAGAGTTGCAGAAAAGTAAGTATAACAGAGTTTCATTTTCCATAAAAGCACTAATAAATAAAACTTCTCATTGCATGTGTAGATGCACATGGAATTTATATGTACACCCATGCACTCATATATATATTTATACAATATTATGATATGAATACCATTAAAAATGAAAGTTTTTGTCTTAAGGTGATACATGGATAATATTGGGTATGGTGGAGCTGATGAGAGTTCATAAGGGACAAAACAGAAAGAACAGAACCATTAAAAAAAATGGACAAGAATTACAAGAATGTATACAATCACAACTATACATAAATGTAAAATTAAAATATGCACATATATTTGAATTAAAAATCAAAATTAAAAAATAAACACACACCTGTGTTACTTTTTCTGCTTTTGAAACCCAGAGTTAACCACTAATATAAAATAACAGAGAAACATGCTCTTCCATTAAACACATATTTTAAAACAAGATATTCTTAACAATAATCAAGTGAAATTATTTTAGTGAATTTTTTATGCCCTCTACTGTTGGAATAACATTCTCCTGTTGGTAAAAGAAAGTTTTATTTTGTTTCTATTTTAAAATATTATTGCTATTATAAATAATATTAAGCTATGAGTTATGTAAAATATATACTTTACTTATTTGAAAATTCTACTTCACTTTTTTATGCTCTTTTAATAGCTTTCAGATAAATTTGAAGTAAGATTGAAGATGGTTATTTTATGCACAACTCAATAGATTTAATTGCAGCATTTATCATGCAAAACTCCTAGCTGCCAAGGATGTGTTGGCACTAGGCAAAGGTGTAGCTTCCTTATAGGGATTTTTATATCCAACATCAAGGAGTATCTGCAACATAGTGGTCATTGTCACCAAGAGCTTCCCTTAAGGAATAGAATAACAAGTTTGAGAAAAGACTAGACAGAAATTTAATTTTAATTTAATTTTTAAAAAATAATCTTTGGGTATGCTACGTTTTTCACTATCCCTTTGTAATAGAGTTCCATTTATATTATTAATATACCAAGTCTAGCCTTTAAATCGTTGTTAGAGAAAGTCAACCCTAACAATAACAACATCAAATTAATAATATTAAAGGTAATTTTTTAAGACTTTACTGCTCATTCTAGCCTATAGAGACATATTGTGCCACACCTTTATTTACTCCTAGAATGTTTTTCTTGCATTATAATTAACAAACAAATAAACAACAAAAAACCCACAAAAAGTGAAAATATAGTTTATTCCAATCAAGCATCCAAAAAAAAAGTCTTTCATAAAATCTGCCTATAATAAAGAATAGAAGTTCTCATGATTGTATTATAATACTTGTGAGACAGATTACAAGTAAGTGTTTACTCCTAACAGTTTGAAAAGTTTGACTTATTTTTTAAAAATTCAAAGTCATGGAAATTAATTTAGTTTTTAACGTTAAATATTTTACATTAAAATATACACAGATATATAATGAAATACAAATCACGTCAATATCAAAATACTTCTTCAGCATTGTAAATAGGTAAACTGAAGGTTACTAGGCATGTGAATTTCTGTAGAGACAAAGAAAAAGAAAATATATATACTGCCAACAATGGCTTATAATACCAGTTAGAAGATTGGACATGGTCTCTAGTTACCTGACTTTTTCTTTGTAGAGAGCTAGTATGGTATTCATGTGGTATGTGGTGTGTGGTCTATGGTGTGTGTGTGTGTGTGTGTGTGTGTGTGTGTAGAGGTTGAAGAATTGCTGATGGAGGAAAAGATGTAAAACATACTAGTATTGGTACCAAAAAAATGAGTCAGCGTTATGTAGTATACATAAAATATGTGCTAGAAGATACAGAAACATATTTTATATGTAATTTCTTTATTTTCATACTGTGTATGACTGCAGGATATGCCAGGAGGTTAAGAGAGCCACAGAGAGGGCGCCTGGGTGGCTCAGTTGGTTAGGCGACTGCCTTCGGCTCGGGTCATGATCCTGGAGTCCCGGGATCGAGTCCCGCATCGGGCTCCCTGCTCGGCAGGGAGTCTGCTTCTCCCTCTGACCCTCCCCCCTCTCATGTGTTCTCTCTCTCATTCTCTCTGTCAAATAAATAAATAAAATCTTTAAAAAAAAAAAAAAAAAAGAGAGCCACAGAGAAACATGACACATCCCTTGGGAACACATATTTTTCTTGAAGCATTGGTGGTGACTGATGAGTAAAACTCAATTCTGATTCTTGTTCCATTTGTTGGTTTACATTAGAAATGATTGAGGGGTACCCATGTGAAATATCTCTACCCAAGAAAATGTGAGATGATAAATTTTGAAGGATTTCTAGGGGAAGAGAATGTGGCTGGTGTCAATATCTTACCTTTTTCCTTGCCTTGGACAAAGATATACACTGGAGTTTAATAAGCCATCTGCAACCATGATTTCAAAAGTTTACACTATTAGAGTGATAAAGCAGAAATGGAATTTTTCCTTTTTTGAAGTCAAGGCCCTACATTATTCCTAAATTTCCTTTCTCTCAATTCCATGTTGTGAAAGATTTAAAAAAAAAAAAAAGAAAACACTTCTTTAGTAAATTTTATTCAGTTGATTCACTATCAATATTCTTTTCTTGTAGCTGAAATTCTCCTGAGTAGTACACTTAGAAGTTAATTGATTTAACTTTGAATTTGAACCATTTTATATTATATAAAATGTTAATGTTACAGAGTAGAAAGAAACATTTACCATTTTTTAATTAAAACAAGATTTCTAAAATATTCTACCCTTATTGAGGGCTACTTCATAGCACACTCCAGATTCTTGGGGAAATTTTCTTCTTTCCTTACACATATAAGGTTTAGCTAGCTATAACAGTAAGAGTGTTAACAAACACAAGCATTATCTCATCTCAACATGGATATGCTTCCCACAGTCAGATGATAATTGTCTACCTGTGTCATTTTTATCTTATTATTATTGAATTAATATTCATGTAATTAATGCTGATACATATTTGGGATCAATCATGAAAGCGAAGTACTTTGGGTGAGGTCAAAGTGAAGTGAAAGTCAGAGAGACTGATAGAAAGAGAAAGGCTTTAATCAAATGCAAAAAACTTCAGAGAGAGAAACTGGTCAGTAATGAATCTGCGTAGCCAGAAGTCAGAGAACAGAAATCGGAGCTAGCTAGCCTACACATTATGGGGCAAGAAACATCAAGGAAATATCAAAGGCTTTCTTCCTTTTGAAGCTGTGTCTTAGGGCTGGAGTTGAGCCTTGTCTGGGTTTCAGAGAGCCCCATTCCTATAGGTCTGAGGAGCAGCATGTGGCCTGGAAGCTGGGGTCACCCTAGATCCTGCAGAGTTGGAAGAGTACTCGAGTTAATGATTGCTAACACTTTCCTAAGCTATTTTTAATTTATACCAAAGCCTGATTTTGTACTGTTTCCAGTCACTACAATTCAAATTTTTGCTGTTTAGAATCTTTCATTCCAGGCATGATAGAGTAATTGGTACTGGAATGGATAGTCCTCTCTAAAGAGCTGTAAAACTGGGGACAGTATATGAGACAACTGTTTTCAGGCATTAGAAAACAGACCATACAGGACTATGATCCTTTAGAGAAAGGAAGCACACATTCCCACTAGTTTTCTTCTGAGGTCACTTTTTGGCCACTGTGTCAAGGGAGGTGGAGAGTAGGCAGAGCACAAAGGTCTGCCCAGGAAGCACATATCATATTTCAAGTCTCCTAACGTGGCTAGAATTTATAGGGCAGCTTATCAGACAAAGGGAGCTACACAGAAGGCAATCCCAATAGTCTACATGGGGGTTTCCTGCAGGGGTTTGGCAGAAGATGAAGTTACATACAGGCAGGGCAAGAGTCAGTGAGACATGCATGCCAGGAAGATGTTGGACCAGCCTTATCAAGAGTATAGAAACCTCACTGTGCATTTCCAGTGTTCAGTTAAGACTCCCATAGAAGCCACTTCTTAGGAGCTAAAGACCATGTGTCAAGGGCATCATTCCAGGTTAAGGATAAAACTGAAATAGAGCAAAGAATAAAACCAATCTTGACTGGTTGGTAATTTAACTGCCTGCCAGAAGGAATCTCAACACTCTTTAAAGCAGGGATTGACAAACTTTTTTTTTTTTTTTTAAGATTTTATTTATTTATTTGACAGAGAGAGAGACACAGCGAGAGAGGGAACACAAGCAGGGGGAGTGGGAGAGGGAGAAACAGGCTCTCTGCTGAGCAGGGAGCCCAATGCGGAACTCGATCCCAGGACCCTGGGATCATGACCTGAGCCGAAGGCAGACGCTTAACGACTGAGTCACCCAGGCGCCCCGACAAACTTTTTTGTAAGGGGCCAAATAGTATATATTTTAGACTTGAGGACCACAGGTTATATCACAATTAGTCAACCCTGCCTTTGTACATAGAAAATAGCCATAGACATTATGTAAATGAATGAGAGTGTCTGTGCTCCAACAAAACATTATTTACAAAAATATGTGTTAAGTAGATTTGATTCATGATCCTAATTTGCTGACCTCTGCCTTAAAGGAAGACAATATAAACCAGACACCCTAAAACATATCCATGATTTTCAGTGTAAATAAATATTGTTGTTTAGCACAAGGACTCTCACTTTTAATCTTTGGTGTGGGTCAAGTGGCAGGAGTCAGTTAGGAAAGAATCCCTAACCTCTAACTATACAATGGAGTGCCAGATTATTTGGAGGTCATTAGTTGACATTAATGAGTATCTTTATATAAATATAAATTATTTTTATAAAATGTTTTAATATTAATAAGACACATGTTTACAGTTAAAATATTAACTGTCAATGATGTATTTCAAACAAAAATTGCGTTTCCTAACCAACATGTCCTATCCTGCAACTTTTTCCAGAAATAACCATTTTAGTTCTTTTGATGTTTTTTGGTGATAGTTATTTTCATGTATCTGCATTATTTGCCTATATGCTATTTCTTGTATTATCAAATTTAGTCATTATCTTTTTATATTTTCCTCTTATAAGTGAGATTTGGGCCCTCCTTCACAAATATTATCTGTCTATTTTGATTTTTCCCAGACAATATACTGCCATTTTTATTTTCAATCAATAGTCACAATATTTTGTAATTAAGCAAATATTGATAATTAACACCAAAGTATACACTCTAGTTATATTTTCATTCATATACAACTTTTTGCTAGTATTATTAGAGTTATTCTTGTCTTTCTTTTCCTCTTTCAGAACTTTATTAAGATTTTTACATTTTATTCAAAAGATGTATAACATCAGCTATTTTGCTGAATTCATAGTTTACAGTATGTGTGTGACCTTTTCTTTATTTTATTTATTTTTATTTCTTGTCTATCTACCAAAAGCTTCATTGTCCAATTTGGACTATTTCTTCTTTAGACCTACTCTACATCATTGTCTGGGTATTACCTTAAATTCTCTTGATGAATCCATTTGCCAAGTTCCATTTAATTTTCTTTCTTGTTTTAACTTCCTTGTTTATTAGAAAATAGTAATCACAACTTCCTAAGAAAGCATCAGGCTACAAACAAATTTTGAGGGATATGTTTTATCTCATCAATTTAAAGATAAGCTTTTTTTTTTTTTTTTAACGTATCTGGAATTCAGATGCATATTTAGAATTGGTGGTGCCTTACAACTATTCTCAGCCAGGCTGCAGTATTAATATAGAGGTGATTGTTAGCACATGCTTTGAACTTACTCCAAAATCCATCTGCTGATATTTTCTTATAAGATAACAAGGTACCAGGATCAAAATTTATCTAATGAGGGGAGCTTGGCTGGCTCAGTCAGCAGAGCATGCAACTCTTGATCTTGGGGTCATGAGTTCAAGCCCCACACTGAGCACAGAGATTACTTTTAAAAATTATCTAATAAGAGATAGTAGCTTTGCAGCATCTCCATTATCTTGATGTCACAGAGAAGTGTTGTGTAGGAAACCAAAGACATTATCGTTCTGATTATTCTGAGCCAAAAGCAATCCAGAAGAATCACACCCTAAATGTAAAGAAATTTTAGAAATACTTTAACCCTCTCAGTCGGGATTAGCCACATTGTACTGGAGAAACAGTCTCCAAACAGCTTGTAAATTATTATACCAAATATTTATCTATCATAAATATTCATAAAAATTATTCTGCACAAAGCAGCAGTTAGGGTATTTTTATGTTACGATTCCATCATCTTACCTGAGTCTACCTCCATAGTCACTGAAGAAGTAGAGAATGGAGAATGGAAAATCTAACATATGTGGATTTTCACAGCATTAGTTTTGGCTAGAAATAATCACATTGGCACACTTGAGTGCAGACAATCTAGAATATGATGCCTTTATTGTGGGGAAATGGAAATAAACCTGATATTGGTGAACACAAATAATGTCGATCACAGTCCACTTCTGGTCATCAAATATTTGATTTATTCCAGAGATTGATAGAAACTTCCTCAAGGAAGGCAAACCCTGAATACTATTCAATCCCAAGTTAGAGTTCAAAGGGCAACAGCTGTAATACACAGTAATTTTTGTATCTTTTTTAGACAAGGTCATTCTTGATCTGAGGACCTGTGAACAAAAACACTAAATCAAGAGGAAAAATTATCCATCTTTCATATCCCTAATACCAAAATTCTGATACCTGTTCAGCAAGAGGCCACATGAAGACATATGACCACTGGTCCATAGCATTACAAAATCCTGTATGTGAGTGTTCCAGTTCTGGGGAGAGAATGTTCTTGTTTTCTATTTAGATGCTGATTTTGTTCTCTGTGAGTAGTTTCCTTCTTTTCCTCTGGAGCTGCTGGTTTCACCCTGTGGGAAAGAGGTTTCTTTCTTTTTATTATATTCCTTGGCCAATCTGAAGTTGATATTGGGAAATATGCTTTCTTTGAGGACTAACTTTCTTTGTCTACTGACGGCTCAAAAATTATTTAAGATGCTATCATTTTTAAGGTACCTCATAATTACCAATTCTTTGTCAAAATCATTGTATCAGATTTACTAGACTCAACACCTTTAGTCTTATCTGTATAATAGGGAGATTTGCTCAGTTGAAATTTTTTATTGTGTGTTTCCTTCTCATGTGCTTTCTCAAACTTGTTTACTCTTTAGAATGAAAAAGCATCTGTCTTTTCTACTTCTACAATTCCATGAACTTTTAGACTTTTTTCTTCTTCTTCTCATATGTGCATACAAATCAACCCATTCTGTACCATGCTCATTCAATTCTGGTGATACCTAGCAAAAATACCATGGATAACAATCAAAGCACACTGCAATTTCAATAAAAACATAATCAACTTCCCATGGTAGCATATGCAGTAATGTTAATGAATGTTTTGTCACTGAAACATGGAATGCCATCATTTCAGCCCCTCATCTTGGTTCCTTCACCATTCACTGCCCACCATGTATTTTAGGTTTTGTTTTTATTTTGTTTTGTTTTTACGATTTTTAAAAACGTATTTATTAGGGGCACCTGGGTGGCTCAGGAGGTTAAGCGTCTGCCTCAGCTCAGGTCATGATCCCAGGGTCCTGGGATCAAGCCCCACATCAGGCTCCTTGCTCAGCAGGGAGCCTGCTTCTCCCTCTCCCTCTGCCTGCTGCTCCTCCTGCTTGTGCTCTCTCTCTGTCAAATAAATAAATAAAATATTTTTAAAAATTTTAAAAATGTATTTATTTGAGAGAGAGAGCACGAATGGGGGGAGGGGAGAGAGAGAAGCAAGCTCCCCACTGATCTGGGAACCAGGATCCTGGGATCATGATCTGAGCTGAGGACAGACACTTAACTGACTGAGCCACCCAGGCACCCCATATTTTGGGTTTTGTATGCCATTGCCCTACTATTGTGCTAATTTTTGTATTCAGCAGAATAGGATCTGTTAGGCTGTAGTAACAGAATTTCAGTGATTTAAGGCAATACAAATTTATTTCTCATTCATGCAAATTCTTTTGTAAGTCTAGCTCACTTTTCGGGGCAACTGTCTTCTATGTAGTGAATCAATAGCTCAAGTTGCCTCAAACCTGTGGCTCTAACACTTTTGTATGAAGTTTTGTCCACCATTGCTGTGGCAGGGGAAGAGAGAGACTGGAGAGCCATGATTGAGCTTTTCACTACTTCAGGACAGAAATTTCACATTTCACTTCTGTTCCCATTTTATTGTCAGGTTTAGGGACATGGCAATAACCCACAGTATGGGACTGAGGATCTCAGCCTTTCACGTATGCAGAAATGGAAGAGAATGGACATGTGTAAGATCTATCACTTAAACTAATTTAATTTGGCCATATCT
The DNA here is from genome assembly GCF_054177405.1 of Leptonychotes weddellii. NCBI lineage: Eukaryota > Metazoa > Chordata > Mammalia > Carnivora > Phocidae > Leptonychotes > Leptonychotes weddellii. Next base: position 152,843,854 of record NC_138370.1, on the reverse strand, counting down.
TCCTTTCTTTAAGGATAAAAATCTGTTTCTAAATAAGATTAAGAGATTTGTCAAAGGGTACAAAATAAGCATTCTGTGTGATAATAAAGCTTGTGTCATAATTCTCCTAGCAGTTTCTTTTTTCTCTTAGTTACACATGAAAATGGCATCTCTTACAACCAATGACATCATAGACTTGATGAAAAAAAAGTACAGATAAATGTATAGAGACAAATATCCATAATAGAATTCTTTTTATTTTTTTTAAAGATTTTATTTATTTATTTGACAGAGAGATAAAGAGAGAGCACAAGTAGGCAGAACGGCAGGCAGAGGGAGAGAGAGAAGCAGGCTCTCCACTAAGCAGGGAGCCCGACATGGAGTTCGATCCCAGGACCCTGGGATCATGACCTGAGCCGAAGGCAGCCCCTTAACCAACTGAGCCACCCAGGCGCCCCCCCGTAATAGAATTTGAATAGAATTTAAATGTGTATTACAGCTGCAGTATGTAAAAACCAGGTCAAAAACCATGCAAATTTTGGGGCACCTGCGTGGCTCAGTCAGTTAAGCATCTGACTCTTGATTTCAGCTCAGGTCATGATTGCAGGGTCCTGAAATGGAGCCCTGCTTCTGGCTCTGCGCTCAGTGGGGAGTCTGCTTAAGATTCTCTCTCTCTCTCTCTGCCTATGCTCTTCCTCTTGATCACACACATGCTATAAATAAATAAATAAATAAATAAATAAATAAATAAATAAATAAATATCTTTTAAAAATGCAATTTTTTTCAGTATATGCATTTCTATGTCTTCTCTTTCTCACTTTTTATAAAACTTTACTTACTAACTAATTACTTTCATCAGTAATGATCTTAAGTAATTCCTTACTTATCAAATCACTTATTATTATAATAAATTATAAGAAAACAATATTTGGAAGACAAAATCCATTAAACATAAAAATATTGCCTGTACAATTAGAAATTTTCCCAGAAATCTTTGAGCAATCTGTTTAGTTAATAAATTTGCAGTAGGAGTTTTGTAACTGTGAAAAAACGCCAAAATTCAGAATGGAATACTAGTCTGATGTTTTTAGCAGCATGTATGAGTCACAAATGGAAATAATCATTGATATATATGAGCCATTAAGATATGGAAAATAAAATAATAATAATAACAATAATAATTCATAGAATTGTCTATAATGTACTTGTAAGAACAAGAGTGGATTTGAATTCTTTTATTTATTTATTTTTTAAAGGTTTTATTTATTTAATTGACAGGGAGAGAGAGAGAGAGACAGCATGAGAGGGAACACAAGCAGGGGGAGTGGGAGAGGAAGAAGCAGGCTTCCGGCCGAGCAGAGAGCCCGATGTGGGGCTCGATCCCAGGACCCTGGGATCATGACCTGAGCTGAAGGCAGTCGCTTAACCAACTGAGCCACCCAGGCGCCCCAGGATTTGAATTCTTTTAAATGTTAAAGGCTCATGAAAGGAAAACTTACTCCCACCAGTGTGCCATGATCCACAATTTGAAGATACTGGGTGAATATAAGTCTGATTTACTTCAGTTTTTCTCATGCCTGCTTGTGCTTCAGAGTCCCTTAGGATGTTTTCATAGAAATCAAATTACATTAATTCCAACACAGGTCAGTAAAATTACAATCTCTGGAGCTGCACATAGCCACTTCCAATTTTTTGAAGCCCTATGTAAATCTAATGTGAAGCTGGTATTCAACAAAATCACTGATGTTAAGAAGGCAACAAATTAAGCAGCATAATCAACAAAATAACACTTTCTTTGCAGTTAAACTATACTGGGTTTGATTATTTCCTTTCATATTTGACCATTTTTAGGCAAGCCACTGTAACTCTATAAACTTTAGATTCTTCCTCTATTAAACAGCTGATGACAATTTCTACCCCATACATTGCTTTGAATTTTTGTCAAATTGGCATTACTCCCCATGATGTTCTTTATAATGTAGAGAGAAGAAATCTGGAACCATGTTTGTCAGCATCTCCTTCCTTCCCTCTGTGATACCTAGTTAGAATGACAATAACACAAACTCCTGCTAAAATTGGGCAAGGGAAAAAGAAATAAATGATGTGATTCCTGAGAGGTGGTCATATGTGTGAACAAACATGAGATTCACAGAGTTTGAGATTGCTTATCTACAGTCTGCTAGGATGCTGTTGACAGAGAGAAGGGATGTTCTTGAGGATCGCAGCAGGTTCTTTTGAGAATCACCTGCTCTAATAGATCCAGTTAAGGGCCTCAGTCTCTACTCGTTTGACCTTCTAGCCGCAGCTATGTTGGCCTTTGTTGGGGACTATACTGATATGTGTTTTCCACCTTTCTCATTTCTCTCATGTAAATCCTAATTCCTGTGTTAAAGTCTTTTATTCTGTTTTCCTGACTGAGTCTAGTAATACAGCATTTATGAGAGAGTTTGAGAAAATAACATCATCTTTGATCACATGGTCAAAAATGTTTGGAGATAACAGCTTTGTAGGACAAAACCCCAATTCCCTAATGTGGTCACTCTTCCTCCTGGCAAGCTTTCTTGCCAGCACTTGGAGATTGGGAAAAAAAAAAAAAAAAGGCAAGCAAGCATGTGCAATATATATCAGTGATATTTGCATTCAGTCACCTGTCACCAGTTATGGCCTACCCACAATTATGTTTTGCTATGCTTCATTGTTGCCAGAGAGAGACAAACAATAATCTCTAGCTCCTCAACATTCAATTTGGCATAGAAATCTCAATATGGTGTCTGCTCCCTAGAAGACTCCGCATAATGGATTGTCTTACTAATTGTAATAGTAAAGTTCCCACTAGATACTTGTTCAATACTCAAAAAGAAATTAATTTAAAATCAAACTAAGCACATATTCTGAGGCCTGGAAGAAACATAACTATAATCTTAACAAGGGCTAATGAAGTCCCCTATATTTCATATTGCTCTGTTAACTATTGAAACAATAACTTTCTAATTTGGTCAAAGCTTCATCTAGGTTATTTCTAGACTAGCCCCTGTAGCCAATGCTAAATCCCCACAAGTACTACAGAATGAATGAAAGAAAATATATTCACTTTGCACCCAGGAGCAGTGATACTATCAGAATATTATCAAATATTCAAATTGGTTACATTTTTTTCTGTTTTTCATTTACTTCCCTCTCTTTGACCTTTTATCTCACTTGTATTTGTATTTTTAAAAGGGAGCAAAGTAGAGAAAGAAAACAAATTGATTTTTGAAAATAATAGCCCTTGTGTTTGTAGTACAACACTTGTGCTACTATATTTTTAGCCAAAATAAATGTATCAATTTCATAATTAGAACAATTTTGAACTCAGATTCAACTGAGTGTCCAAGAAATAGAAGTCACATTCCAAAGTCTATCATATATAACTTGCAAAAGAAAGACTCCTCACTTTTTCATTAATCCCTTCACCCATATTTTAGAATATAAATTTCAGAGGCTGGAATTTGAGAAAAGTACTTCTTTGTAAAAAAAAAATAATAATAAGCTGAGTTCTGTGTACTTTTCATTACTTCCTCCCAATGTGGGAGAAGTTATATTAAGATCCTCTTAATTTCAAGTCAAGAGATAAAAATTTTTCGAAGGAAACTTGAAGATTTTATGTATCCTATGAATTTTTAGAGATACAGTATTCTGGGTTTTGCCTTATTCTTGAGAAACCAAGAGAGCACAAGCCTGGCTACGTAGCTTTTCTGGAATGGAAGTAAAGGCATGTTGCTGCATCTATGGCTTTATGAGTTAACAGCCCTTTTGTTGGGGTAAATACCTTGTGTAAGAAATGATTCCAGGAAAGAAAATGAGTCAGTACGGGGTGGATTGATGTGTCATTCAAGAGGACCATTTGTTTGGGCAAGCTAATGACAAATTCCTAAGTCTGTAAAAGTACCAGTTAAGGACTAGCTGGGCATATATTCTTTCATATCAAGGACACTGTAAATGGGAAATTCCAGTTTGGGGATGACTATCTCTGAAGACCCCATAAATGCGTAACGTAAGCGAAAGATATAATTTTAAACTCCTGACACCTCTAGATAATATAATGCCAAGAGCAATGAACTTCAAAATTTATTTCACTTTTCTCTTTTACCCCCTTATCTCTATATCTTTGGTCCCAAAATGGTCAGAAACCAGAATTTCCAAGATAGAGGGAAATGGATAAAGCAAGACACAGAGGAAGTGAACCAAGTCTATTGCTACCCACAGGTAGCTAATGAACTGTGAGGGACTAGAGATTCAGGGATGCTGTTAAAAAACAAGACTCCTTAGTTATAGACAGGAAACTATTATTCATGGCACAGGTGGCAACATGAACTTATGTTTGCACCAGTTCTCTATATGTCATGGGCCTGGATAGATACTGAGACTGTAGTGGGTTTGCATAATATGCAGTGAAGAACCTTGACATGGGAAACCTCACTTTTATAATAGGCTGCAAGCAAACATCTCTGAATAAACCTCAGAAAACAAACGTCTCCTTTGTCTCAGTTGGAAACATTATTTGCAATAATAAAGATATTTTTAAAAAAATGGACATAAAGCAAAACAATAAAACCCTACCTTCTTCTCCAGAGGGAGACATAATCTCTCTCTTCCAGGGTTGTTCACTATGCAAATATCTTTGAAAAGATATTCAAGAATAAAGGCAGTCAGTGCCTCTACTCTCAAGATGTACGGAAACATGACTAGCCCATGGAGAATAGCCTTGAAACCATTGCCAATCAGAAACAGGCCAAAGCAATGAGATGTGCAAAAATCTAAACTTTAATTAAAGATTGAAGTTTTTGATGATTTAAAGTACTTGTTCATTTTTATTACTAAACTGAGATTGGGTTTGGGGATTTGAAGTAATAGGAAAGCATTTTTAATATTGTGAGAATGATTTCATCTTAGCAAGTGGGTACAGCAAATTCTAAATATTAACATTAAGGAAGATTGATAAAGAGAGAGAAAGAGAAAGAAAGAGAGAGAAGAAAGAAAAAATAGGGAAAGGAAAGAAGGAAGTTTATTATCATATACCATGAATCATACTTGTTCATCATTAAACTGATTATAGATTAAGTAACCACATAGAGAGAGATCTGCAATAATTAGAATTTTAAAACAAATGCCCACAATGTCTGCTTTTATTCTACCATTTAATGATCTAGTAAATATTCTACATGAGCTGGTATGCTAAGTTTACATAATATGGGTTAATTTATATATTTATACTATACAAAATTTATGTGTGACATTTTCTGTTTATTTGTATTTTTAGAAAATGCTATCTCAAATGCATTTAATTTTGATCCACTTTAAAAAAAAAGCGTAGGCAGTTTGACAAGAAATGAAGAGGATTTGTGGTTGACTAAAGGCTAGAAATCTTATGTTTCAAAGGGGAAAGTACAATTTTCCTTTTAAACATATATGTTTCAATCTGTTAATGAAAAATGTGAAAGATTAAACTGGGAGAAAAAAGAACCAATTCTTTTTCTTTAGTTTGCAACTAATAACTAATAAGATATTGGAAGTCACTAAATCACTTTTGTCCTAATTCTTATCATCTAAAAATAAAAATGAGGAACAAGCAAATAATTTTACAAATTATAAGTGAAATTCAATACTAACCCTCTTGCCTAGAAAGAAAATGACTTTCTAAAATCAAAATGATCTCAAAAAGAAAAGCACAGCTTTGACTAAATAATAGTCAAAAAGTTTATGGTGAAAAAATGAAAAAAAGTAAAACACACACGTAATAAAAGCAAATATTAAACTGGAAAAATGCAGCAAATACTAGAAGAGAAGACAGATATATTATTAAATAATTTAAATTCATATGGAAAACCCAAAAATCTAAATCAATAATTCAGTAAATTATGAACAGACTTAGGGTAAATCCAGTGGTAAGTATTCAAATCTAATAGGTAGTAGAGATATTCAAAATACCACTCCAATGAAGTACTATTTTTCATTTGTTAAACAGTGAATAAAATGTTATTTCCTGATCATTAAAAAAATGGATTGGTGGTCTTGGGCTCTTAAGACTGTTTTTTAAGCTCTGTGACCAAGCCCTTATATATAATCATTCTGTATTCTCAACCTATGCCTTCTACCTCAATATGACTATTAATTTCCAGTAACTGATTCCATGAGATTAATTTTTTAAATTCCATTTATAGTAACGTCAAGTAACATCCAGGTGTGGATGCACAAAATTTAAAATACATTGAGACTGCTGAACAATTTTTTGATAGTTGAGTATTGGGAATTAGAGCTCAGATTGAGAAAAAAAGACAAAAATACAGAAAAGGTCAGAGGTTAGGTGTCAAGGGAGTCAAGGAATAATTTTCTTAACTTGACTGTCTGTAAACACAGACTCATCCAGCCCATTTTCGGCAAGATAAACACTGCTTCTTGAGCTGGTCCCACCGGGAACCCTCTGGTTTTCCAACCCAAGTTATCCCTTCCCTGGCTTACCCTCATTATAGGGTGGAGCCACTTCAACACAAAGGCCCCAAAGTTGTTAAAAGTGACAAAGGCCTATCGAGATCTCATCAAAAGAAAGATATATGTGCAGTTAATGTAGATAAAATGCAGTGGGAATATATAATTTGCAATATTTTAGAACTTTGAGAATGTTTAAATGTTGGTAAGAAGGGCCTGATTGAGGTTGATTAATATGAATTTGTCACGTTATCAGCAAGCCTAGCTATGTGATTTTTTTCCTGGAGGACTCAGAAAGTCTGCATAAAGGCAAAGAGGAAAACAAACCCTGAATGAAAGTTTTGAGTGTGTGTGTTTTTCTAGAAGGTTGTGACCGAAACAGAAAAACAAGGAAATTGAAAAAATTGTCAAAAGAGTCATGGAAAAGTTGAGCCATGATATGAATTCATTTGCATCAGACAGAGCTCTTGGTTACAAACATCAGAATGGGATCAGACAGTAAATGTATTAAATAATATTTTATACCTCATGGACTTTCCAAGAGTGCCAGAGTTTGGCATGGGAAGTTACTCAACCAGAAAAAGCACATAGAACAATATGGGCAATGTTTTAGGGAAGAAATTACTGCTGCCACCATTCTGCACTGGGTAGCTCATCATATCCATATGTGCTTTCATTGGTAAATAAAGGGATTGGATAGCAAAACTCTTGATTGTGCTGTCCTCCCAAAGCTGGCTATCTCCAATTTCTCCTCAAGAAAAGATGAATTCCGTGCATTTCTGTTTTCTCATGTTTCAGTCACTGACCTATGTATCTCTGGTCTTATGACTAGAAAGGCAAGTTTTGGCTTTGTAACAGGAGAAATTTCCCAAGCCAAAGATAGGAGTTCAAAAATGCTTGATGATCACATGAAAAATTTCTATATTTCTGCTCCTATGTAATTCTCTGAATTTGCTCTTATTTCTTCCCCCAAATCAACTGGAAACATTGCCTTCTGAGTGATGAATTTATTATTTTCACTTCTTCCAGGATTTGCCACACTGGTTTTTAGTAGCAATGATGTCTAGAAGACATACTTTGGACCCCTTGTAAGTAGAAAGATGCACAGATGCCTCTATGTTGACTCAGCTGTTTAAATACACATTTTCAAATGAAATATGTGCAGCATTGATGCCAAATTCCTCCTGACATTCACAGTAATATTGAACTTGACTCAATCAAACAAGTATAACAATATCTGGAACAGAAGTTTCATCTAGGTTTTATCTGGGTGGAGTATTTAACACTCATTTTTAGTTTTCAGTTTGAAAAAAAATTGAGAAAGTATTGGTGATTGAAGTTGTGCAGCCATTAAATTCAAAAGGCATGCTACTACTATTTAAAGCATCTTCTAGCTTAATGTTAAATTGTCCTTAAAATAGTTCTGGTTTAAGCCTGCAAAACGCTTTACAATGTGCTCAGTCTCTGTAGAACAATTTTCTCAAAGGTTGAAACAAAATTACTATGACAATATCTTAAATATTATTTAAATAAAAATTTTAAAATTTTAGAGAATATGTGACAAGTAATTCCTGTATCTCTTTGTTACATAATCACACTTAAAAACAGAAATAGGATTTTTTAATGACAAAGATTCAGTTTAAAATCATTTTTTTATATAAGCATGCACAGAAACAAATGAAAAATGTTTAGAAAAATAATGAGATGCTAATAAAACCTAATTTTCTCCTGTTTGTATGTATCTACATCAAAGCATTTGGATAAAAATGTATCATAGTCTGATGTATGCAGGTATCTCTTCAGTTTGTACTCTGAATGTCTTGACTATCCTTGCCTTTACATTTGTGCTTCCTAGCGCCTAATAGGTCATACTTAGTAGGGTTCTTGTAAATGTAAAAGGGAGAGAAACATTAAGAACAGAACAGAAGCACAAAGGAGGAATGCAAGCAAGCAATCTGGGAACAAATACCTATTTCCTCCTGGTCATCACAGAGAGAGTTAGGTATACTAGTCATGCCATGGCAAGCACCAATATCACTGTTATTATGTTGCTGGAATGAACAAGTGTTGCTTCCAAAGAAATAATCTTGTGACACATATTACCATATTTATATACCCAAATTGAAACCGAGACTTGATACGCAAATGCGCTCTGATTTTGGGGAACAGGCTGTAATCATTGTTTGAATTTATAGCCTAAAGAATGTGATTAGAGTGATGAGAAAGTAGAAAACATATGAAAAAACAGGGCCTTTAGAAAAGAATTAAGACATAAAAAGTAGAAGATGATTATGGTTCTCCATGTGAAATGAAGGGAATGAAGTTGAAAATACTTCTGATCAAACAGTAATTGTGCCACTTTCTCGGTGTATGGCCTTTAAGAAAATAAGGGCAAAAGTAATAGATTTCACCCATGCATTCTTTAACTTAGTAAATATTTATTTATCACTTACTGTGCTTCAGATTTTAGCATAGTAAAATGCTAAATTTTAGCAGAAATATAAGCCCTTTTATTACAGAGATGAGATGAAAATTACCAGTAAATATAGTAAATAAGTATGTTATATTTTTTAAAAAAAGAGGAAATGAGCGGGCTAAAGGGGATTCAAAGTGGTCCATGTAGGAGGGAAATCTGTAGTACTAAATAAAATAGGAAGGAGTAGACCTAAAAGAAAAGATAAGATTTGGGCCAAGATTTGAAGTGATGGAATTAGTCAGGTGACTATCTGGGGATTGAGTGATCCAGTCAAAGGAAATATTTAAAGAAAATATATTAAGGTAGGAATATTTCCAGTATATTTTAGCTGCAAAGCAGAAGCTGTTATAGCAGGGAATGAATAAGCAATGAGTGAGACTTGAGTGATGAAGTCAGATGTAATAGGAAGTCACCACCCACCAGGGATAATGGGGATTGTAGAAGGACCTTGTAGACCATTTCAATGACTTTTATGCTGCATTTGTGGTATGAGGAACAATTGTGAGACATTTGACCGAAGAGTAACATGATCCACTTACTCTGGCCAAAGAATAGATGGTAGAAGGCCAGGCATGGAAGCAGGATAATCTGTTAGAAGTCTATCTGCGCTGATCCAAGAGAGAAATGGTGGCAGCTTGGGTCAGAGTGGTAGTAATATAGTGATGAGAAGTGACAGTACTTTGGATGTATTTTGAACATTGAGCAAATAAGACTTGTGATATATTCAACATAGGATATAAGACAAAGAAAAATCAAGAACGACTTCAAAATATTTTCCCCAAAAAATATTTTTTTGCCAAACAAGCAGAAAGATAAAGTTGTTAACCAATTGAAGAAAGGTTATTGATGGAACTAGTTTTAGGGGCAAGAGCAACAAGTTTACCTTGGTTTGAGATACATATTTATCTTAAGTTTGAAATATATATTAGATATCCAAGTGGAAATGTCAAGAGGGATGGAATATCTGGATATGGAACTGTACTGGAGGAAAAAATAAAATCAGTTATCAACAAGTAGATAGCATTTAAAGCCATGAAGTTTTATTAAATCACCAAAGAATTACTGCTCTGATATTAAGTTGTTGGAGAGAAAAGAAGATTATATTATAGTTCTGAGTTATAGGATCTAATGTTCAACCAAAGTGATGGGTTTGAGAGAGAATTATGGATAACTAGGCAAAGAAAAGTGTTTGTAGATATTTGTGCAGGTAGGTGTGTAGACACTCTGATAAGAGTCTATGGAGTTGTTTCCAATTATCCCAGTGAAGTACAAGTAAGGGCATCAGCTGAAGATGAGTGTGAAAGGAAATACTGACTGACTGACTAGAGTGAAAAAGGTGTGAAATAGTGATTTTTGATAGTGGGACCACAAGTAAATTAGCAGAGCATAGCTTGAGAGCCAGGAAGCATTAAGAAGCCACACACATATTAACTGTGATTCAGTCCATGTGGTTGCATGTTTTCCCTCCAGCCATGTGAAGCTGCACAAGACAAACACAAACTAGACAGAGTTTAGGATTTCATCATTGTTTTGGTTTAGACAAGTGTGTAAAACAAATGAGGCAAGACAGTCCTGGTGAGGGATTAAACAAAAGACAGACTCTCAGAATTGACTGTGGAATTACACTTGATAAAGAGCAGAGGGGGAAATCAAGGGGCAAAAGACAGTGGTTTGAAAGATAGTTCACCCATTGATCATATACATCTCTCTATTTTCTTTTCTTCTATCTGCATTTTTATTTCTATATCTAAATCATCTATGTATACCCCATAGGAGTGAACAATGTGAAGAGAAGGGAAGAAAGTAAGGGACCCCATAGCAGGTCACTCAGACGTCCTGCCTTTCCTGCAGTGGTTGAGCCAAGTAGTGGTAAAAAGCAGGGCAGAGCAGGGTCAGGAAATGAGTATATTCCCTTATAGATTTGAGACATCCAAAAGAAAAACAAAGCAAAACAAAACAGATGTTCCCTGTCCTAGAGATTCTTGGAAAATTAGAGTCAAAAACTCTCTCAATCATCTAGGCAGACAAGTCTTAGAAATCTCACCAGGTTTTCTCTTACCAGTGGTGGTAGAAGAGTAGCAAAATGAATTTCAGGGCACCTGAGAGAAGCTTTATAACTGCCATGAAAAGCACTAGAATTAAAGGAGCCTTAAGGATAAGAACTGGGAATTGACACAGAACAGCAGGGTCTGTTGAGAGAAAAGCTAAGCTAGGGCAGACATCTCTGTATGGACAAAGCTCTTCCACATTCCAATACCCATAGCTCTAACTTTCTATTTCTGTGATACAACATAAGTCTTCAGCAACTAAGCTGTAACACAAAGAAAGTTTAAATATCTGTCAATTAAAAACATTGGCACTTGGGATATAATTTGTGTTTACTTACAGAAAAAGAAAATAAAATTTCATGCATACCTTAATTTGTGGATTAAAATTCATATCCATCACTAATAAGGTCAAGTACCAAGCAATGTCATGAGAAAACCACTTCTGGTTTTATTACTCTACAACTTATTTATTGTAGAAAATAAGACATGGTGGTTGTGCTTGTGAAGAACCATTTATAGCTCCTCCTCCAAAAACTGTAGGTTTATAAGATACTATCACCTTTACTGAATGTACTGAAATCCAAAATTCACTTAGAATCAGAAGTCAGGAAGTCAAAATTCAATGAATCATACTTAATTCTTTCTTCTAATTCCAATGTCTTATCTATCTAATCAATGACTTCTCATTGCTTTCTTCTTTATGACTTTTAAATCATCCCAATTCTAGTTCCTCTGACATCTAAGTAGCTCGGGAACTAGCATCATTTTCAAGAATAATTACTACGGTATTTGAATTGCTTTCTCTCCCTTCAAACCAACACAATTATCGCTATCAATATTTTCTCAACAAGACAAAAGTGCTGTAAAATGAAAATTTGAACATGTCCCTCCCTTTCATAAAGTCAGTGAAATCCCATCACTCTTAGAATAATGTGCCAAATTACAGTGCTTTCAGGACATGGATCCTCCTTACAAACATTGCATATTTTGTTACATTTACATTAGTGTTCAACATTTTACCTATGTAGAATTATTTGCTGGTCCCTGATATGACTTACCTCTAGGCTCTCGCACAGAGTATTTCTTCTGTCTAAACTACCCATCTATTGCTCCTCCAAGGCCCACTTGGTCTTGGTCTTTGCCTGAAAAACTCTGATTAGATAAGCCCAAAAAGATGCTAAAGGTTAAGGTGCATTAAGTACAAAATGTTTTTTGCATTTAAATGTTATTCTATTTTTTTAAAATTTTAATTCCTGTATAATTAACATACAGTAGTTATATTAGTTTCAGGTACAATCTAGTGATTCAACAATTCTATACATTACCCATGCTCATCATCATAAATATACTCTTTAATCCCTATCACCTATTGCACCCATTCCCCCACCTATCTCACCTCTGGTAACCATCACATTGTTCTTTATAGTTAAGAGTCTGTTTCTTAGTTTATCTCTCCCTCTTTTTTCCTCCCCCCTTTGTTCATTAGTTTTCATTTCTTAGATTCCACATATGAGTGAAATCATATGGTATTTGTCTTTGACATTTCACTTAGGATTATACTCTCTAGCTCCATCCATATTGTGGCAAATGGCAAGATTTCATTCTTTTTTAGGCTGAAAAATATTCCATTGTATGTAAATATAAAACATCTTCTTTATTCATTCATCTATCACTGACACTTGAGCTGCCTCTATAATTTGGCTACTGTAAATAATGCTGCAATAAATACAGGGTGCATTTATCTTTTCGAATTAGTGTTTTTGTATTCTTTGGGTAAATACCCAGTAGTGCAATTGCTGGATCATAGAGTAGTTCTGTCTTTAATTTTTGAGGAAACTCCATACTGTTTTCCACAGTGGGTATACCAGTTTGCAGTCCCACCAACAGTGCAATAGGGTTCCTTTTTCTCCACATCCTCGCCAACACTCGTTTCTTGTGTTTTTAATTTTAGCCATTCTGACAGCTGTTAAGTGATATTTCATTGTATTTTGATTTTCATTTCCCTGATGATGAGTGATGGTGAGCATCTTTTCATGTGTCTGCTTTGCCATTTGGATGTCTTTTTTGGAGAAATGTCTGTTCATGTCTTCTGCTCATTTTTTAATCACATTGTCTTTTGGGTATTAAGTTGTATCAGTTCTTTACATACTTTGGAAACTAACCCTTCATCAGATATGTCATTTGCAAGTATCTTTTCCCATTCACTAGATTGCCCTTTAGTTTTGTTGATTGTTCCTTCACCGAGCAGAAGATTTTTATTTTGATGTAGTCCCAATTTAATTTTGCTTTTATTTCCCTTACCTCAGTAGACATATCTAGAAAAATGTTTCTGTGGCCGATGTCAGAGAAATTATTGCCTGTGCTCTCTTCTAGGATTTTTATGGTTTCAAGTCTCACATTTAGATCTTTAATCCATTTTGAGTTTATTTTTGTGCATGGTGTAAAAAAGTGGTCCAGTTTCATTCTTTTGCATGTAGCTCTCAGTTTTCCCAACACCATTTGTTAAAGAGACTGTCTTTTTCCCATTGCATATTCTTATTTTCTTGCCTCTTTTGTCGATTGATTGCCATAAAATAATTGTTGTGCTTCTGTGCTTTCTATACTGTTCCATTAATCTATGTGCCTATTTTTGTGCCAGCATTACTCTGTTTTGGTTACTACAGCCTTGTAGTATTCCTTGAAATCTGTAATTGTGATACCTCCAGGTTTTTTTTTCCTTTTTCAAGTTTGTTTTGGCTATTCAGGGTCTTTTGTGGTTCCATACAAATTTTAGGATGATTTGTTCTAGTGTTATGAAAACTATTGTTGGCATTTTGGTAGGGATTGCATTAAATTTATAGATTGCTTTGGGTAGTAGGGACATTTAAAAAATATTTCTTCTCTCAATATATGAGCATGGAATATCTTTCCATTTTTTGTGTGTCATCCTCAATTTCATTCATCAGTGGTTTATAGTTTTCAGAATACAGGTCTTTCACCTCCTTGGTTAAGTTTATTTCTAGGTATTTTATTCTTTTGGGCGCAGTTGTAAGTGGGATTGCTTTCTTAATTTCTCTATAACTTCATTATTAGTGTATAGAACTGCAATAGATTTCTGTACTTTAATTCTGTATCCTGCAACCTTACTAAATTCATTTAACAGTTATAGCAGTTTTTGGTGGACTTCAGGGCTTTCTATATATAGTATCATGTCATCTGCAAATAGTGTACATTTTACTTCTTCCTTACCAATTTAGATGCTTTTTATTTCTTTTTGTTGTTTGATGGCTGTGGCTAGACTTCCAATACTATATTGAATAAAAGTGGTGAGAGTGGACATTCTTGTCTTGTCCTGATCTTAGGGGGGAATCTTTCAGTTTTTCACCAAAATGTATGTTAGCAGCTGTGGTTTTTTCACATAACGTCTTTATTATGTTGAGTTATGTTCCCTTTAAACATACTTTGCTGAGTTTTTTTTTTTCTTTTAATAATGAATAGCTATTGTATTTTGTTAAATGCTTTGTCTGCATCTATTGAAATGATTATAGAGTTTTTACCCTTTCTCTTATTGATGTGATGTATCACATTGATTGATTTGCAAATATTGAACCACTCTTGTATCCTAGGAATAAATCCCACTTGATCATGGTGAATGATTTTTTCAATATACTGTTGGATTCGGTTTGCTAATACCTTGTAGAGGATTTTTGCATCTATGTTCATCAGCTATATTGGCCTGTAATTTTTTTTTTGTAGTGTCTTTATCTGGTTTTAGTATCAGGGTAGTACTGGTCTCATAGAATGAATTTGGAAGTTTTCCTTCCACTTCTATTTTTTTGAAGTAGTTTGAGAAGAGTAAGTATTAACTCTTCTTTAAATGTTGGTAGAATTTACCTGTGAAGGCATCTAGTCTTGGACTTCTGTTCATTGAAAGTTTTTTGATTACTGATTTAATTTCATTGCTGGAAGTCAGTCTGTTCAAATTTTCTATTTATTCCTGATTAAATTTGGGAGATTATATATTCTAGAAATTTATCCATTTTTTGTAAGTTGTCCAATTTGTTGGCATAAAGCTTTTCATAATCTCTTAAAATCTTTTGTATTTCTGTGGTATCAGTTGTAATTTCTCCTTTTTCATTTCTGACTTTGAGTCCTCTCTCTCTCTCTCTCTCTTATGAGTCTGGCTAGACGTTTATCAATTTTATTGATCTTTTCAAAAAACCAGTTATGTCCTATTTCATTGATTTGTTTTGTTGTTGTTGTTGTTGTTGCTGTTGTTTTGTTTTTGTTTTTGTTTTTTTAGTTTCTATATCATTTATTTCTACTCTAATCTTTATTATTTCCTTCCTTCTACTGGTTTTTGGTTTTGTTTGTTCTTCTTTTTCTAACTCCTTTAGGTGTAAGTTTAGGTTGTTTACTTAAGATTTTTCCTGCTTCTTGAGGTAGGCCGATATTTCTATAAATTTCCTTGTAAAATAGTTTTTGTTGAATCCCAGATGTTTTGGACCATTGGGTTTTCATTTTCATTTGTCTGCACGTATTCTTTTATTTCTTCTTTAATTTCATTTTGACTCATTCATTGTTTAATAGTTCGTGATATAATCTCCATGTATTTGTGGTCTTTCCAGATTTTTTCTTGTTGTTGATTTCTAGTTTCATAGTGTTGTCATCAGAAAAGATGCATGGAATGACTTTGATCTTTCTGAATTTGTTGAGACTTGTTTTGTGGCCTAATATGTGACCTATTTTGGAGAATGTTCCATATGCACTTGAAAAGAATGTACTCTTGGGGCACCTGGGTGGCTCAGTCGTTAAGCGTCTGCCTTCGGCTCAGGTCATGATCCCAGGGTCCTGGGATTGAGCCCCGCATCAGGCTGTCTGCTCAGCGGGAAGCCTGCTTTTCCCTCTCCCACTCCTGCTTGTGTTCCCTCTCTCACTGTGTCTCTCTCTGTCAAATAAATAAAATCTTAAAAAAAAAAGAAGAAGAAAAGAAAAGAATGTATTCTGCTGTTTTAGGATGGAAAGTTCTGAATATATTTGTAAAAACCATCAGTCTGATGTGTCATTCAAAGCTAGTGTTTCCTTATTGATTTTCTGTTTGGATGATGTGTCCATTGATTATAAATGGGATGTTAAGGTCCCCTACTACTACTGTATTACTATCAATTACTTTCTTTATATTTGTTACTAACTGCTTTAAGTATTTGGGTGCTCCCATGTTGGGTGCAAAAATATTTACAATTATTTTATCTTCTTGTTGAATTGTCCTTTTAATGATTATATAGTCTCCTTCTTTGTCTTTTGTTACAGTCTTTGTTTTAAAGTCTATTTTGTCTAATATAAATATTGCTACCTGGCTTCCATTTCACATTCATTTACATCTTAAATGTTTCGCCATCCCTTCACTTTCAATCTGCATATGTCTTTTCTGGTTTGTTTGTTTGTTTTAATTTTAGTTAGTGAACATACAGTGAAATATTGGTTTCTGGAGTAGAATTCAGTGATTCATCACTTACATACAATACTCAGTGTTCATTACAACAAGTGCCCTCTTTAATATCCATCACCTATCTGGAACATTGCCCACCCATATCCCTCCATCAACCTTCAGTTTGTTCACTATTGTTAAGAGTCTCTTATGGTTTATTTCCCTCCCTCTTTTTTTTCTTTCCCCCCTTCCTATATGTTCATTTGTTTTCTTTCTTAAATTCTCCATATGAGTGAGATCATATGGCCTTTCCCTGATTGACTTATTTCATTTAACATAATTTTATTTATTTATTTATTTATTTATTTATTTATTTATTTATTTTTAGAAACGGGAACTCTCTTCAACTGTTGGTGAGAAAGCAAACTGGTGCATCCACTCTGAAGGTTCCTCAGAAAGATACAAATAGAACTACCTTATTATCCAGGAATTGCACTACTACGTATTTATCCAAAGAATGCAAAACTACAGATTCGAAGGGGTACATGAACCCTGATGTTTATAACAGCATTATCAACAATAGCTAAATTATGGAGAGAGCCCAAATGTCCATCAACTGATGAATGGATAAAGAAGAGGTTGTATATATATATATATAATGGAATACTACCCAGCCATCAATCTGCATGTGTCTTTAGGTCTGAAATGAGTCTTTTGTAGGCAGCATAAGGATGGGTCTTGTTTTTTATCCATTCTGTCACTCTATGTCTTTGGAGCAGAATGTTTAGTCCATTTACATTCCAGGTAATTATCGATGGGTAAGTTTGCTATTTTGTTCCTTGTTTTATGGTTGTTTTTGTGTTTTTTCTTCATTCCTTTCTTCTCTTGCTAGCTTCTCTCATGATTAGTTGGCTTTCTTAATGATACTTGGAATCTTTTCTCTTTATTTTTTGCATATCTATTATTGGTTTTGGTTTGTTACCATTCGGTTCATACATAACATCTTTTGTATTTAGTCGTCTATATTAAGTTGATGGATGCTTAAGTTTGAAACTATTCTTACTCCTCTGCTCCCCATGTTTTATGTATATAGTGTCATACTTTATATCCTTTTATTTTTTGAGTACCTTGACTGATTTTTGCAGATATACTTATTGTTACTGCTTTTGTGCTTCCTACTTTCCTTACTCTTGTTTATATTCTTTCCCTTCCACTCGAAGAATCCCTTTTAACATTTCTTGTAGGGCTAGTTTAGTGGTCATGAGTTCTTTTAACTTGTATTTTTCTCTGGTAAACTTTTTATCTCTCCTTCAATTCTGAATGAAATACTTACTGGATAGAGTATTTTTGGCTGCAGAGTTTTTCTTTTCAGCACTTTGGATACATCATGACACTACCCTCTGGCCTGCAAAGTTTCTGCTGAAAAATTAGCTAATAGTTTTATGGGATTTCCCTTGTATGTAACTGCTTTTATTTTTCTTTCTTTTTTTCTTCTTTTTGTTGTTTTTAATATTCTCTCTTTACCACTCTGTTTTGCCATCTTAATTACTGTGTCTTGGTGTGGACCTCCTTGGGTTGATTTTGTTGGGGGATCTTTGTGCCTCCCACATCTGGATTTCTGTTTCTTTCCCCAAATTCAGGAAGTTTCATTCCAGCTATCATTTCTTCAAATACATTTTCTGCCCCTTTTCTCTCTCTTCTCCTTCTGGGATCCCTAAAATACCAATGACATTATGCTTGATGGTGTCACTGAGTTCCCTAAGTCTCTTCTCATTTTGCATTATTTTTTTCTCTCACTTGATCAATTTCTATTACTCTATCCTCCAGGTCACTGGTTTGTCCTTTTGTTTCATCTAGTCTATTTGGTCTAGTGTATTTTTCTTTTCATTTATTGTGTTCTTCATCTCTGATTTGTTCTTTTTCATTTCACTGTTAAGGGTCTTGCTGATGTCCTCCACTCTTTTCTCACATCCGGTTATTATCTTTATGATCATTACTTTAAATTTCCTATCAGGCATATTAGTTATCTTTCACTTAGGTCGCTTGCTGTGACTCTGGTTTTATTCTTTAATTTGAGACATACTCCTCTGTCTCTTCATTTTATCTAACTTTCTGTGTGTTTTTATGTGTTAAGACAGCTATGTCTATTGCACTTGAAAGTAGCAGCCTTATGAAGAAGAGATCCTGTAGTGCTCTACCATGTAGTGTCCCCTGTTCGCCAGAACCTGGAACTTCAGGGGTGTTTCCTGTGTGTGATGCATGGGCCCTGGTGTTGTGACTGAACTGTTTTTTCCTTCAGTGCAATCGTCTACAATAGCTCTCTCTAACTGTTGTGGGCAGTGTTTGTTCCCTGTGGTGTTAGTGGGCCAGTCTTGGGACACCTTGGTAGGGTTGAGTCAGACCAAGTATTTCCCAGAGATGCAGTAGCACAAAACTGCAGGGTGCTTTCCCTGCAGTGTTGTGCTCTAAGAAGTTTTTGTTGGTGTGTGGGACCTGCATTCAGACCACCATCTGCCTCCATCCCAATGCTGGGCCTTTGACTGGTGTGTGTGTTTATCTTTCCCTCTTTCTGGGGCAGGAGTCACTTTGGAGTGGTGCTGGCTACTGTAGGGGCTGCTTGCACCCTTCTAGGCTTACACTACCATCCTGTATGGACTCTGGCCAAAAGCATATGGGAGAGGGCAAATGTGGTGAAGCACAGCACAGAAGGGCAGTGCAGTGGTGCTAGCAAGCTTTGACTGCTGAGGTCCTCTGTGGGAGGAGCCCTACAGCACCTGGACTGAGGCAAGCTGTCCAGAGGGGTGGATTCACAGAAGCACAATATGGAGGAGTGGGGAAGCAGTGTTAGCAAGTTAGGTAGCAAGTCTTAAGGGTGGCTGTGTGTTTATGCTGGGGGACAGGGGAGAGAAATGACACCTGCCAGTTCCTTTGTTCCTGGAGGAGTTCCCCAATGATTTCTGCCCAAATAACTCTCCCTCCCATATACCCCAAGCACCTTTTAGACTGCTGCTTCTTTGCTGTATCTTCACAGGTTATCTGTTACACTGTCTCTTTAAGGTTAGAGACTCAATTTCCTCTTTCCCACCAACTTTCCCAGAGCTGAGCCAACTGATCTTCTAAAATTCAGGTTTTAAGTCTTGCTGTTTGTAAGAACTCACAAAATTCAGCTCTTCTGGGTTTTTAAAACCAAATGTTATGGGGATTCATCTTCCCCAGTCAGGTTCCCTGGTGTGAGGGCATCTCTTTCTCTCCTCTCCCCACGTTTACAGCATCCTTCTCTCCCACAGTCCTGCAACTCTGTTTAGTTCCTGACCACATTTCTGCCCTTCCCACCCTCTTCAGTGTGGCTTCTTTTCTACATTTAGTTGTGGAGTTTATTCTGCCAGTCTTTGGGTCATTTTCTGGGTGGTTTACATTAATATGAACGTTATCCAGTTGTATCTGTGAGATGAGGAACCTAGAGTCCTCCTACTCCACCATCTTTCCCAGAAGTCTTCTGGTCACTGCAGCAACCATGGTTAATCAACTTCCTCTCCTTCTGTTTTTAAACAGATGTATCCTCTTACAGAAGAAAAATGACCTGAAGCTCAATCCCCAATTAGGCAATTGTTGGTCAAATACAATGGATTTATTTTGACTTGTTCTATCTCATTATATGTGAAGATTATTGGGAAAAAAATTGAAAAAAAAGTGTTCCTTCTGTATAAGGGAAACGTGATTTCAATGACAATACTTTCAGTTCATTTGAATTTAATAAAAACATATTCATTAATTTTGATTGCTATTACTTAAATTGTCTAACATCATTTTCCTGTAGCAGAATCAGTGGGTAATTTCAAACTAAAAAATGGCATACAACAGTGATCTGAGGTTAGAAATATTGCTCAATCAATTTCTTCCTATGCTTTCAAAAGTCAGTGAGCTCTACCATCTTAATACTATTCTTTCTAAATCAGATAAGAAGAATGGATTTTTTCTTCTAATGTGTGAACCAAATGAGGGAATAAAGACTGATTCATAGATTTTTCTGTACTGATACAAATTTATGAATTAATGGACAACACTTCTAAATAAGTTCATTGCCTACAGCAGTTTCACCCAAGTTATTCCATAGCAATAATACAACTGTAAATGTTTTGTTATCATCTTATGTTATTTAGTAAGATATATTTGAGAGATTTATCTCTGAATGCCAGTAATTTGCCTATTTTTAAAATACATTTGTAATACTTCTTCTTCTTGATTTGCTTAGTATTGTAGGAACAACATTGTCCAAATGCCTTTGCCTCTGGCCAAAGATAGGAATCAGAAGCAGAATATAGTTCAAGTGTATTAAGGAAGTAAGATTATTTCTATATTCTGTTTCCAGTGGCTTCACTGGCATCAGCTCCTTCTCTTCATTATTCTGTCTCCTACAAAATACACCTTCCCTTGCTATAGAGCACCAGCTACAGAGCTCTCACAACATCACTTCTTTCATGTGTCCCTCCAGTCTTAGGAATGGTAGTGTTTCCTGCTGTTTCTAATCTCTGCTTACTTTCTCATAAATTGTCTTCCTTTGGTATCCAGTCACCCATGTAACCAATTCCTTGTGTTAAATTTTCCCTGATTGAAACACTTACATGGTTTTAATTCTCCCTGCATACAAACAGATCATTGTTTCTTTTTTAGGCTTAAAGAGATAAAGACTAGAGGAACTTGGTGGCACCTGGGTGGCTCAGTCATTAAGCGTCTGCCTTCGGCTCAGGTCATGATCCCAGAGTCCTGGTATCAAGCCCCGCATCGGGCTCCCCGCTCCGCAGGAAGCCTGCTTCTCCCTCTCCCACTCCCCCTGCTTGTGTTCCCTCTCTCACTGTGTCTCTCTCTGTCAAATAAATAAACAAAATCTTTAAAAAAAAAAAAAAAAGACTAGAGGAACTTTAAGGTGATTCTTCTTATAAGAGTGAATCTCTTTGATAAAACAGTACTTCCAGCACAACCCTCTAAGAAGAAAAGTCCCATGTTCTTAGGAAATTAAAATGCTTATACTTCATATTACATTTTAAGAAATCTACAGGGGTGTCTGGGTGGCTCATATGGTTAAGCATCCACCTTCGGCTCAGGTCATGTTCCCAGGGTCCTGGGATCGAGCCCCACATTGGGCTCCCTGCTCAGCAAGGAGCCTGTTTCTCCCTTGCCCTCTGCTACTCCCTTTGCTTGTACTCTCTTGCTCTCTCTGTCAAATAAATAAATTAATATCTTTAAAAAAAAATCTACAAAGAAAATCTCATTACTATGCCCCTGGATGACACTTGAGTATTTTTTTTTCTAATGTTTAAAGTCAATTAATACTATCAACTAATTTATTTCTAGTGCCTTCTATATACTTCATGATGAGGGAACAGAAGGCAAGCTGAAGACAAAGGAGAAGCTGACACGGGTGCCACAACTCTCCCACACCAGATGGGATATATGTGACATTCCTCATACACCCCTGGCTGTCCTAAAGCTAAGGAAAAGAAAAACAAATAGTCAACTTATAGAGATCACAATCCTGAAAGACGTGAGTCTCCCTCAGTTTACAAATGTCTTAGCAATCTACAAGAACGAAGCATTTCTATCAATGGCCTAGCTTCCAGAAGGAAATGTAGATACAATTAAATGTCCTTATAACCTGCAGCCCATTGACAGTTAATTGAAGCAGGCAGAGTGTAATGTTCCTCCAGGAAGCTCCCAACTATCTTAACATTAATGCCTTGCTAGAGGGAAAAACAACCTTCATCTGACAATGGCAAGGCCTCTGGTATCTTGAGAAGCTTCTTTAACATATGAAAATCCTTTTGAAACCTCCTCTTTTCTTATCTCCCCCAACTCCAAGGTCTGTAATCAGCCACCCCACACAACCCTGGTGCAGCCACTCTTTCTACCCATGGGTCCTGTCCCTGTGCTTTAAGAAAACCACCTTTTTTTTCTTTAATGGAGGTAGGCTCCTTTTTTTCTTTTTTTAAAGATTTTTATTTATTTACTTGACAGAGAGAGACACAGCGAGAGAGGGAACACAAGCAGGGGGAGTGGGAGAGGGAGAAGCAGGCCTCTTGCAAAGCAGGGAACCTGATATGGGATCATGACCTGACCCGAAGGGAGACGCTTAACAACTGAGCCACCCAGGTGCCCCAATAAAACCACCTTTTTGCATCGAAGACATCTCAAGAATTCTTTCTTGGTCCCCCGACCTCACCCCACCAAACCTCACCTATATTCCGAAATCCCAACACTTCATAAGTACCATTTTATGTTCCCAGAATCTAAAGATATTTTATACACAATCTCTCCCCTCAAAGATAAGGTGGAAAAGAAAGATAAATGAATAGAAAATTAGAAAAACAGAAAAATGGGTAGAACAGAGATAGGTATATGGCTGTATAAGAACATATAAGATAACAATGAAACCTAGGCAGAAGAGGCTTATGGAAAGCCTCATAAAAGAGTTAAATATTATTTTAAATATAATGCTGTAATCAACATCTGTAACCTTAATGTCTTTATTTATGAATTCCCTAGAATACATTTGTTTTTTAATACATATATTTCCATGGAGCCCTACAATGATTCATGTACCTATTTACCTTAGTAACAAACAGAGACCCAGCCCATACTCTCATTGGCACATTATCTTGCACATCCAATAATATGATACAAATCCCTACATTTCTCTCTTCTAAAATTCCTTTCTCATCAACAAATTTGTCCATATATTCAATTTTTTATATGTTCCTCTCATCTTTACCTCCTACTGTAATTTCACTGTTGGCTTTCTTCTAATGACTGATTTCCCTGAAGCCATTTTATGTGAAGGCTTGTTTTGTTTTGTTTTTCCCTTGCACTACTGTATGTTGAGGGTTTGGGTTTGAGTAGATCATCTTCTTGTGCATCACTGTTGTTTTTAAATAATTTCTTCTCTTGTAACTATTTTTTTTCTCTTGTCTCCATAACAATTTTCTATTTCTCTATACAATTCCATTGAAGTTTGTCTCTTCAATGATGTCCATCATTTCTAGCTTTCTAAACTCAATGATCAAGTATCTTTTCATTGTTTTTTTTTGTTTTTAAACTCAGATATATTTAGGAAAATTGATAGCATTCTCTGTTTTTTTTTGGGGGGGGGTGTCTTCTTTTACCCTACATTTCATGGGTTTTTCCTATCTTATTGACAGCTCCTGATCTTTCTCTTTTGTTAGCTACTCCCTCTCTCCTGACATAAAACCTAGGATGTGGGTATTCTCTCATTATTTTATCTATATGCAATCCAATGAGCATGCATTCAGTTTCCTGGATTTTAAAATAAGTATAATCTATAATTCAATTCTGAATCTTCAACACTGACTTTTCTACAAAATTCCAGATATGCATATTCAAATGTGCCCACTTGATGTCTTATCTTAGATGTTTAGCAGCCATCTCAAACTTAACATGGGCTCCAAAGGCTTACTGATTACTTTCCAAAATCTATATCCTCCAAGTCTGAGAATGCTCTCTTTAGAAAACTCCACAGTGAGCCACACAATTTCTCAAGCCATACATATATGTTTAGTTTTTAGATAATTCTTTTATTCTTATGTCAATCTGATGAGGGAGCAGAAGGTTAGCTAAGGACAAAGCACAAGCTGACACCCTGCAACCTCCCCCGCCCCCCACTTCTGGGTGGGATATGTGACCATTTCCCAGGAAACTTCCAACTATCTTAATGTTAATGCCTTGCTAGAGGAAAAGACAACCTGAACTTGACAATGGTAAGGCTTCTGATATCTGTGAGTCTCTAACATATGAAAATCCTTTTGAAACTTCCCTGTTCCTTACCTCCCCCGATTTCCAAGTATATAATCAGCTACCCCCCACAACCCTGGTGCAGCAGCTCTTTCTGCTGATGGGTCCTGTCCCTGTGCTTTAATAAAACCACCTTTTAGGGCGCCTGGGTGGCTCAGTTGGTTAGGTGACTGCTTTCGGCTCAGGTCATGATCCTGGAGTCCCTGGATCGAGTCCCGCATCGGGCTCCCTGCTCGGCGGGGAGCCTGCTTCTCTCTCTGACCCTCCCCCCTCTCATGTGCTCTCTCTCTCATTCTCTCTGTCTCAAATAAATAAATAAAATCTTTAAAAAAAAATAATAAAAAAATAAAACCACCTTTTTGCACCAAAGACATCTCAAGAATTCTTTCTTGGCCGCTGGCTCTGGACCCCACCCCACTGAACTTCACCTATATTCCAAAACCACATCAAATCCATTATCAGTTTATTTTATCTCTAGCTTCAAACATATCTGAAATTCATCTAATAAAATCTACTACTTCAACTACCACTGTCAAGAAAGCCATAATCATCTCTCATTTCTCACCTAACATGCTTCCAGTTTTGATCCTCTAAAACTCATTCTTCAAAATAGAAGAATGGGAAGAGAGAGTAGAGAGAAAGAGAAAGAATAGAGAGAAAAAGAATGGCCTTTTAAAAACAATTATGGTCATGATACTTACTAATTGACACATACACAATGACTTGACTTAGCTACAATTTCTTTATCTGGATTACTTTTCCTCATATTGTAGTCCAGGAAGAGACATTAATTCTTCAGGGAATCCTAAGAAAGCTCTCTTAAACCCCATAAACTATGTTTTGTCTTATTGGTAAATGTCTCAGCATTCTACATTTTCATCACAACTCATCACAATTACCATTATGAACACATATGTCTTAGTCAGCTCAAGCTGTCATAAAAAAATATATATATATATCATAGACTGTGCCTTAATGGAAACTTCTCACAGTTCTGGAGGTTGGGAAGCCTCATATCAAGGTGTGGCCAATTCGGTTCCCAATGAAGATTCTCTTCTTGATTTGTAGACTGTTTTCTTTTCATTGTGTGGTTACACGACCTCTTCTTTGTGTGAGCATGTAGCACAAAGAGAGAGACAGAGAGAGACCAAGAAAAAGAGAGTTTAAAAGAGAGAGAAAGCTCTCTGTTGTCTCTTCTTGTGAGAGAACTAATCCCATCAAAGGGCCCAACTGTCAGGATTGGCTTTAACCCTAGTTACCTCCCAAGGACCTCATCTCTCAAAATCATCCTATGTGCATTTTTGAGGCGGACACAAATATTTGGTCTATACAATGTATTATTAAATTATATAAATATTAAATGACTAGATATACATATATATTATTTATTTTTTTATCTTTCCCTTTACAATGTAAGTTACATGGTAGCAAACAACATTTCTAGCCCACATGCATGTGTATTTGGTGCTGAATAAATGTCTGTTGAGTAAATGAAAAAAATGAGTAACTGAAATAAAGTTCAGGCCTAGAAATATAAATTGAAGCTACGAATGAAAGATGATGTTATTATAATTGATATGTGATGTTGCCACGACAATATACTTCAAAAGAAGACAAAAATGTAGTAAAATATTTTGCAGGGTTTCAAAAATACGACCATGAGTTTGAAGAGTTAATGATATGGTGGACTTGGTTTTGGTTACAAAAAGTCACAGATTATTTTATTGCTATTTATATTTTTATTTTTCTACTTTGTAAGGCTTTTGTCCTATTCAATCAATAATTAAGAACTAATAATTACTCTTGGGATTAATTCTTGGGAAGAAAACCCAAGAATTCTTGGTATTCTTAGTACTGTCCTAATTAATTTCAAACAGTCTCTTATAAATTAAAAAATGATGCTTACTGAGGCATCTAAGTGGCTTAGTTAAGTAAGTGTCTGATTCTTGATTTTGGCTCAGGTCATGATCCCAGAGTCATGAGATCAAACCCTACATTGGGCTCTATGCTGGATATGGAGCCTGCGTAAGATTCTCTCTCTTAGGGCACCTGGATGGCTCAGTCGTTTAAGGGTCTGCCTTTGGCCCAGGTCATGATCCCAGGGTCCTAGGTTAGAGCCCTGTGTTGGGCTCCATGCTCAGCAGGGGGTCTGTTTCTCCCTCTCCCTCTGCAGCTCCCCTTGTCCTCTTGCTTGTGCTCTCTTTTCACTCTCTCTTTTAATAAATAAATAAAATCTTAAAAAAAAAATTCTCTCTCTCCCTCTTCCTCTGCTCCTCCCCACACACTGCTCACACATGCACTCTTTCTCTCTCGCTTAAAAAAAAAAAAAAAAAAAAAGATGATGCTTACTATAAATCTCAAGGCAAAATGCAGAAAACAAGAATAAGATGGAAGACATAACAAAGTGAATGGTGTCAGGGAACCTTTCAAATAAGTCTTAGATTTCAGGCATTCTAATAGGTTTTCCAAGACAAAACATAAATATGCCCTGTTTTCAACTCAGGTTGGGAGTGCAACTTTTGAATCTATCTCCTGAAGTCTATTGGTTGTTTTTGAATCCTGAGACCTAGAATAGAAATATGCTCTAAGGTCTTTCCAGGCCTAGGATTTACTCAACTCTAATGTTACCTGTTATAAGTGTGAATTACTTCAGCAAGGATCAACACATATATACCATATGAAATAATGTTATTTTTCAAAAAGTATGTATTTTATGCTAGCTATCTACATTTCATAAACATTTGCCAGTAAGGTATTGAGCAAGCAGTTAGAGGAAACGACATTCACAAGACTTCCTGCTAAAAATAGTGAGTGCATCTAATAACCAATGAGATGTACTGTTCTTGCCAAAGGCCTAAGGGTGGGGAAAATATTGGTCAAGGTTGTTTTTTAAATAAAAAATGTAACTTTATTCTAGTCTCAGAATCTCTCTATAAAGTTTATTCAGTAAGGGTTATTTTTTCCTGCCTCTCCACAAAAACATGGCAGGTCCTATGTCTTTTCAGCTTATTCTTACATTATACCCATTCTTGCAGTCATTCTAAAAACTAATATAATCACTATTCAGTTAATAAGTTTCCAGTACAAGATTACATAAAAGAAGCCATAACTAAATATAACAAAACATTTCTCCTCTCCTCAGCTAAGGTCTGTGTGTGAAAGGAAGCTTAAGCTTTTCCAACTTCTTCTCCTCCCCATTACTATCTACTCTTCTTTTTTTTTTTTTTTCTTGATTTCATTTTTAGAGCAGTTTTAGGCTCACAGCAAAACTGAAAGTACAGATATTTTCCATATACCACATGACCCCACACATACATAGTTTTCCCCATTATCAACATCCCTCTTTATAGGGGCACAATTGTTAGAATTGGTGAATTTACATTGACATATCATAATCTGCCAAATCCCATAGCTTACATTATAATTCACTCTTTATGTTATATATTCTATGGATTTGGATGAATGTATAATGACATATCCATCATTAGAGTATCATACAAAGTATTTTCACTGCCCTAAAATCCTCTGTGCTCCACTTATTTGTCCCTTCACCCTCCATCCCTGACAACCACTGATCTACTTACTATCTTATTTATAGTTTTGCCTTTTCCCAAATGTCATATAGTTAGAATCATACAGTATGTAGCCTTTTCAGATTGGCTTCTTTTACTTAGTAATATGTAATTTAGTTTCCTCCATCTCTTTTCATGGCTTAATAGCTCATTTCTTTTTAGCACTGAATGATATTCCACTGTCTGCATGTACCACAATTTTTTTGTCCATTCACCTACTAAAGGACATTTTGGTTGTTTCCAAGTTTTGGCAATTATGAATAAAAGGTTGATGTTTTTCTATCTACATCAGCACAAACACATTGCTAATAATCTCACAGTAATGTATTGCATCTATGAAAATAAAATAGATTATAATTCCATTTCTGAATGAAATGAGTTTCACAGTAAAATGATGTCTGCATCAATAACAAAATTTTTTTGCCAATTAACATTGATTGATGTATTATCATTGATAAACAATTATTCAGTAAAAAATAAATGTTTATTAATAAGTTATTATGTATCTGGAAATGGAGAAGCAAGATTTATAAAATTCAATTTGCCTTCATTGAGTTCACAGTGGAGATCAGTCTTCCTGACCATGGAAACCATTAGTCACCTATGTCAATATTATTTGATGCCTATTAAAAATGTGATTCTTTATCTTGATTCTATGAATTTCTGATTTATTAAATCTTCTGTGAGTCCTTAAAATATGTATTTTTCCCTGAAATATGTATTATTTTTTTTTAATTTTATTTATTTATTTGAGAGAGAGAGAGGGAAAGAGCATAAGTGGGGGGAGCGGCAGAGGGAGAAAGAGAAGCAGACTCCCCACCAAGCAGGGAGCCCAATGTGGGGTTCAGTCCCAGGACCCTGAAATTATGACCCAAGCCAGAGGCAGACGCTTAACCAACTGAGCTACCCAGGTGCCCCACTAAAATATGTGGTTTTAGTAAGCATCCCAGATCACTCAGATATTTGAGAACAACCATTATTCTAGAACATGACAACTCAGAGAAGTACAAAGGATAAAATAATGCAATCAGGAGTAATATTAGCAAGATGGCTGAATCAGACATCCTTCACATGTATCTCCTCCTTGACAACAATAATTTGGCATCCATCCATGGACAGAAATGCCTTTGTGGGAGCTTTGAGATCCAGGTGGAGATTATGAAGCCCATTGTAGTCTGACAGAGAAAAGCCCTTTTGAAAAAGAAGCCCCATACTCAAGCAGTTGACTTGTGCCTAGAAACAGCTCTGTATTCCTGGGAATCTAGCTTTAGTCCAGCTTGGCTTTGGTTTTGTCACCAGCAACATACACCAAGGGACCTAAGAGTAATCACACCCACTTATGAGTTGGATTATAGCCATACAGACCTCAGCCTTGACTGTAGATGCTGAGGTGGACTGTAGACCAGCTATAGCAAATTTTGTCATGATCTGCCCGTGAGAGACCATCTTGACCTGTGATTTCTCCTACAAGGACAAATGAGAATATGTGAATGAGCATCAGGCCTGCCCAGCTTTGATAGACACGGCTAAAAAGATGCATCAAGAATTACTGAGGTGTGCTGTGTTACCAGGAGGCAGGGAGTGTTTGGGAGAAATCTGAAGAGAGAAATAGACAACAATACAATAATATTGGGGACATCAATATTCCACTTTCAGCAGTGGATAAATCATCCAGACAGAAAATCAAATGGAAACACTGGACTTGAACTATACTTTAGATAAAATGAACCTAACAGATATATATATATATACAGAACACCATCCAAAAGCAACAGAATACACATTATTAAGTGTAAATGGAACATTGTCCAAAAGAGGTCACATGTTAGCTCACAAAAGAAATCTTAAAAATTTAAGAATATTAAAATCATACCAAGCATCTTCTGATCACCATGATAAGGAACTAGAATCCATAACAAGAAGAAAACTAGTTAATTCACAAATATGTAGAAATTAAATAATACATTCCCGAACAAACAATGGGTTGGGATGCCTGGGTGGCTCAGTTGGTTAAGGAGCTGCCTTTGGCTGAGGTCATGATCCCGGGGTCCTGGGATCGAGTTCAGCATTGGGCTTCCTGCTCAAGAGGGGAGCCTGCTTCTCCCTCTGCCTGCCACTCCCCCTGCTTGTGCTCTCTCTCTCTCTGACAAATAAATAAATAAAATCTTTAAGAAATGGATCAAGAGCAGATCAAAAAGCAAATAAAAAATATATTGAAGCAAATAAACAAAAAGCATAACATACCAAAACTTATGGGCTGCAGCAAAAACAATTATAAGAGGAAAGCTTATAGCAATAAACACATACATAAAAGAAAGAAAGATCTCAAATGAACAAACTAATTTTATACCTCCAGGAAGTAGAAAATAAGAACAAACTGAGCCCAATGTTAGCAGAAGAAAGAAAATAACAAAGATCAGAACAGAAATATAGACCAGAAAAAGAATAGAAAAGATCAACAGAAAAGTTTTGTGTGTGTTTTTTTTTAAAGATTTTATTCATTTATCTGACAGAGAGACAGTGAGGGAGGGAACATAAGCAGGCGGAGTGGGAGAGGGAGAAGCAGGCTTCCCGTGGAGCAGGGAGCTTGACGTGGGGCTCGATCCCAGGATCCTGGGACCATGACCTGAGCCGAAGGCAGATGCTTAATGACTGAGCCACCCAGGCACCCCAAAAAGTTGGTTTCTTGAAAAAATAAACAAAATGACAAATTTTGTTTAAACCAACTAAGAACAAGAAGAAAAAAAAAAAAAATCATGGGGCACCTGGGTGGCTCAGTCGTTAAGCATCTGCCTTTGGCTCAGGTCATGATCCCGGGGTCCTGGGATCAAGCCCAGCATCGGCTCCCTGCTCAGCAGGAAGCCTGCTTCTCCCTCTCCCACTCCCCCTGCTTGTGTTCCCTCTCTCGCTGTCTCTCTGTCAAATAAATAAAATCTTAAAAAAAAAAAAATCAGAATTGAAAGAGAAGACATTACAACCAATACCATAGAAATACAATGGCTCACAACAGACTACTATGAACAGTAAGTCAAAACTGGATAACCTACAGGAAATAAGTAAATTCCTAAAAGCAAACTACCAAGACTGAATCATTAAGAATAGAGAATGTAAATAGAACGATAATGCCTAAGGAGACTGAATCAGTAATTAAACCTCCCAGTAAGAAAAGCTCAGGACTACATGGTTTTAATGGTGAATTTTAGCAAACATTTAAAGAATTATAGCCAGTTTTTCTTAAACTCTTCAAAAGACTGAAGAGGAGAGATCACTACCAAACTTGTTTCTTAGGGCAACATAACCCTGATATCAAAGTCAGTGAGGATGCAACAGACAACCCTGGTAGGGGGAATATAGATGAAATATTTTCAACAAAATACTAGAAAACCGAATTCAACAGCACATTAAAGGGACCATACACCATGACCAAGTGGGTTTTTTCTTTTTTTTTCAAAGATTTTATTTATTTATTTGAGAGAGAGAGAATGAGAAACAGCATGAGAGGGAGGAGGGTCAGAGGGAGAAGCAGACTCCCTGCCGAGCAGAAAGCCCGATGCGGGACTCGATCCCAGGACTCCAGGATCATGACCTGAGCCGAAGGCAGTCGCTTAACCAACTGAGCCACCCAGGCGCCCGACCAAGTGGGTTTTATCCTTGAAATGCAGGGGTTGTTCAATGTATGCAAATTAATTAATGTGATATAACACATAAATAGAATGAAAGATAAAAATTATGATTCTCCCAAAAGATACAAAAAGGTTTTGACAAAATTTGACATTATTCATGATAAAAACTCTTAATAAATCTGGTGTAGAAAGTACATACCTCAACATAATAGAAACATATATGACGAACCCATAACTAACATCATATTTAACAGTAAGAGGTTGAAAGCTTTTCCTCTAACATCAGGTATAAGGCAGGTGCCAACTCTCACCACTCCTATTGAACATAGTACTGAAAATCCTAACCAGAATAATCAGGCAAGAAAGTAAAAGACATCCAAATTAAAAGAGAAAGAATGAAATGGTCTCTGCAGATAATATGATCTTATATATAGAACACCTAAAGGTTCCCCCCAAAAATTGTTGGAACTAATCAACAAATTCAGTAAAGTCATAGGATACAAAAATCAACGTAAAGAAATCAGTTGTGTCAGGGCACCTGGGTGGCTCAGTCATTAAGCGTCTGCCTTCGGCTCAGGTCATGGTCCCAGGGTCCTGGGATCGAGCCCTGCATCGGGCTCCCTGCTCAGCGGGAAGCCTGCTTCTCCCTCTCCTACTCCTCCTGCTTGTGTTCCCTCTCTTGCTATGTTTCTCTCTGTCAAATAAATAAAATCTTAAAAAAAAAAAAAAAAAAGAAAGAAATCAGTTGTGTCAAAGGTTACAAACTTCCTGTTCTAAGATCATTAAGTTCTGGGGATCTAATGTATAGTAGGGTGACTACAGTTCACAATACCATATAGCATACTTGGCAGTTGCTAGGACAGCAAATCTTAAATGCTCTTACCATAACAGTAACAATAAAATTGTAATTATGAGTTGAAAGATGTGTTATTATGGTAATCACTTCATAATATATACCTGTATGAAATCATCACACTGTAAATCTTAAATTTATGCAATTTACTGTGTTATATATGTCAATACAATGTTATAATGTCAATTACAGCTTCACAAAACTGGAAAAAATCCCACACAATAAGTGAATATTGTATTTCTCTGTCCAAATATTTTCGCCAGGGTTGCAGATATCCTCCTTAGGGTTGATACATCTATCCCTTAGCCAAAGGGAATATCAGTTACTGATAGATCATTACTTATCCATTCAGAATTGCCCTTATTCTGTGGTAGCTACCTAACCCACAGTTATTTCCTCTCCCAGAGCCAACATGTGGTCAACATCTAGAAGGGGATTTCTT
Source organism: Leptonychotes weddellii (assembly GCF_054177405.1). Lineage (NCBI taxonomy): Eukaryota > Metazoa > Chordata > Mammalia > Carnivora > Phocidae > Leptonychotes > Leptonychotes weddellii. The sequence goes on along the minus strand of NC_138370.1, from coordinate 152,811,185 downwards.
CCACTTTGAAGAAATATCACAAATCTGAACTCCGAGGTCTCAGTTGCAACTGCATTGATTGATAGCTTCTGCCCATTGTTTTCTTTCTGAGTTCTTACAGGTATAGCTCCTGTGTCCCTTTTCAGCAAACTATTATGTGAAAGTCTTCAGAATCTGTTTCCAAAAAACCCAATCAAATACATGCAGCATCAACAACAGTCCTCACTTGACCCCATATTCTCTTCTAGTTGAAAGGATAGAATAGAAGCCTATGAGTTTTAAGTATATTAAAAACAGCATGTCAACATGTTGAAAAATTTAGGCCCAAGGATAATAAGCTTCAGATCTTAAAGTATATATTTTTCTATCTCCATATTTGTGATCCCAACATCTATTCTTTATTTCTTACTTCCTTCAATCCTTTATCCCTTCTTTCTATTTTATTTCTTTCTTATCCTTTTTTCCTTCCATCCTTATCTTTTCCCTCTTACTTAATTGATTCTTTCCTGCCCACATTTCTTCTTTCTTTTTGTGAAAAAAAATTGTATATGTATCTCTCTTCCTGGTATGGAAAGGAGAACAGTGATTCAAAGAGAAAAAAAGAAAAATCCTGCCTTAAATGAGCTTAAATTCTATTATAGAGAAACAAAGTCATCAAACAAACAAGTAACATAGACAACTTTTTTTTTAATTTTGATAAGTTCTCTGAGGAAAAATAAGCAAATGAAAGGGATAAATATTACTAGGTTGAGTCATTACTATTTAAATAGAGTCATCAAGGAAAACACACTGATAAAAAGCATTTGAGCTGATCGGATAGTGGAGAATCCTGCAACCAACAGCCTGGTCTTACAAGTTTCTTTGTCTTCAAATGTGTGATATACCCCTCCTACTGCCAGACTAGAGTGTTGCTAGGGAGGACCAGTAGTGGGTAATTCTACCACAAGTACCAAGTGGAACAACATTCCTGATTTTCCACAGGTAGGGAGGATTCAACTACAACAACTCATCACTAGGCTGATGGGGGAATGAACAAACTACACATGGGGTCTCCATTTTGTTGTAACAGCATGTGGATCTACAATTAAATCAATACAAATTTCAATTACACATCAGTGATGTAGAAAACAACCAAAAAATAGAAAAAATTAGTAAAACTAAAAACTGTTTCTTTATGGAGATCTATAAATCTGATAAGCCAGTAGCCAAACTGATCACAAAAAAATAGATATAATTACCAGTATTATGAAAGAAAAGTGATATAACTACAGCTTCTAAAGATATTACAGGGATACTAAAGGAAAATTAAAGCAATAATAATATAGTTAGAAGATGTCAGTAGTCAGCAAGAATCCTTAAGAATTATTATTATAATTTTTGAAGTTAGTATAGCAGACAGAAGAAATGCCTGACAGCAGATCCACATTAAGTGCCATTTCTGTCTCATCCTTACATTAAAAGTGATAATTGGCATTCCTGAACTTAAAGTTTAGTTAGGAAGACCAATATAAACAAATATGCACAACTAGTATTGATATTGAAGTTGGAAACAAAATTATCTCAAGTCATCAGAAAAATGCCTTACAAAAAATGGTGATAAATATTCTTCTTTAATGGTATTCTTTTTTTTTATAAAGATTTTATTTATTTATTTGAGAGAGAGAATGAGAGACAGAGAGCATGAGAGGGAGGAGGGTCAGAGGGAGAAGCAGACTCCCTGCTGAGCAGGGAGCCTGATGTGGGACTTGATCCCGGGACTCCAGGATCATGACCTGAGCCGAAGGCAGTCGCTTAACCAACTGAGCCACCCAGGCGCCCTTTTTAATGGTATTCTTATGTGAAACTCAATAATGCCTCTAGAAGACTAGAACGTGGAATATTACAGTAATTTGGTGCTTATGTAGCAAAGGTATAGCTCTTATAATATATTTTAGAGGAAATTATAAGAGATTTGGTGATGAATTAGATATAGGAGTTTGAGTTACAAGAAAGTAGAAAGGGTGGCTACTTTTCTTGTTTGTGTGACTGGATGCATAGCAGTACCATGTTCTAAAAAATAAGTGAGGAATATTATGCAAAAATGATACCACATTATTAAGACATTTTAAAAAAAAAATAAGTCCCAGAAAAATGACTTTACCTTAATGGATAATTTTATCTAATTCCAAATAAAATAGACTTTTTTTTTTTTTAATGTCAGTGAGCACTGATTTTTGTCAATGATAATAATTGATACCACTGAAAAATAATAAAATATATTTGACAAATTTGGGCTGGGAAAATGGCACATAGTTATAGCCCAGAAGGAAACCTAAGAATGACCAAGGGGTATAAACTGGTAAATAATTAAAAATACAATAATAATACCAACTAGGTTTTTTTTTTTGAACATGTAATTAAAGACTTTGAAAGACTGAAAATTAAAAGAAAATGGCAAAGTGAAAAAGTTTATATTGTATAGAAAATTGACTAAGATTTAAAATATGTTTAATAGAATGCTTCAAAAATTATTTCTGGATGAAAATTCATCCACGTCAACACAATTCTTATTAAAATATTTGTTTTCATAAACATGTATTTAAAACATTCATTAAATACAAAGTATTAGACTGAAAATGGTAGTATTCTTTATTTACCATATATATTTTGGCTGCCTTTTATGTGCTAAAGATTAAACATATAATGGGCCTACAGAGCTTATTACCACAATAACTGTCCTAACTCAGTTGGCTGTAAATTAAGATATACAAGGAAATATATTGACAAAATAGTGTATTGTAAGTGTCATGATAATAGTTTGGAAGGAGCCTCTGGGGATATATGAAAAAACAGGAGGGTAAAGATCAATTCCATGATATAGTAATTCTTATTAGAATCTCATTGTTCTTCATTTGGACTACTCCAAGGATGTTCTTAAGGTAGTCCTTGTTGTTGCTATGTAGGTCCATGCTTCTAGAATTCTGAACAAATTTGAAGCTGCCAAAAGCTGCAAGCTTCAGTTTAACAGTTGTTTTGCTCTGTCAGCTCTAAGTGCTACTTTGTGTCAACCTTATTTAACCCCCTGTGCTCACCTCTTACTTTTGTGTATGTAAGTAAGCATGTGTAACTAAAGTTTTACTTTGTTCTTCTCATTTGTCCAGTTCAATATAAGTGCATGATTAAGTTCTCAGTAACTGAAGAAAATAGACAAATGTCTTTACTCATTCCACTGAATCCACTGAAACACAGAAATAGTAGTTACTTTATTTTTTGTTAGCTAGTGAGAATGTCTACTTTCCTTTGCCATTCCAAAGCCTTTGTTGATGTAAGTCATAAGGATTTCTTTATGTATCCTTACTTGTAGGCTCAATGGCTGGAAATTCCAGCCTGCAGCTGAACCAAAAGAACAATAGGTAAATCAATAGTCACCGAGCCCTTAGTAGTTGGTATAAGAATAGACAATAGAGAAAACACTGATATCATTCTCATCATCCTGACTAGCTACACAGAACACAGAGTTCATCTATAAAATGAGATCTAAGGTAGTTTCCAGTGTTAAGAGATTCTGCTTCTAGAGTGTCAAAGATGATTTATATAAATGCACATAATGATTCCTCTAATACCTAGGGAAAAATACAAAGACATTACATTTTCCCCACCCATCTCTTTGTCTTGCCATAACAATTGTTCTGCCTCAGGAATGCTGCTAAATATAATTCAGATATGGCAGAGCCACAAGTATGTAGGATGGAGTTTGACTTTGCACATCCCTGAAATTCTATCTTTTCTTCTTATTGTCACAAGATTCTCTGTTAGAAGGAAAAGAAAATCAACAGGTTTATTTTTGTCTCACCTTAGTTTTCCAAGCATGTAATGCCAGTGATCTAAATCTAAAATGAAGAGTACATTTCTGCTATTAATGTTATGATTCTAGTATTTCTCCAGCAACACAAAAAAAAGCTCATTTGCTACTGTGCTATGATAAAACAATAACAAGAAAGTTTAAAGTCACAGCCCCCTCCTCTACTTTCTTTTTTTAATTTTTATTTCTTCTTAAGATTTTATTTTTATTTATTTATATGACAGGGAGAGAGCACAAGCAGGGGGAGTGGCAGACAGAGGAAGAGGGGGAAGCAGGCTCCCTGCTGAGCAGGGAACCTGATGCAGGGCTTGATCCCAGGACCCTGGGATCATGCCTGAGCCAAAGGCAGATGCTTAACTGACTGAGCCACCCAGGCGCCCCTCCTCTACTTTCTTTTACATTGTCAGCAATTGATTTTAAATTATCCAGGCACATTATCCTAAACCAAACCCCCAGAAATACTGGCATCTATTTTCTATCATCATCTAATATAAGTGCTCTGATAAGAATGATTTCACCAATTTCATTACATAGATAAACTCACTAGGAATATACAGGTAAGTATTTTGACCTGGGTTCCAAAGGCATTTAAGAAGAGTGTAGAACAAAAACTCATGGGCTTTGCATTTAGTCTATTTCTTAGCTACAATCAAAGCATGTTTTTCCGAATTGCTAATAATTTTCCCATTATCAAAGCAGCTAAATACTAGAAGTGGTAGTGTTAGCTCAAGAAATAGGAGAAAGTGGTCTGAGCTAAAGCTAAAAATATCCCAGAGATACTGATACTATTTGCATAGTACAAAATGGTACCATTCCAAAAAAAAACATATTAGACTACAGGCTTATTTCATGTAGTTCAAACTTCATACATTTTTTTTTAATAGAAAGAAATATTGAAGATATGCAATTACAAGAAGAGCTAGAGAAAAAAAAAAATCAATGTGGAACTTTGGTGCTAGAAACATAAACTCCAAGAGGTCAAAAATACAGCTACAGCACCATAGAAAAAAACATAATTACAGCGCTCAATCAAAAAGTTCTTTTTTTTATATGAATATATTAAAATATTCATTTATTTCTATAATTCTGATTTTACATGAGATGCTTTTTTAAAAAAGATTTATTTATTTATCTGAGAGAGAGAGAGACAGCGAGAGCACATGAGCATGGGGAGAGGGAGAGAAACTGAAGCAGACTCCCAGCTGAGTGTGGAGCCAAACACCAGGCTGGATCCCACAAACCTGAGATCATGATCTGAGGTGAAATCAAGTCATATACTGAAGAGCTGAGTCACCTAGGGCCCCCCCTTTTTTTAATAGGGTTAGTAGATAAATCTCTTTAGCTGGTTTCCTACTTGGTAGCTAATTTATACTATCAATAAAAAAGACTTATATTTTAAGCTTTAGTGGAATAATAATAATTACAAATATTTAAACCACATAATACTCTTTGAGGCATATACTATAATAGCTTCAGTAAATAAGAGTACAAAAGTTAAGCAACTACTACTTGTAAGGGACCACGTTGAGATTTAAACCCAGGTTAGTTTGATTCTTAGAACGAGGAGAATTTCAACTGTAATATAGTCTGATCTTAAATAGCTTCATGAATAAACAAAAATGTACACAAGTAAAGAAATCATAAATATATCATGCAGGTATATCAATGTAACAATAAAGAACTATTGAAATATAAAGTCATTACATGGATATTAAAATTGATATACAAATAAATTGCTGCAGAGACATTAAATATTATATATATGCCAAATGATCATAAAGGTGGGAGAAATTAACCTGAGCTGATGAAAGACAAAGAACTAGTGGTTTGTTGAGTCTAATTGCAGGAACAAAGGTAAGCCTTAAGAAGTGGTTGAATGCATCTGGGAAGAGAAATAAAGGGTAATGACGAGCACATGATGACTATCCTAAAAAGCAGAAGTCCTGATTTCTAAGGTTCGCTACATGCTCCTGGATAAGTCATAAAATGACAAAAGGGTACATTTAAAAAACATTTAGAATTTAACCAAAGCTCTTCCTTCTACAAATGGAAAAACTGAGGTCCATGAAAGTTAATGACGTCTCTATTTCCTGAAATCCTCACTAATTATGTACAGAGCTACTGGGCTCAGTTTACATGTCTAATAAAATAGGGAGAAAATGATAAACTTGTCTAGCTTTCATGCTAAACCTTAACATTTTTTTTTTAAACAGCTTGTAAATCTTGTAAGAGTATACTTGTCACACTGTACAATTATTGTTTCTTCTACAGGGAGAACTTGTTATCTCTCTTATAGCACAGAATATTCCTTCAGGAGACACTGTCTCTTCTTTCCCAATTAGTACTTGAAAGTCTGAATGGTTGAATGAGGTTGATGTAAACAAGGTAAAATGACTTTAAATAGTAAAACTTTAATAAATACTACATTTTTGAAAATTACATTTTTCAACATCATGAGATGTCATTTATCATCCTACACCTTACTATAGTAAGAAAATTTGATACTTAGAAAACTTCTTTAAGTAATACCAAATCTATTTTCTAATGAAAACTTTTAGACAATAAAGACCAGAATTCAGGGTGCCTGGGTGGCTCAGTCGAGTAAGCATTTACCTTTGGCTCTGGTCATGATCCCCGAGTCCTGAGATCAAGCCATAAGGGCTCCCTGCTCCACGAGGAGCCTGCTTCTCCATCTCCCTCTGCAGCTCCCCCTGCTTGTGCTCTCTGTCTCATTCAAATAAATAAATAAAATCTTAAAAAAAAAAAAAAGACCAGAATTCATATAAAACTGATTTTGCTTTTAAACCTTTAACATATTTGAGATTTTTTTTCATATACCTAGTTGCATATAAGTAGGTGTAAAAATTGGTAACCTATCAAATTGAAAACTTATTGGTGTTTACTAGAAGAAATGACAAAAGAACCTGGCCCATAGAGAGATATACACACTCAGACACAAACATAGACATAAACAGAAATACACTCCAACACTACAAAATATTTACTTCAAGTTTGGATCGGTTAATAATGTACTTAATTAACTAATTATTTAGCAACATCTTGTTCTATCATTTTGTTTAATATTTTAATGACATTCTATTTAACATTCCGTAGCATAACGATGTAGATAAACTACAGCATCATTTACTGATGCAGACTTGTTCTTTCCTACTAATAGGAAGTTACAGTTTTCTTTTAATTCCAGAATTTAGAAGCAAATGCCTTGAATCCTACTCTCCTAAAAGGAAAAAAGGAGTAAAGAGTACTTAACAATGATTGAATCAGACTGTTTGTACAAAATCATGGGAAATGCACATTCTAAAGAGGCAGATAATTGTACAAGCATATTGCATAGAAAACATAAGTGGAGCTCTGGAGGTCAAAAAGTAGAAGCAAAGCAATTAAGCTAAGTATCCACTAAATTGTTTTTCATTGTCTAATTGAAAAGTGATCACAAGGAATCAGAAAGGTTTAAATTGAAAGGGTTTTTAGTTTAAATCTGACCTTAAGCCAATGTTATTTAAATATGGCAAACAATGTATTCAGAAAGGAACTTTTCTAGAAATTCAAAATCCCACTCAGGTAATATATTTGGCTCTTTCCCGAGTTTCTTTCACTGTTATTCAAGCATATTTTCCAGCTTTTAGTTAATGAAAGGAGCAAACTTATTTATACCAAATGTGAACATTATAAATTTATTTGGAAATCTTATCTTAATCACTACATGTTTCCAGTGAAATAAATTCATCCATTCATTCACTGCTTTTGATAGCAATTTAGATCATTTAGGGAAAACATGAAGCATTGGCTTAAGTAAATTCATCCATTCACTCATTGTTTTTGGTGAATAATTGATAACATTGAAAGGAAACTGAATATTCACCTAAATCATACAGGATTAATAGTCCCTTCAGCTAAAAGACATCACAAGCAATCAATGCTACTTATTACTTCATACTCTTGGTGAAACTTGATTCTTAGGTTGATCCAGTATAATAGTTTTAGAGTTTAGACACTGCTAAAATAAAAAAGAGAAAGAAAAGGAAAATAAAATTGTTCTTTCAAGGATCTATTCGGAGGACCAAACCCCATACTTTGCCCTTTTGTCAACCATTCTTTTCAGGTACCAGAACAGTTCTTAAAATACAGACATAGAAGATCAAGAGGCACCATGCATGGCTTCATCAAAAGCAGCATGTGTTCAAACTCAGCTTCTCCCTGGGCCTAAATGCATTCCCTTTATGAGGCTACAACTTTGAAATTGGCTTTAAAAGAACTATTCTGTCTTTGAATAAATGGAGTAGGGCAGAGAAGAGTAGTTTCTGTTGCTCCAGTTCTTTTAGGCTCTAATTCTTTGCAAACTCAGACCAGGCCAGTGACTGCTAAATTGTGGGGTGTCTGGCTACAAACAGAAGATGAGCCTCCTAAGCCCTAAGCAATGAACCTTCTATCACAAACACACACCCTACACAGATTGTGCTCTCTCAGTGTTTCTAGAATAATTCCACGAGGCCCTATTAAGAGTTTGCTTAATCAGAGAAAATATCAAAGCGTTTAATTGTTTGCAATTCTTCTGAAGTTGCAGAAACCAACAGCTAATTAGTACTCAAACTCCTCCTATCAGATGAAAAACTAATCTCTTTTTAATAGAAACTTTTCCTACTCATTTTTTTCCTGAAAACACAATTTGCAACCCAATCACATTTAGAATACAGTGAAACAGAATATAAAATGATATTTTTCCGCAAACTATCATCTTTTCTGGTTCATTTTCAAGATCTTTGATATTTACATATGACCTTTCCATTTTTATTAACAGTTTATTGGATTTTTGCATTCCAGCCAGCAGAAGAGAAAGGCAATTTACAGAAAGATTTGACAGTTATACACACAGCTATAAACTTCAGTCCATTAACTTATTTCTCATGTAACCTTTAGTCAATTCTACCAAAACATCCATATAAGCACATGCTTTTTCTTTTATGTTAAAAAGCTCTCATTATAGAGCCCTATTTATAGAATGTCAAATGAAAGGAAAATCATTCTATCATGTCTCTTTATGGTTTACAGATGTTTACAGCTTTTATTTTTTAGGGCACAAAAATAAATGTCAAAGATTTTTGTGTTGCTTAGATTTCTATTAGATGTGAATGGATACATATTTTACATCTTTTATTAATTAATTTATAATTATGGATTTGATAATGGCAATATTGTTTTAATAGATCTACTTTAAATAGTGGCTTAGAATATTTTCATGTAATTCATTGTATTGTCTGAAGCATCTCTATACAAAGTAAAGGAGAATGATGTATGTTAAAATGATATTTGAGGGGCCCCTGGGTGGCTCAGTCAGTTAAGCATCTGCCTTAGGCTCAGGTCATGATCTCAGGGTCCTGGGATTGAGGTGCATCAGGCTCCCTGCTCAGTGGGAAGCCTGCTTCTCCCTTTCCCTCTGGCTGCAACTCTGTCTACTTATGCTCTTTCTCTCTATGTCAAATAAATAAATAAAATTTTTTAAAAAATGATATTTGGGCCTTAAAGTTTGCTAAGACATTTCTTTAAGATGAAATAATTTTGGTAGCTTCTTGAAAACCTGAAGTTGATAGACTTTTTCATAAATAAAAGGACACAACTGAATTACAGAAAAGTGAAAATGTTGTGTATTATTTGTTCTTTTGCATGGAATGGATTGTTTCTAATTAAATATTAATATTTAAATGCATGGCACAGCAATTTGAATGGATTTTATTTTATTCCATTACGCCCAGACTAGTTTCTTTTTGAAAAAAAAAATTAAAGCAATGAAATATAAAAAAAGTGAATTAAAACAGAAGAAAATGTCCTTTTTACATGAATCTTGTTTCATCATTTGTAAAATACCGTAACTTACAGTGATTTCTCCAGTGCAACTTCAGTGTAGAGAAAACAGAAAAACAAAAAATATATAAAAATTGTGAAAATGTATAAGATGAAAAAATAGAATGAATGGTCATAGGGTCCTATAAATCTCAATTTGTCTACATACCCTCTGTAGGTAGGAAGGAAAGAATAACTGAAATATATTGATGAAATTTGAAAAAAAATTTGAAATTTGAAAAAAAAAGTGAAATATATTCATGAAATTTGAAAATTAGTAAAGTAGTCCAATTAGGGCCAGTTGAACTAGGCAAATACAAAAACAAGGAATGTGAACCCTGAGATATTATTAGTGCTTATACTTTGTTGATGGATTTCTAAAAGGCCCATAAAGTAGGTATGAAACACATAAGATAAGAAACCCAAGGCTTTCTCTAATTCTTAGGAAATGATTCTTATTCATATATTTATCTGTACTTTATATAGAGTTGTAAAGGGGGAAGCACATTACATTGTCATATCCCCGAGTTATATATTAAACAATAATGCCTGCTGACCTTAGGAAACAGAAATGAGAGTCAAATTTACTCAAAAATAGTGTTTCACTGTAGTTCATCTCTTTTATTTCTGCTTAGCCTCTTACGGAAATGGAAAAGTTCCATAGTGCCATCTGGTGTGAATTAAGGGAACAGCTTCCTTCAAGCAGTGTCTACTAGAATGTTCCTCTAAGCAACAAACTCAGACTGCTACAAAAAGTAATTATTAAAACACAAAAAGCACTTAACCAATCCGATTAGAGCATATATGTTTTGTTCAATTTTGCCTCATATATTTTCCCAGGGAAATTAAATTGTAATTATTAGGATGTATATATGTATTAGTTTATATTTATGCTTTAAAAAAAAAATTTGTATTTTTATTAAAAAAACCAAAACTCTTTATCAAGTTTCCTATTTGGCATATTATTAAACCTTCTTCACACTTTCATTTAAATTGCCACTACCGCTATACTATTTTGCAAAAAGAAAATAATAGTGGTCCCAGAATATTTCTGTCAAGTTTGACATTATGTGTGTGCATGTGAATATTTATTTGAATTGCAAAAGTCAGACATTTCAGACTTCCAAGAAATGTTACAGAGTTATGGATATTGTGCTTTTCCATCATACACCACCTGTTCCTTTTTATTTTTTCATATATTTTGTATATATATACACACACACATGCACACATACATACATCCAATTTATAATTATCTATGTCTAAGATTTCCATTGAAAACCTGTTATATTTTTTTCTTCCCTAAACAATTTCACACTATGATAAGGTTTTCTTTAGTTTCTGAACTTTTACTCATTTTACATTCTGTGTACCATACTAGACTATTTGTCCTTTACTTTTCATGTTTTCTATTGCCTCTTTAGTCATTTGAAGGCCAACACTCTCTTTTATATTTTCTGTCCCTTTCTTACATTGCATACACTAATGTCCCAAATTATAGCCTGAACATGGCCTAGGCAAACTTGAGAGGCTCTTTTTGAGACTAGAGTCCTAATTCCTGACTTTATTTTGATAGATGACACTAAAAAGAGAGTTCCCTAAAATCCTACAGGGCAGAAACCAACAAAATCATAGTTTTTCGTAATTTTTTAAAATGTTATTTATTTATTTTTAAAGATTTTATTTATTTATTTGACAGGGAGACAGAGAGAAAAAGCACAAGTAGGCAGAGCGGCAGGCAGAGGGAGAGGGAGAAGCAGGCTCCCGGCTGAGCAGGGAGCCTGATGCGGGGCTCGATCCCAGGACCTTGGGATCATGACCTGAGCCGAAGGCAGCTGCTTAACTAACTGAGCCACCCAGACACCCCAGTTTTTCATATTTTAAAACAAAACACAACATTATTTTCCTCTAAATATCATACCACTAAATATTTTTGTGTGTAAACTATCTGAATTTCTATTACTGTTGGAGAAACTGTGCAATAATCATTATCTATAGTACATGCTTATGTGTGTATATGTGTGTGTGTGTGTATGTGATACATCTCTAAGAAAAACAATTTTCAAACAAATCAACAAGGGGAAGATCACTTTTTAAAAAGGTTTAGTATATCCTCAAAATTAACAAATCTCTCTGGACAGGTTTCTGGCCAGTTTCTCTTCAAAAATGGACTGAACGCTGAGAGTAGCATTAATCACCATTTACACTTTGCTCTCTAATAGAAAGAAACCTCAATGGCCTATTTTGACATTGCGTAGGTAAATTCTATCTGAGGCTGAAAGTGTAATTGAATGCTTCTCAAAACATTAGCCCTCACAAGCCATGTGGTTACTCTCTCAGTATTCAAGGAAACTGGATCAAATACTGAATGCCTAAATAAACAAATAATAACTAATTGAGATAAGGGGATACATAAAAGGTATAAACTTGGTTTGTTTTCTTTCTTAAAAACCCATGGACTAATTATGAAAACCAACTAGCAAACTCCAAACAAGTGGTAAATAGCCCAGAACGAACAACATATAATTATCTGTGATACATATCCAAGGGACTTATTAATGTTAGTAAAACCAAATATGTGAATTAGAGAAGTTAAGGAAAACTTCTCTAAAATGCTGATTTCTAAATTATATCTTGAAAAAAAAGTTGAAGTGGGAGACATTACAAAGAAGTCATTCAAACTTGTTATGGAAGAGGCACAGTTAAAATCTAAGTCCTGTAAGTGGGAGTACATATAGAATATTCAAGAAATTAAGAACTGCCTAATTCTGGTACAAAGTTAAATTCAGCAGGACAATAAATATGTTCATATGGCATTTCTCATTAAACCAATGTAGTGGTATGGGAAGAGAAGTGACTGATTCTCCTTATTTAAAAGATCTTTTCTTTCTGTATTTTCAGTAAGATGACAAGCCTGGATGAAAGCATTCATTCACCAAAGTATTTCTGTATGTTTGTGCGGTGGAGCCGCACTGAGAAGCATCAAGAGAAAAATTTGAGAGAGCACTGGTCTCAGATGTGTGTTAGGAAGAAGTTGAATGTTGACTCTTGTAGCTAGATCTATATTGTTTTCTGAAAGTAAGATGCAGGGGTTAATGGACCAATTATGGCCGTACATGTTACATGTTACAATAACCTCACATATTAGAAATGACTGATGCTGTTAACAAGCAGAGTCATCGAGATCTTATTGTATAACAGTCAACTCAGAGTCAGTCTTAGAAAACAAAGCCATGGAACGGTTATTTGAAGATGTTATTTGAATCGTCAGTGAATATTCATGTTAATACTCATTTAAGACCATTAGGATATGCAAGTTGCAAGTTCCTGCCAACAATGCTACTTTGGAAAATAATAAAATGTATTCAAGTACAAGAGCAATTGGCATTGGTATTTTTCTGCTGAAGTTGGGTATAAAATAATTATTTCTTAGTCTACACCAATGTTATTTTAGCACAAGAATTTTTTTTATGTGTAGAAAGGAATAACAATGGCAGACGAAAGTTACTGGTTTAAGGGCGCCTGGGTGGCTCAGTTGGTTAAGCGACTGCCTTCGGCTCAGGTCATGATCCTGGAGTCCCTGGATCGAGTCCCACATCGAGCTCCCTGCTCGGCAGGGAGTCTGCTTCTTCCTCTGACCCTCCCCCCTCTCATGTGCTCTCTCTCATTCTCTCTCTCTCAAATAAATTAAAAAAAAAAAGCAAAATTAGGTTCTTTGTCTTATTCGATTGATAAAATATTTGTCCTTAAGGGAAATGTAATTTAAATAATTCCATGATGAAGTACTATGCTTCTCTGCAGTTCTTTTCTGATTGGGGATATAAAGGTGACAAGTGGCAACCCTTGAATCCTAGAGAGGGCTGTGCTGTACGTTTTGAATGATGGTGAGGCTCCAGAAATATTCCACATCAGCTGAGAATGTTAAAGCAGCAGAATTCACTTCAAATGCCCATTATACAAAGATTATAAACTGAAATGACAGCTGCCCACAGAGGTTGGAAAATTTTAAACTTTTCATCATTCTCCCCTGGTCTATCTTTACCGAAATAATTCAAGCTGGAGTTAGCCATCCAAGCAATCATTTACATTCTTGGGCTCACTCAGCAAATGCTCGCGCATAATCAACATAATTCCTAAGAATATTTTAAAGGCATAATGATACTGAATATTTTAAACTAGATCATAATACTATACTGTGTTGCAATGTTATAGCACCTTTCAAATTAGATTCACGGGTCACTAAAATTCATTATTTAAAGATTAGAAGTTTCTGTCATAGATCAGCATTTTTATAAATGAGGGCATGCTATCAAACTAGACAAAGAAACTTATTTAAAATTATAGAACATTGCAAACCAAGAAGAAAGGAGTATTGGTGCTTTTAGAAATTATATCTGTCCTTCAAAATGCATTTAAAACAGTTCATCTATTAACCGTCCCCTCCCACCCCAAATAAAGAGTGATTTCAAAACATCTGAAGCTTTCACCATCAGTTACACCGGTCATCCTCAACATGGTGAGCCAGTCCTTGCTTCATCATGGCTGAAGCTTCACCTTGTGCCCTACTTTCTTTCCTGCGTTTCTCTCAACTCAAGCTATTGTAAACTTCTCTCATCATGCCATGCCTTGCCTCTGCACCATCTTTTCTTCCTGGAAAGCCAAATCCCAAATTATATTTTATAAATTAGGTCTTGATTTAAATATCATTATCCTTAAGGATCTTCCTTTGACCCTCCCCAAACTAGGTTAGATACCTTTCTGAAATGTACTTTACTCAAAACCGCTGCTTTGAAAACATGTATACTCACTCAGCCTGGACCCCTGATAGGCCACTAGGTCACTCTGACTAAAGCAGAAATTAAGGGCGCCTGGGTGGCTCAGATGGTTAAGCGTCTGCCTTCGGCTCAGGTCATGATCCCAGGGTCCTGGGATCGAGTCCCACATCGGACTCCCGGCTCAGCGGGGAGACTGCTTCTCCCTCTGACCCTCTCCCCTCTCATGCTGTTTCTCTCTCGCTCGCTCTCTAAAAAAAAAAAAAAAAAAAAATCTTTAAAAAAAAAAAGTAATTAAGTTCTATTAATACCAGAGGTAGAAAGAAATCATAGATAACAGACCTATCACAAAACCCCCAAAAAGTAACAATGCTATCTTGTTCAGATGTCCTTTATCTACTCTTCCTGTTTTTGTTTCATGCTGGTGAGCTGAAGCAGAAAGAGGTTTAGCACGGAACAAACTGCTTCAGATTAAAAGATGACTAAGCCCAGGGTTGAGTATGCGTTTTCTTCTTTGAAGCAAACCCTACAGGGTCCTCCATTAGTACTCGAAAACTCAATGGGCTCATTTAAACTAGATACTCCATGGAACTCACTCCATGCTAGATAATGAATTAAGAAAGATTAAGACACATGTCGGAGGTTGTATAACTAATATTCCTTTTCCTTGCCTGATACAGGAACAGTTGGAGATAGTTATAGAAGTTAGACAGATGGAGGTAAAAATATTACTGTATTAATAAAGTTCTTTGGTGAATGCATGAATTCAGCTTTGGCTCTGAGCTCCAAACATTTGCTAATACTTCACCCATGAATATGGCAAATTTAGCCACCCAGACAAAGGCAAATGGTTAAATTTAAACCTAGTCAGAGAGATAGGGCTTGTTATGCTAAGCTTAACAAGGCTAAAGAACTGATGAGAATCCATGCTTCTTCTGAGAAGATTTACCCCAAAAAGGGGTCTAGAAGTTTTGAGTCACACATGCCTCATTTTTCTCCCCAACTTTTCAGTCAGAATCACTTCCCATGGGAAAACTGAGTAAGGAAATAAGAGCAGTAACTCTAGGGATCACTTTTTCATGGAAATATGAAGGAAATGAGTTTCAAATCACAATAGAAATATCTTTACCAAGTAGCTCAAAAAGCAGAACACATGTTAAACCACACCCTTTGTCTCATCTTAATTTCTTTTTATGTTCTGTGAATTAACGGTTTACTGAGTAGGATTCAAAGAACCTTCTATAAATTTACTTGAACACATATATTAGTATTTAGAATGGAACATGTTGAGTTAGAACTACTCATCTCCATTTGAAATCCTTATTTTTTCCTCACTATTAGGATCATCTGTAGACCATTATTTCAAATTATTTATTTCAATTGAAATATTATTTCAATTATTTCCAATTAATGATTTTAAAATAAGTATAAATTATAAAATATAAGAGATAAAATGTATTTCAGAGATTTTTCTAATCAGAGTTATCATTTTACAAATAACAAAATTGTGGCACAGAGAGATGAACTTGTTCATCTTGTTCAAAGCAACTTGGCTATTTAGCTAGGATTTAAGATATGCAATTAACTAGAATATGCTAGTATGACTTTTTCTTTTTCTGGATTTCTAAACATATTCTAAACATTCAACATTACTAAAATATGACTTTTCCCCTATCATCTTAAATGCTACTTCCTATAAGAAACTCTTCACAAACTGATTAAAATGAACTCTGAATTTTCCCACTGTTTAAATATCAACTCAGACCTTTTTCAGGTCTGCTGAAATATAGTTTTTGATATTTACATCCTTGTAATTCTTCTTTACACAGTCTCCCAAATCACACTGGAACGACATGAAGATTTTTGGTTCTATCAACCATTACAACCCAGTTGTGTTGCTCTAAATCCCATATCTTTTATGCCTAACATGTCATATCCCCTGCCCTTTGGGTCAGATTAAATGAGCTTTTCCATGGAATTTCCTTTGTAGTGCTGTATTCCCTACAACCTTAGCCTTGTATTGAACTATAGCTTTACTTGCTCGGAACTCTTAACCCTTACAAAGCTCTGGCCATTTTTTCCCCCACTGCTGTTGCTCTCCCTGAGAAGAGGGGTAGGTGCCTTCTAAAAGCACCACTAACCACTGGTTAATTTACTCACCTGAGTTGGGTCACCTACATGGTTTTATGTATCATGTCTAAAAATTCCACATTATAAACAGCACAGCCAATATTGCTGGTGTTCACATATTGTTATACACAAATACTGCTTATAGTAACACATGGAATTCTATTCTTAAATAGAATTCCATTTGGAAAACAGCTTTTGTAATTGCATAAAGACAAGATTAGAACCATTAAACGATATTCAAATAGTTAGTACCTACCACTTCCTGCCCCAGCACACTTTCCTGTCTTCATCTCTATAGGTACAATACTCTATACCTTGCTTAAATTGTTATTTGGAATAACGCCCAGGTGATATATAAGAATTGTAAGGCCTGGCCTTGGCCCACAAGGTGCTTATAGTCCTATCAGGTATCAAAATGAACATTTCCTAAATGAGAACACATAATCTCACTAAAATTCTATGCCAGCTACTATCCAACTCTCCATTTCCATTCATATAAATAAATAAATAAATAAATACTCTGTAAAGTAGTCTAAACTCACCTGTCTCTGATTTTTATTCTCTTATTCTTTCCTGAGACTCTCATTGGTACTTCTCCCAACCATTCCATAGACAATGCTCTTACCAAATTTGTTAGTATCACCCATGTTGCTTAGACCAATGGTCAAGTCAAAGCCCTTTAAGTCTTCAGTAGTAGTATTTGAATCAGCTGATTGCTCCTTTAGCCTGCAAACACTTTCTTCAACTGGCTTCTGGAAAACTACATTCTCCTTGTTTCCACCTTCCTCATTGGCCCTTCCTAGTATCTTTCTTTGTCCTTTCTTATCTTCCTGATTGTTTATTATTGGAGTTTTCCAGGGCTCAGTTCTAGTATCTCTTCTGTAACTTCATTTACTGTCTTTCTGAAATGATTCAATTGCATAACTATCAATACCATCTATACATTAATGCTGATGGTTCCCAAATTTATGTCTCCCATGTTGACTTCTCCCTTCATCTCTAGATTCAAATTTCCAATGGTTGATTAATGGTTGATATATTCAACAAATATATATCTCTACTTGACTAACTAAGTTTAACATGTCTAACACCAAATATTTGATTCCATCAACTTCCCCTCCCAAACAAGCCCCTCCTATGGTCTGCTTAAACTCAGTGAATGGCAACCCCAATATTCCTTGACACAAAATCTTAAAATTATTCTTGGCTCCTCTCTTTCTTTTATACTCTACATGCAAATAGTCAGCAAAACCAGAGGTCTCTACTTTGGAAACATATCAAGAAACAAATCACTTCACAGAACTACAATCTTGTCCATAATGACATCAATTCTCACAGTCTGTTTCACTGAGGATAAAGTTCAATGTATTAACAATGACCACAGGGCTCTTATACTTGATGTTTCCTCTGCCTGTAACCAGGGATGGCTTCATGGGTGTGCATCCAGTGCAGTCCCACAGACCCTACAAACAGTGAGCCCTGGCTTGAGGTTTAGCGCTTTACAGTCACCCTTTGAAATAAGTAATAATTTTATTTTTGAATGTATGTTTTATAAATAAAGTACAATGGGAATATAGTGTATATGTTATAGACTTGGAGTCTTGGCTCATGTGAGATCCATCTTTCTGCCTCCTCTCTGTATGCGAATGGATTCTCAAGCATTCAATTCTCTCTCCCTACCCAGCAACGACTGCCACCTTCCACCCCTGATGGGAGCTTAGATGTGGAAATGATGAGAGTCAGTGCACAGAAGTCATGAGACTGAGCCCCAGGGGCTTTTGAGGGTCTGTACTTGCACATCAAGTATCCCATGTCCAACGGGGTGTGACATTAAATAGAAAATAAAAACTCCGTAGCAAGTTGAGACAGATCATGAGAGAAAAGGAAAAGTTTCTTTGATGCTTACTGAATAGAGGTCCTCATTTCCATTTTACACTGCTCCCCCAAAATTATGTAACCAGCCCCACTTATGACACTGTACCCCATGAAATCCACATAGGAAACTTGCTGATCTTCTTTAATTTTTTGCTCAAAGAAGACCTTCACACTAAGGTTTTGAATGACCACTCTACTGAGAATCAAATTCCCTTCCAAACACATACCTTCAGGTCCAGAAGCTCAAACTATCCCTTTAATTTTTTATCCATAGCATTTGTTCTTATCTGGTACATCACACAATTTATCTATTTATTTTTGTTCATCTGTTTACCTCCACCACAAGATAAGCCCTATGAGTTAAGGGTTTAGCCAATCTTATTAATTTGAAAATAACCATGTTCATGAAATGTGATTACCCTGTTTTTATAAGGCAGCTTTGTACTTAAAGTCTCTTTGTGTTTAACTTGGGAAAGCACTATCAATTGTGAAGGGCAGTATATGCAAGGAACAACTTTATGTCTGTCTAGTTACTGGGTCCAGCTATACAGTATAGAGAAGTAAGCCTAGGCCAGATTGACATACAGAAATTCACATGGAGATTATACCTGACTCCTCCGTCTCATGTTAAACAGAAACTAAAACAAACAAAATAAACAAAAAACAAAACAAAAAAAACCCAACTGTATCTCTCCTGGTATATAGCAACATATATTAAGAGAACAGGTAAATCTTTATTAAGGAGATATAAATACATCCTGATTGGGGCGCCTTGGTGGCTCAGTTGGTTAAGTGACTGCCTTCGGCTCAGGTCATGATCCTGGAGTCCCGGGATCGAGTCCCACATCGGGCTCCCTGCTCGGTGGGGGGTCTGCTTCTCCCTCTGACCCGCTTCCCTCTCGTGCTCTCTGTCTCTCATTCTCTCTCTCAAATAAATAAATAAAATCTTAAAAAAATAAATAAATAAATAAATACATCCTGATTATCTGAACTACAGAATATATTTAAGATGCATATTGCATTTATATGTATATACGTTTAACTTAAGCTATAGTGGTCAAAATATTTTGTTTGGTAATTTTTAAATGAATGTGTGTTTTCACTATTTCAAATTTTTTCTGGGATTTATAATTCTGTTGGGATAATCAGGTCTTTAGAGAGGTAAGAATAGATGAAAACCAAACATTATTGAATTATAATGGTGTCAAGAGAGTGATAAGGAACAAAGTTATAGAACAATGAACGATGTTAGAAATTATAAAGTATATTTCATATATTAAATAATAAAAATTATTTTAATCTGGGGCGCCTGGATGGCTCAGATGGTTAAGCGTCTGCCTTCGGCTCAGGTCATGATCCCAGGGTCCTGGGATCGAGTCCCATGTCGGGCTCCCTGCTCGGCGGGGGGTCTGCTTCTCCCTCTGACCCTCTCCCCTCTCATGCTGTTTCTCTCTGGCTTGCTCTCTAAAAAATAAATAAATAAAATCTTTAAAAAAAATTATTTTAATCCACTAAGTTTTTAATTTCAACTCTTTAATTCAAAATTAAAATTATATTTGAAGCTGTCATTATTTATTTATTTTTTATTGAGTTATAATTAAAGTTTCCTTTATTGGTTTAATAACAAAGGCACAGAAAACTGTAGTACGTTTAGAGAACTACAAAGGGCAGTAGCATAAATAGAGAAACTCAAGAGTTTTGACCAAGTAATAGTAAGTATTTTGGTAAGCCATCACAAACAAGACAAAGGGAAAAACTGAAGTAGGAGGAAATGTTCACTTTAATTCATGGCTTCAACATGTAATTACTGAGCACATAGTATGTGTCTGGTACTCCTCTATGTATTTAGAACATAACAATGAATAAAACAGAAAAAGATCCTAGCCTTAGCCATCAAACAGTGAACTGAATGAAGGAGGCGAAAGTGATTACCAGAAGAAAGCAACATTTGGAAGGAGAGTTGAAAGAAGCTAAATACACAGAACATGCATGGCAAGAAATCTGCTGAACAAAACAAATTACACAACACTTCCAGAATGACTCACTGCCTTGGGGAAATACAAAATAGAACACAAAGAAGGAAAATTCACCAGAAACTGCAATCATAACAACTATGAGAAAAATGGCACTGAAAAAGATAAACTCAGTAAAAATATTGTAATAGAATCAACCCCATGCAGCACACAAATTAAATTTCCCAAGAAGCCAGGTAGGAAAAACCAAATGTAGACAGAGAAAATGAGGGGTCAGGATCCATTTTAAGCAGCAGGTCTCTCTCTGGTTATTTATTAGAATCAATAATATATATGTATATATAAGTATATATACATGTACACACATATATGCATACACACCTATGTATATACACACACATGCTAACACATATATGTGTACTATAATAGCAGCCACTAGGATATGTCCCTTTAACTGCATGGCTAACAGTGTTCCAAGGAATTTTACAAAAAATGATTCATAGATACTTTTACTTGAAGTTTCATTTTAATGTGTATATATATATGTATATATATATATATATATATGAGACATACATTTTTCACATAGAATGACATGTTTTGTCCCAAAATGCAGCTGTCTTTCAAAAAGCAATAGTCATGAAAATTCAGTATAGGTTGTATATTGGAGTGGTTTTTTTTTTCCCCCTTTCATGATTCCATATACTCTGGAGGTACAGATATTATTAAGTAAAGGTTCATATTTAACTTAATCAGATTATTGTATGTAAACTATCGCAAAAAAAGTGTACGTAAGCTATTTTTCAGGAGTTCAGCTGAGCTAGAAAGAGAGCTGAGCCACCAGAGCATCCAATTAAAGCAGTATGAGCCAAAATGAAAGTGATACTAAAACCTGTAATCACAAGAAAAGTAAGGCAAGAACCCCAAACCAGAAAAAGCTCCAACTCCCCCTGTTTCATTTCTCCCATGGAACGGCGCACCAGTTAAGGGTCTGAGGGCTCGACAGAGATATGGGGTCAACGGATCTGTGTTTTATTTTGTTGAGGGATTCCCCCAACAAAAACTTCTGGTAGTTTTCTGAACCCTGGATGGTTGTTGCGGGTAAGGGAGAAAGGTTAGGAGTGGAAAAAAAGTGTTTGCAAGGTTTCCCTTGCTCTTATCATAAAGAGACCTTGGAAGAGGTACCTGAGGGGGATCTCTGCCAAAGGCCTCAGATAAGGAGACCTGGGAATGCAAATATCTAAGCTGGGAATGCAAAAATGCATAACAGCATGACTTGCCAGAAGGGCCTGAGTCCTTGACTGCAGCTTTTTTCAGAGATTGCAAGGCATTGACTGTGCACCAATCTGTGGGAAGTCAGCTTTCCTCACTGAGGCCTGCCAGATAAAGCCTTTATAATAATACATATCACGACTTGAAAAATCCCACATAGGTTTTAACCATGGGCCAGAATCCTTACTACTCTTAAGCTCGACATGAATTATAAAAACCCAAGATAAATGTCACAATCATGTAATATGTTTAAAAATAAATACATAAACATGGTGCGGAAGTTGCTGTTTCTTAACAAATCATTGTGGCTAATATTTCACCCTGTAATTAGAAGAATATACCTCATATTTTTAGGATGCAGCTTATATTTTGAAGGAGTCAGGGAGAAAGTACTTCTCTTCATAATTCATTCAGCTACTTATAGTAGAAATCAAGAAATCCTTTTTGGTTACTCTTATTTCCCAATGATTCATATTTAACTCATGAAAAAGTATTGTGAGTTTTAATTCTTTCATACTTCATTCTATCCACTGCTTACCATTTTTTTTTACACCCACCAACAAACTAGTGTCATTTCTCACCTAGACAGCTAATAATGTCTATGGACCAATGTCCCTGCATTCACCTCTAAACCAGTATCTGCAAAATGCAAATCTGATCATGTCATCTGTTACCTCCCAATGTTTTTAATTCCTGTATCTTTCCAAGGTTCTGAAAAAACAATCCAAAGTTCTATATGGCCCGACATGACATATCCACTGCCTAACTCTATATACTCATCTTTGCATGATTGTTCCTGTCGCAGACACACTGAAATAATTCTAGTTCCTCAGACACTGCATGCTACCTCTTATCTCAGAGCGTCTGTATATGTTGTTACTCTGTACTCTCTTCAACTCCCAT
Organism: Leptonychotes weddellii; assembly: GCF_054177405.1. NCBI lineage: Eukaryota > Metazoa > Chordata > Mammalia > Carnivora > Phocidae > Leptonychotes > Leptonychotes weddellii. Next base: position 152,788,581 of record NC_138370.1, on the reverse strand, counting down.
CTCAACTCAACTCATTCTATATAGTAGTTTGTTGATTTTCTTCGTACCCTATATCAAACTGAGCATCATACATCAATTTGCTTATTTGATTAAAGACTCATGAGACTTGAAGTTCTAAGATGGCTCTAACTATGACCTTGTGCTCTTAATCTAGTTGTTTTTCATCAAGAAAAGTTGATCAATGAGTATTTTTATAATGAATAAAGTCCAGATTTATAGTATTGTTTTATTGACCATTAATTTTTGTTTTCTGTTATTGGCACTTTTATGTACACATTTGAATCTCTACAAATGACTTTGTTAACTCATTTTACATGCCTAGAGAAGTCATATGATGCCTTAAGGAAGACCAGGGAGATAAACTACAAACCAATGTGGACCAACCAAAAAAAACTAGGAAGATTTTTTACTATTCAGTGGTCTTCTATATTGTGCTTGCTGGAGAAAAATTAGAGTCAAGTGTGTATTATATTTCGTATATAAGTTAACCCCTGTCTGTATTGTCATTTCCATGTCTGTGGTAACATAAGAAATTATCAGAGATATAATTTCAGCATAAAAACAATGCTTTAAATACTCTTCTCAGAGACTAGTTACTATGCTACAAAATAAAATCTTAAATATATTCTCATTGTATTTATATTATTATAAGTAGTTTCTTTGTATAAGTATAGAGCTCATGGCTATGTATGTATCTTTTCCCATTAGACCTATAAGTCTCAGTAAATCTCAGAAGTGTAAGAGAGGAAGAGAAAGAGAGAGCTCCACAAAGCTTATTCAAATAAATAATGGCTGAAAATTTCACAAATCTGGGGAAAGAAATGGACATCCATATTTAAGAAGCCCAAAATACATCAAATAAGAAAACCCAAAGAAATCTACAATGAGACATTGTTTCAGACTGAATAGGTACCCCATCCCAATTCATATATTGAAATCTAATCCTCAGTATGATAATATTTGGAGGTGGGGCTTTTAAGAAATGCCTACACCTCATAAGTGGAAATAGGTCCTTAAAAAAGAGACTCCATGGGGCGCCTGGGTAGCTCAGTCATTAAGCGTCTGCCTTCGGTTCAGGTCATGATCCCGGGATCCCGGGATCGAGTCCCACATTGGGCTCCCTGCTTGGCGGGAAGCCTGCTTCTCCCTCTCCCACTCTCCCTGCTTGTGTTCCCTCTCTCACTGTCTCTCTCTCTGTTAAAAAATAAATTAAAAATCTTAAAAAAAAAAAAAAAGAGAGACTCCAGAGAGCTTTCTTGCCCATTCCACCATGTAAAGACATAGTGAAAACATACCTTTCTGTGAAACAGAAAGTGGGCTCTCACCAGACACTGAATATGCTGACACCTTTATCTTGGACTTCCCAGACTCCAGGAATGTGAGAAATAAATTTCTGTTGTTTATAATCCATCCAGTCTATGGTATTCTGTTATAGTAGCCTGAATAGACTAAGACAGACAAAACCTATTCAAATTTTCAGAAGTCAAAGACAAAGAGAGAATGTTGAAAACATCAAGGAAATACAATGTACCATATCAAAGAACACCCCCTCCCCTGCCCAACTCCCTACTCCCCACCCCCTGCCATAAGACTATCAGCGAATTTATCAGCAAAAAGCTTGAAGGCCAAAAGGGAGTGGGATGACGTAGTCAAAGTACTAAAAGAAAAAAAAA
>NC_138370.1:152713992-152786408 GCF_054177405.1 Leptonychotes weddellii | reverse complement strand
ACTGAAAAGAGAAAGGGCAAAGCAATAATAGGAGACTTCAATATCCCACTTCAATAATTGACAGAACATCGAGACAGAAGATTAATAGGGATAAAGAAGACTTGAATCACACTATATCAAATGGACCTAATAAACATAAGATAATATACTCAACAACAGCAGAATACACATTCTTCTGAAAGATCTTATGCACAATAGATCACATGTTAGGTCACAAAAACAGGTCTTAGTAAATTTAATAAGACTGAAATCATAAGAAGTATCTTTTTTGGCTATGATGAAATAAAACTAGAAATCAGCTGCAGAATAAAAACTGGAAAATACACAAATATGTGGACATTAAACAATACAATTCTGAACAACCATTGGTCCAAAGGAGAAATCTAAAAAGAAATTAGAAAGCACCTCAAGACAAACAAAAATTAAAGCACAACATACCAAAATTTATGAGATCCAGCAAAAGCAGTACTAAGAAAGTTCAGGGTATTAAGGGGGTCACTTGTGATGAGGACTGGGTGCTGTATAAGTGATAAATCACTAAATTCTACACCTGAAACTAATAAACTAATATTACACTGAAAAGAAGAGGAAGAATAAGAAGTAGAAGAAGAAGAAGCAGCAGAAGCAGCAGCAGGAGGAGGAAGAGGAAGAGGAGGGGTAAGAGGAGGAAGTTCATAAGGGTAAACACTTAAATTAAAAAAAAAAAATTCAAATAAGCCATCTAACTTTCACACTTGAAGGAAATAGGAAAATAAGAACAGACTAAGTCTAAAGATAACAGAACTTAGGAAATAAGAAAGATTAGTTCAGAAACAAAATAGAAAAATAAAAAATCAACAAAACTGTGTTATTTTCCAGAAAGATAAATAAAATTAACAAACCCTTAGCTAGACTAAAGAAAGAAGAGAGAAGACTCAAGTAAAATCAGAAGTAAAAAAGGAGATATTAAAACTGATGTCACAGAAATTAAAAGGATCATAAAAGACTATTATGAATAATGATATGCCAAACAAGTGGGATATCTAGAAGAAATAGATACACTCCTAGAAAGATACAACCTACCAAGACGAAATCATGAAGAAATATGAAGTATGAACAGATCTGTAACTAGTATGAAGATTGAATCAGCAAACAAAAGTCTCCAACAAAGAAAAGCCAAAGGTCAAGTGACTTCATTGGTGAATGCTACCAAACATTTAAAAGAGATTTACTACCAATCCTTCTCAAATTTCTCCAAAAACTTTTGGAGGAGAGAATGCATCCAAACCCATTTTATGAAGTCAGCATTATCCTAATACCAGAGCCAGACAAAGAAAATTACAGGCAAATATGTCTGATGAAGATACAGTCAAATTCTCAAATGCAATGACACATTAAAAGGACCAGAAAAAGCAAAACCAATCTTGAAAAGGAAGAACAAAACTAGAGGCATCACACTTCCCAGTTTCAAAATTTATTACAAAAGCACAATAATCAAAATAATATGGTACTGGCACAAAAGCAGACATATAGACCAATAAAACAGAATAGAGAACCCAGAAATAAACCTACACAGTCCACAGTCAGCTGATCTTTGGCAAGTGTACCAAGAACACAATGAGGAAAACACAGTTGCTTCAACAAATGGTGTTGGGAAAAATGGATATTCAGGATGCAGAAGAATGAAATTGAATCCTATTTACACCATATAAAAAAAATCAGCTCAAAATTAACCAAAGACCTAAAGACCTGAAACTGTAGAAATCCTGGAAGTTAACATAAGGGAAATACTTCATGACATTTGTTGTGGCAATGCTTTCATGGACATGATATCAAAGCATAGGCAACAAAAACAAAAATAAACAAGTAGGACTACATCAAACAAAAAGCTCTGCACAGGAAAAGAAACACTCAGTAGAGTGAAAGGCAACATATGGATTGGGAGAAATATTTGCAAACCACATATTTAATAAGGGATTCATCTCCAAAATATATAAAGAACTCCTACAGCTCAATGCTTAAAACAAAACAAAAAAATTAAATAAAAAAGTTAAAAATTTAATAACCTGATTGAAAAATGAGCTATTAACTTGAAGTTTGAATAGACACTTTTCCAAAGAAGACATACAATGTCCAAGAGGTATATCTTAAAAGCTCAGCATTATTAATCACCACGGAAATGCAAATCAAAACCACAGTGAGATATCACCTCACACCTGTTATGACAGCTATTATTAAAGAAACAAAAGACAGGGGCTGGAAAGAATGTGGAGAAATTAGAACACTTGCAAAAATGGTGGTGAGAATACAAATGGTGCAGTTGATATAGACAACAGTTTGTCAAGAAATTAAAAATAGAACTACATTATGATCCAGTAATCCTACTTCTTGGTATTTATCCAAAATTATTGGAATCGGGATCTTTAAAAGATATCAGTTAGCACTTCAGTGTTCATTGTAGCACTTTTCACAATAGCCAAGATAAGGAAACAGCCCAAATATCCATTAACAGATAAAAAAAAATGTGTTATGTACATACAATGGAATACTATTCAGCTTTAAAAAAGGAAGGAAATTCTGCAATGTGACAATGTGGATGAACCCTGAGAACATCATGCTAAGTGAAATCAGTATAGAGAAACAAATACTGCATGATTCCACTTATATGAGGTAACTACAATAGCCAAATTCAAAATCAAAGAATGAAATAGCAGTTGCCAGGGGTAGGATAAGGGGGAAATGTGGATCTACTAATCAAAGGGCATAAAAATTCAGTTAAGCAAGATGAATAAACCCTAGAAATCTGCTGGACAGCATTGTACCTATAGTCAACAATAGTGTATTAAACGAAGTTTTAAAATGATATATCTGACGTTAAGTGTTCTTGCCTCAGTAAAATAAAATAATAATTTTTAAAAACCTAGCCAGATTGTTGAGGAAAAATAACATTTTGTCTTTAGAAATAGTTTCTATGTATGATTTATAAATTAAATTTTAATGAAACTTTACAACACAAAAGGAAGGTGACGTTTTTTCAAAGAATGTTTTTAAAGCAAAGACATTTCTCATGTGTTCATTTTATACTTTTCATAAAGACAAAATCCCAATAAATTTAGAGTGTAAAATTTAGTTTTTATTATATCATTACTTTGTGAAGACAGAGAAATTTGGTCCAACTCAGCACTTTATAGATACATATGAATATAATTTTATACTACTTTGGCTCATTGATCTGAGAACCTCATGGTAATTATTAATAAGATGCTAATTTGAAAAACCTACCTAATCATAGTTTGCATTTAAATTCTTGAAGTATATAGACCACACTCCCATCTCCATTTAAGATTCTCTAAGAAATATATATATTTAAATATATCTATTTCAATATAAATATTTAAATATTTAACCTTTTAGAGTTCTTATGCCTTAATATTATTCCCTTAAGAATTCTGTGTGTATACACACACACACACGCATATCTATATCTCTATCTATATTTGAATCTATATTTTTTTAATGTTTGTGTATACATATCTTCTCATATATGTTTAGGTTGACATCCAAAATTTTTGTTAGAAATATAAGTAGTTGCATATGTAATTTCTGATGTATTATACATACTGAATTTAAGAATAAAATTGCTACACAACTCATTTAAATATTTCAACCAAAGCTAAATGTCATGGCAATTTGATATATTTAAAGGAAGATGAAAACTGAAAATTAAATTACTAAGAACCCTGCAGCAAAAATCAGACATCCCAGTGTAGATTATGACATGTGTGACAAGTTAGGAATGCATAGACATGAATCCAGATTGCTAGAACTGTCACACATGACGAAGGCCTGCTATGAGTTACTTAGTAAAGGTGCACTGCGAATTACTGTCAAAGTGCTGTAGCTATAGACTGAATGTTTGTTTCCATACAAAATTCGTATGTTGAAACCTAATCCCTAATATGATGGAATTTAGAGGAGGAGACTTTGGGGGATGAGCAGGTCCTGAGGGCTCTGTTTCAAGATTAAAGCCCTTATAATTGAAGAAGCCTCAGAGCGTTCCCTTGGTCCTTCTATCATGTGAGGATCTTGGAATTCTCAGCCTACAATACCTAAGAAATAAATTTCTGTTGTTTATAAGCCACCCAGTTTATGGTATTTTGTTATAGCATCCCAAATGGACTAAGACAGAAATCTACTTGATATGTAATTATAGCACAATATACTCATTCTGGATAGTACTATGTTTATGATTTTCATTATAGTCTATGGATTAAGCTATTATCAAGTATTTCTTTATTAACTTAGTACATTTCCTTATAGTCATACTTACTTAATTTTAATTCGGGACAGGATATCTCACCTTGACTCAGTCTTTACTTATTATTTCCATCTCCTTTTTTTTTTTTTTAACTCTTCCAGATTTCCCACCCTTCAGTAAACAGCATAATTAATTTCAGTCACTAGTATACAGTATAATTTTGGCACTCTGGCCTTATAAACAGAGCTATAGTTATTAATCAGCATGACATGGTATTCTTGAAATGAGATGGTTTATAAAAAAAAATCCATTTATCATTCCTTACACCTATTTTCTACACTCCTGAAGGAAAAGGGTATTTCTTATCATTGTAATATTTTCAAATGGTAACTGAAGTGCTCATTGGGATGAGTATAGGTGAGACAGAAGCATGAGATGAGAGATTATACTAGAGGATGCTGTGGTCATTGGCTGTATTACTCTGCAGTTGTATAGGAAGGGTGGACATGCTAGTGATTTGAAAAGAATTAATGTTCCTCCATGAATACCTTTCTTAAATCAAAAAATAGCGTAAATACTAAAGGGACTAGAGTTCCGAAAATTATGAGTGGAAAGACCAATCCATGATGCAGTCAATATTTATTACAAGCAGAACATACTTTAAGATTGGTGTCTACAACACTGCCCTCAAGGCTTACACTACCATTTTAACTCACTACCTCATAAACCACATGAAGCTATTTTATGGGAGATATCAGCCATTCTTCATTCCTACTATAGATGTCCACTATTGAGGAATAGGTCCCCTCTCTAAAAATAGACTTCTGGTGCTCTCAGCTAGAAATAAAATGGTATCATCCAGGTGACAAAAGTTCTCAAATGATCAGTCCTTGATAATGGTAGATTCCAGAATCACATTATTAAAATTGTATCATTTGATAAAGAATGATATGAAATATGAATATTAAGGCATACACTCAAAATTGATTTTATTATTATTAGAACAATAATAAAATCAGAGTCCCTTTGACAAATCAGAGTTAAACCCACAACTATGGTCTACTCATCTACTTTGCTTGGAAAATGAGGCATGCTTCATACTTATTTAAACATAATGTATAGTTACGAGTTGGTGATAATATACCAATTAAAACAGTTAAAAACATTTTTTTTAAAAAATTGAATACTTCTATATACCTTGAAATTCAAATTTTAAAAGTAAATTTTTTCTGTTCAACTATGATAATCATGAATATTTATTTGGCATTTTCAAAACATGATGTGCAAACCAATAACTGTCTAAAAAAGACAAAAAATCACAGATTTTAAACCATCTCACATAAGTACTTATATCCAACTACAGGTGAAACAAATATGTAATAATACAGAAAGTTTCTACAATACATTAAATAAAGAACTATTTCAACAGTATTGTAAGCAACCCGAAAAAGATAAGAAATTTTGAAGGAAAAAATGAAAAAATAGAATATTTCAATCATTCATATTCCTTGGGTATAGTTATAATCATTTGTTAATATAATTCAGCATTTTACTGTAAATATTCATTAAAGAGAATGAGCTGCTTTTATAATAACAAAAATATTTGAGATTATGATGTTACACAACTCTAAACGTAATTTGTTTATATTATTTTTAAAATATTACTAAAATATTTTCAGGAGTTGTGACATACAGATAACAAAACATATTCTTTGAAAAAATTTTTAAAGATTTTATTTATTTATTTAAGAGAGAGAGAGGAGAGAGGGAAAGAGAGGGCATGAGCATGAAGAGGAGCAGAGTGAGAGGGAGAATCTGAAGCACACTCCATGCTGAATGCCGAGCCTGTCACCAGGCTTGATCCCATTACCCTGAGATCATCACCAGAGCTGCAATCAAGAGTCAGTTGCTTAACCAACTGAGGCACGCAGGCACCCTGCATATTCTTCAAAATTGTTGGTAAATGCTGAAATAGATATTTGCTTCCTATAGAAGTTGAATATATAAAATATCTATAACTATTTTATTCACTGTTTTCATTGCTGCTACATGCCCAGTTATGGCATGAACTGATGGAACCTATTTCCGTTATTCAGAGTGTAAGAATTCTACCTGTGGTAAGATAACTTTTCTTTTTTAAAGATTTATTTATTTATTTGACAGAGAGAGACACAGTGAGAGGGGGAACACAAGCAGGGGGAGTGGGAGAGGAAGAAGCAGGACTCCCGCCCAGCGGAGAGCCCGATGCGGGACTCGATTCCAGGACCCTGGGATCATGACCTGAGCCCAAGGCAGAAGCTTAACAACCAACCCACCCGGGCATCCCGGTAAGATAACTTTTTAAGAAGTCTAAATTTTAGACCTGATACCAAGTAGCAGCTGTTTTTTTTTTTTTTTCCTTTTTTAAAACAACAGGACCTTTGTTAAATGTTAATGGTAATAATATACACCATATCTACATACATAACTAATTTGAGCCTCAAAACTAATTTATTATTACCATCAATTTTAGAAGTAGCAACTTCAGTGAATTGGCTATTTAATAAGTAAGTTTAACCCAGATTTTTTTTTCTAAATATTGTAAGGGTTTTTTGCATCATTTATTTAAGTTCTAATGACATTTTCTATATAGTTGTCACTTCTTTTGGTAATGCCCTTTCATGATCTCCCATTTGTTCCATTTTAGTATGTTTTCTTGTTCCATTAAGTGCTATATTTTAATTTGATTTACCAAGTAAGAAATAAATTATGCTCCAAATTATGTTACATTATTGAAGTTACACTATTCTTCATCCCTACTATAGATGTCCACTATTGAGGAATAGGTCACCTCTCTAAAAATAGACTTCTGGTGCTGTCAGCTAGAAATAAAATGATAATTTTAATCCAATAACATTAATAACACATCAATAATTATGTTCACATAATTTATAGAGACTATAAATGAGGTACATGGTACCACAGATTCTTTAGACTTTTGAGAATCCTGCATTTTAAAAAGAATCATTTACTTTCCCAGCACTGCCCTGGGATTCACATTTCTTGAATCTGCTAAATCAGGTGTCATTTATTTCTCTATTTTCCAACTACCAAATTTTCTTGCTATTTCTCTTCTCTGGTTCACTCAATTCATAGGTCTACGTTAAAAAAAAAATCTGTACTTTAGTTTTAATAAAATGTTGAGGCTGACTGAAAGTAAATCCATATATTTATAATTCCTTCTTTAGCCCAAGGATATTCCTTTTGATATACTGCAGGCATGTCAAGATTCAACTTAATTTAGAAATTTGCCCTAGATTCAGAATGCACTTTTGTATTGAAGATACCTTTTTTAAATCTAGGAAAACATCACCAATGTTATTTTTTTGTTTTCCATTTTATTTTTCTATAGCTTTTATTAGTAAAATGTTAAAAATTAAATTTTTTCTCTTAAATCTTCTTTTATCATTTGCTCCTCTACACTAAATACGAAGATCCTAAATACTATTTAAAATTCACTGAATTTACATTTGTCTCTACTCCAGAGTTTATCATTTATGTGTTTTTTTAAGTCAATGAGTATATTTTTCAGATCAGTGAAAATATAGGAAGGTATTGAAAAAGTCTTTCAATCAACACATCGATTTCTACCTTCATATTTATCATTAGAAAATGTAATTTGCACAGATCATTATAAAATATTGCTGGCATTGTTATTGATCAGAGAGAATAATCAAATACTAAGAATGATACCTTAATGAACTAGAGGCAGCCTGATATATATATTTCTGTAGTGGAAAAGCCTACATGTAGATGAAATCATCAACGACAGGAGAATTAGGATCAACACAATCCTAGCGACATATTTTGCAGAAATTTACAAAACTATTGTAAAATTCATATGGAAATGCAAGAGACAGAAAATAGCCAAAATGATCTTGAAAAATAACAAAGATGAAAGAATTTACTTTCCCATTTCAAAATTGACTGGATTATGTTGGTGAATGTTACACAGAAACTAATTAGAAAGATGGTATAACAGTATATTTAAATGCTAAATCCTAACAGATGAGAGTTAATATGCAGGCACAATTACTCATCTCATAGGAAATTAAACCTCTTCTGATTATAGTAGCCCTTACTAATTATTATAAAATACAAATGAGAAAAATATACATTTTTAACAATGCTAATAAATCAGCTCTATATATAATCATGACAAGACTACATGCCAGGTATTCCAGGCTATTGAAAAGTTAAGAACACCTGCATTATGGAAAAGTCAACTTTTTTTCTTAATTTAAAATCTATTTACAAGACATTTATCTAGAGTTTCTATTATATAACAAGCAAAGATTTTTGTCTGAAGAATATCAACAGAGTGTAATTTGAGTCAATTTGGACCATGTTACAAGGTCCAGGTTTCAAAGGAGACAAAGAAAAAAAAATGATACCCAGGAAATTTAACTAAACTAGAGGTTTTGTTTTTTTGTGTTTTTTCTTTTTGTTTTATTTTGTTTTGTTTTTAAGATGGAGGGAGGGAGGAAGTGGGGGAAGGGGTGGAGGGATTAGGAGAGATAGAAGGCTCCAAAGCACAGAGCCACCTGGGGCTTGACACTGGGCTGGACACAAGGCTTCACACGAGGTTAAATCTCACAACCCTAAGAGCATGACCTGAGCTGAAATTAAGAGGTGGACGCTTAACCAACTGTGCCACCCAGGAGCCCCTAAACATTAGAGATTAAAAAAGCTGCAACTACAGTAAGGCAGTTATAAGAAAAACAGTGAACATTTTATAAACATCTGTGCAGATAATTTTAATCCAATAACATTAATAACACTTCAATAATTATGTTCACAAATAAAGTATGACTTCTGGTGTCTGAAAATTCCATTTAGATTGCCTTTTCTATTATTCAAGTATGTTGATTTTATTAATCAATATATAATCAATAACTAAAGGTTCGAGCAAAATAGTTGTCAATAGTTCAATCTGACATAGTTCTGGGGCACTGAATAAATGCTAATAAAAGATTTCCTTTAGTATATAAAAGTATTTTTGACATCAAAGGACCCAACTATAGTATATGTACCTGGGATGCTATGAGAATGTTGGGAAATTTTAATGAATTATGGAGATAAAGAACAGTGTATATGAAATTAGAACCATTTAGGGAAAATAATTGGAGGCATTATATATTTCATCTAATTTTGGTCTATTCCACAAGTATTTTTATACTGATTGAATGGAAATATCTTTTTTCATAATTATGTGTATGTATATATTTTAAGGAGGTAGAATAAAATTAATTACATAGTTTTTAGCATAATGTAGTTGTCTCTTGGAATCAGCTTGGCTTCTGCTTTTTAAGTATAAATACAAACTTTATAATATAAATGTAGAGATAGTTATGAGTACTTATGCATTATTGGCATTTGAGACCACACATAAAGGTTGTATAAGCTTATAGTCTAAAGATTGCAAAGACTGTATGGATTGCTATCTATTCTGAAATGCATACTGAGTTGGCTATTGATATTGAAAACTTCAAATTAAACAATAATGTATAATATCATGTCACAAAATTATAGTTGTTGAAGAGGAACAAAGGTTGTGACCATCATTGTTGGAAGTATGTAGTGAGTAATGATAGATTATCTGACTTTTAAAATTGCAGTGACAAAAATATTTTATATGAAGAGTAAATAATTTGCAATTTCCCAATGAGCTGAATTCATAATTTTTTGAATGACAGGCTCTGATAATACAGAACAAAGTATAAAATATCATTTTTGAATAGAAATTAAATTAGTTAATGAAGTTAATACACTATTTTGAGGGAATTTTTAGAGAGAGTTCAAGCAAAAGAAAAGTATTGTAAATAGAGAAACATAAGAAAGGCACTAGAACCTAAGCAAAATGAATTATTGTCAGATGACCTAAAATTTTGTCCTAGAATTACCACTTACATGTATATTAATCTGGATCAAATCTTTTAATTTTCATAGATTATGTTCCTACATTTAAAAAAATGTTGGAATACATTACTCTTAACTCTGACCTTTCTCCCTCCAACTTTTGATCATTGTAAATATGATACTCAGGGATAACAGTTATGCAGTGTGCTCAAGAGTGGTTATCATCTCAACCCTAGAACCTACATTTCCTACCACATCCCCTGTGTGTGTGTATGTATGTGTTAGTACCACTAACATCCTTCAATTATGTTGGCTCAAGATTGGCAGTCTCTTATATTTCCATTGACTTGTATGTATTCTCTATTTATAATAGTTCTTTAATGAGGGCACTTTCCTTCATTCTCATCAATAAAATATATATTAAAGTTGTATATGACTTGCATATGAAAACCATATATGCAACGGGTTACTTGCAGCATGGTGAAGGATTTTCTGGTTAATTATCTTGCTATAAAATAGGATGTCAAGGTTTATGCTAAGGGTAAAAAAGGAGATGACAAGGTGAGAGGGTTGAAGAAAAGGAAAGTAGTTGAGAGAGCCCTTCTGATGAAAGGGTGAGAGGTTTGCCTATTGCATTGGTTTCTTACTGATGCCATATCAAAATACCACCAACTTAGTGGGTCAAAAGAAATTTATTACCTTACAGTCCAGAAAGTCAAAAGTCCAAAATGCTTCTTTCTGGACTACAATCAAGATGCTGACAGAGCTGCATTCCTTCTGGAGGAAGGAGAATAATTTGTTTTTGCCAGTGTCTAGAGACTACCCTCTCTTCTTGACTTGTAATCTCCTTCCTACAGTCACATCACTCTAATGAATATTTCTGTTAATCTCATCTCCTTTTGACTGTCCCGCCCTACTCTTTCCTTTATTAGAACCCTGTATTGGGCCTACCAGATAATCCAAGATAATTTCTCCATCTCAAGATCTTTAACTAAAGATCTGCAAAATCCCTTTAGTCATGTAAGTTAATGTGTTCATAGGTTCTGGGGATTAGGGCATGGGTATGTTTGGAGACATGGGGATTTAATTATTCTGCCTATTACATCACATCTTCTGGTCTCCAAAGATTCACGGGCATCCCATATGCAAAATGCATTCACCCAATCTTAGCATGCCCAATGTCTCAACCCATTACAACATCAGTTCAAAATACTCAAATCTCATTGTCTATAGTATCTAAATCATGTATGGGTGAGACTCTGGGTATGATCCATCCTGGGGCAAATGTATTCCCCATGTGTAAACCTGTGAAAAAAGAAAATGTTATCTACTCCCAAAATACAATATTAGGACAAGTATAGGATCCTAGTTACATATATTCCTATTTAAAAATGAGACAATGGGAGGGGATATAGGGGTTAGATCCCAAACCCAGCATGTTAATAACACTAAACTTCGAAGTCTGTGTATAACGCCATCCATGACTCCACCATCTGGCTTTGAGGCTCTACCTTCAGTTATCTTTCTTTTCTCATGAAGAGAAATTCAGATGTGGGGATAATTGAGAGAAATATTATCTTGCCTACCACGTCTCAAAATACCTAGAATTGTATAAACCATATAATTGGAATCCTTGAAATTTAAGGGCATCTTTATCTGTGTAATATTTTCCTAGCTGTATTTTGTAATATGGTGTAAGCCCAGAATAGCAGAGACTTGGAAAAATGGGCCAAAATCTGGTGTGAAGATTTGACAATGGACAAAAGGCAGTGAGTGAGGTATTATTGGTGGGAAAAGTGGTAGATAATGCATTTGAGTCAAATCCAAATAGGACAAAATAGAAACAAGGTAGGTGCCATGGACTGAATTGTGTCATCCCCAAAATTCATATGTTGAAGCCCTAACCCCCAGGGTGGCTGTCTTTGGAGGCAGGGTCTCTACAAGGTTTAATTAAAGTTAAATGAGGTCTTAAGGATATGGTCCTAATCCAATAGGACTGGTGACTATTAGAAGAAGAAGAGAGAGAGAGGAGGGGGAGAAAGAGAGAGAGATCTCTATTCCTTGTGCTGATAAAGAAAAAGTCACATGATTACAGCAAGATTGTGGCTGCCTACAAGCCAAGAGAAGCCTTGGAATGAAACCAACATTGCCGGCACATTGACCTTGAACTTCCCAGCTTCCAGAACTGTGAGATATAAATTTCTGTTGTTTAGGCCACACAGTCTATGGTGTTTTGTCATGGTAGTCTGAACAAAATAATATAGTAAGGGCAAAAAATTTGGGAGGAAGAATAATCTTTAATTTTATTCCTTCAGAATTTTAAGAAAAACACTTTTTAAAATTTATTGAATGAGAAATTGAAAATAAAAGGAAGCTATCCAGACAGATTATAAACTTTCATCTTCTTGCCATTGTCCTAGGTAAGTCCCTCTTTAACTTTTGCCAGGACGACTCTAATAACTTCTTTTTTTCAGTCTTCCTTCTTCTAGGCTGGACCCTTACAATCCAAACTCTTCACAGTTGACAAGGTACCTTTTCTAACAAGCAACTCTATTACCAACATTCCCTTACTCTTAGAGTCCTAAAGTTTTAATGAATCATATATATCACTTAATTCAACCCTTACTTTTTACTCTTAGCCAATGATCATTGCTCCTAAATCCAAGATCATAGATCTGTCATCCACTGTGGACACCATCACAAACCATCTTTTTTCAATGATATTTCTGAAGAAGAAATGCCCCAGACTTTATCAAATGAATTGTTTTAATTATATATTTGTAAATATTTTCAATTATCAGTCTTCTTTTATTTCTCACGTTTTTCCTCCACTCTATATACAATCAAGTACATACAGCCTTTTCTAGCTTTAAAAAGGGCAACAACTACAACAAAAATTTGCCTAAATCTTATAATGTACTTATGCTACCAATTCAAAACAGTATTTTAGTCTCTTTATTACTAACTTATTAAAAAAGTATCATATATTATAAGCAAGATACTTTTATAGTCACAACTGCCGTATTAAAGCTGACTTTGATAGGCTCTTCTTGGTTCTGTCTGAACTCTATTACATAATGTTAAGTATCTCCTAAGTTATGAGATCCTGAAATGCTGTTTTGAAAAACGCTTCTATCTTGGTTCTCATTACACTCATTTCTCACAGGCTTATCTTCACCCATCTGCCTCTTAACACTGGTGCACCCTAGATGTTTGCTCTTTCTCCTTTGTGGCCTTTACTGAAACATGGTACAAATAACTCAAACAGCTAAATTAAAAGGCGATAGGTGTTACACCCATTGTCTGTGTGCATTCAGTATCCTTATGGGGCAGATAGCTCTCCCTGGGATGAAATTCTTATTTTGAAACAATGTTGCTCAATGACCACCCTTCTCATCCTGAGAAGAAAAACATATGATCATAATTTATTGCATTCAGCTGGGTTGAGTACATTGCCCTGACCAGTCAGAGGACAATTTAAAACTTCATTATTTATTTTGAGAGAAGACCACTGTGGAGTTTATAATTAAAATACAGTTGAAGAGAACTGTTCCCACTTTCAGTTTTCCCTGAACTACCATGAGGCTCTCTGAATTTTAGACAGATTTTTTTTTTTTCCTCAGAATTGAGCATCACTGCTGGTTTGGAAAAATGTTCCATGTGAATACTGTGGTTTCACTGTCAAGAGCTGGACTTATGTGCAGTTTTTTTACTGGCAGATGGGGAATACCAATTTAATTGCTGGAATTAGAGTGTAGGTTTTCTATAGTTGTTTCTAATATGTAAGATGCCGATTTGACAGAATTTGTTTGTATATTTGTAATTTGTAATGAAAAAAATGTATATAAAGATTTTGGGGCACCTTATATAAAGATTTAAGTGTTCTTATCACAAAACAAAAAACAAAGGAACAAGAAGAAACTTTTGAAGGTAAAGGTAGGTTTGTTACCTTGATTACCATTATGGTATCTCAGGTGTATGCATATATCCAAACTCACCAAATTGTATATAATAAATATGTCCATTTTTTGTTTATCAATTATACCTCAATAAAGCTGTAAAAAAAATGCTATGGAATCAAAAGACAGACCTAGATGTGTGATTGAGATCAAGACCAAATGTTCCTTCCTTTCACAAATTGAAACAAAATTAAAGATATAATTTTAAATAAAATTAAAATTAACATAAAAATAGTCAATCATCCCACAAAGTTAAGTAGTGTTTAAACAATGGACAGAAACACTGATAAATTTCTGTGAAATATAAAATAAGATAGGGTCAGGATTAATGTAATCTAAACAGTCACAAAGTCTGAAACAACATGTAATCCAAGTAGAGGTCACTTAATAAGTGCCTTTTTTTCATAACACCTAGACAAGCATTCTTCAATCATAGGGAATGAAGCTGGATTAAAGGAAAATGGAAGAAGAAGGTAATTAATTAAAATAGTTAAACAGTTTCCAAGACTCCAGTGTCAGTGCCTACTTCCCCCCCAAACTAAATTTAAGGACAGTATCCTCTCCGTATCTGGAGACATTCAGAGGTGACATTTTTACCCTAGAAAAATGTGGGGCAGTGCTCTGGTGAACTGTGGCTTTCAGAAGGACAAGAAGTTAACAGAACAAAAAGCTAGGTTTACTATTAATCTTAAGGTAAAGTCCAGCTAATTCCACTGCCCAATCATGAATACATTCTAGTGTTGTAATTTGGACTTAAATGTTAAGGAAAGAAGATTTTTAACATGGAATTCTATATCTTTTAAAAATTCTATATCTTTCCAAAAATCAAAGCAAGATAAAAATATCTTTGAAAATTCAAAAATTTAAAATGTTTACCAATAACACATTATATTTGAGTAAATTCATGAGTAATCCAATAAAATAAATGCTAAGTGAATTAATATTAGATGGAAGATAACCTAAAATAAAGGGAAAAAAAAGAAGCCAGTAAACTGAATTCCAGTGAAATTTACAGCAAGGGTTAGTAATGATTCACTAAACAGATCTAATATATGGAAATATCTGGAACCATAACTCCATATGTGTTCATTCAATGAATATTGATTGCTTTTCATGTTGAAAAAAAATTAAGCATTGGGGAAAATTCAGTAAACAAAATGTACAAAAACTCATTAAGCTTATGAGGGGAGAAAACCAATGTAAGAGAAATAAAATGTCTTACAAATCCTAAGGAGAAAAAGCAGGGAGTGGACCAGGAAATACTGGGGAGGGCAAGGAAAAACTGCAAACTTAGATATTAAAGAATTCTTTGAAAGTAGGGTGTTTGACTAAAAGACTAAGGAAGTGAGGAAACAATGTCCTGGGAAAAGAATATTTCAGGCAGAAGGAATGGAAGCTACCGAATTACCGAGATAGCTCAAAAGACAGAGGCCAGTGTAGTTGGAGATTAAGAATAAGATAAATAATTGAGTAGAAGATGATGTCAGAGAAATAGCTTGGTTCTGGGTGAGAAAGGAGGACGTCAGATCACATATATCCTTAAAAGTCACTGCTAAGATTTTGGCCATTACATGAGTGAGAACTATGAAGAGAGGAATGACAGGATGGGATGTATATTTAATATTTTAACAGATTTTTGTTGTTGTTGTTGTTCTGGTTAATGGTTGAAAATAAACTCCAGGTGACCCAGGGAAGAAGCAAGAAGACTAGTTAGAAAGCTATTGCAATATTCTAGGCAAAACATGATGATGGTTTAAATTAGATGACATTGCTATTTTCTTTATATTTTGAAGGTATATCCAATGATATTCTTGACATATTGAATTGGCATTGAGAGAAAGAATTTAAGAAATACTTGGAGTGTCCTGGAGCTAGTAAAGAAACTGTTTCAGTAAAGGGAGAGTGTTTTTTGTTTGTTTTTGTTTGTTTTGTTTTTTGGTATATCTACCAACAAGTTAATAAAGATGAGGACTAAGAATTGACTTTTGCATTTAACACTATAGAGGTGATTTTTGACTTTTACTAGGGCAGGTCAGGTTAAAGTTTGATTGAAATAGCTTCTTTTTTTTTAATGAAAGGAGAGAAACTTGAGATAGCAATAAAAACAGCTCTTTGGAGCAGCTTTGCTGTTAGTGGAGAAGAAAAATAGGGGATAGGAAAAAGGAAAGTGAAATCAAAAGGAATTTTTTGTTGTTGTTGCTTTGTTTTTTAACCTGGATGAAATAGCATCATGGCTGAATGTTAAAATGAAGAATCCAGGAATAAAGAAGAGGGTTTCTTTCTTTCTTTTGTTCTTTCATTCTTTCTTTCTTTTTAAAAATAGATATATAACAGAAAAGACGTGGGAAAATAGATGGTGAGAGTAGGTGACTTTTAGTTCATGAACAGAAAGGTTTTCTTAGGAACATGTGTTGCCCAACCATAGAAACAGGAAAGAAAGTGTAGTATAGGAATGCAAATTATATATATATTATGATAATTTGGGGGCTCACTTTTAAAGATAATGATAGAAGATGCAAATATCTATCAAGCTCAGCAAAGTAAAATTAGGGAACATTTCTTAAAATGAGCTTTCTTCAAAAAGAAATGGGCGTTTTCCATCTGTAAACAAATTTTAAATCCAAATGAATTAAGAGACATTTTAGGAAAAACCAGATGAGCAACATATATGCATAAACAAAATTAACAACAACAACAAAGAACTTGACTGACCTGCCAATAATTTGAAGAAATCAAAGACATTTAAAAACATTGGATAGTATCTAGGGTCATGGTCATTGAAATTAGATATTTTCAGGTTCTAGTACTCACTTTGTGATCTTAGCCAATTTTTATGCCCCAGTTCCCACATATTTAAAATAATTAGCATAATAACAACGTCTGCTTCATAATGATTTTGTTATTGCATGAATTAAAAAATGATTTGTGTAAGGTTTTTATTGCATTGCCTAGCATATAAATATTGTTATTATATACACTTCCTACCCCTTTGAAAATACCATGTCCATTTGGTTTTACTATAAGTCCTTTAAAAACTTCAGGATAGGGCGCCTGGATGGCTCAGTCGTTAAGCGTCTGCCTTCGGCTCAGGTCATGATCCCAGGGTCCTGGGATCGAGTCCCACATCGGGCTCCCTGCTCGGCAGGAAACCTGCTTCTCACTCTCCCACTCCCCCTGCTTGTGTTCCTGCTCTCGCTATCTCTCTCTGTGTCAAATAAATAAATAAAATCTTAAAAAAAAAAAAAAAACAAAACTTCAGGATATTAAAAAGTTAGGTTGTTTGCTGTCTTAAATACTCTTAACATTTCTACAGAACGTTAACAGCAAAATTGGCAAAAGATGGAAACCTAAGTAAGGTTTACCAGTATGGCTAGAAACGAACATAATAGTATACTGAAAGATAATATACAATTCTTATCCACTTATAATCACTATAAAATTTATTATACCATAACTTAGTGTCTTAAGGCATGAACTTTTAATGTTCTTTATTTTGTGAGTCAGAATTTCTGGAAAGACTGGGCTAAGCAGTTCCCTCAAGTCTTTTGTATTGCATTTCAATGTCACCTGGAGCTGTTGTCATCTGCAGTACATTGAGGCTGGCCATGCAAGATGACTTACTCATCTGGCTAGGCTTGATGCTGCCAGATGCAGGATTGTTTCTACTATCCATTAAAGCACCTCCACGTAGTCACATACAGTTACCTCAGTGTGGTTGAACTTTTTACACTGTAGCTCTAAAACTTAGTGTCCCTGCAGCCAAGGTGGTTCTTTATGACTGGTCTGAGAAATCTCACAGTGGCATTTCTGCTGTACTCTACCGGACAAAGCAGTTATAAGCCTGCCATATTCAAAGGGTAGGGCATAGACTCCCACTTTTTGATGGAAATAGAGCCGAAGTGTTTGTAGACTTTTTTTTTTTAACCACCACGCATGCCTAGGAGAAATTAATTTGAGAAATGCAAGAATGGTTCATCTTAGAACTTTAAAAGACAATGAAAATGATCTTTTCAATAGAGGTAGAAGAGATATTCAATAAAATTCAACATTCTTCTTAATTAAAAATTTGAAGAGTAAGCTAGTAGGAATTTTCTGCAAATACTATTGACTGCCAGGGGAAAACTCCATCATTACTTGAACAGTATTTATTCATTTAACAAATATTTACTGAGCATCTATTACAATAAATGCATTTTTCTTTAACAAATATTTACTGAGCATGTATTCTACATAAAGCACTGTTCTTTTCATTAAAGTTAGAGCAATGAATAAAAAATGTATATACTTACATGGAATTTACTAGAACAGGAAAGAAAAAAAAAAACGAAAAACAGTACTCTACCCGATCTTATCTTTATATATTTGGGAAATTTCTACACATTCTTTCAGATGCAACCCGCTAATTAACTCCTACATTAGGGGTTGGCATAACTTTGGTCTGCAGGCTAAATCCATCTCATTTTCCATGTAAATAAAGTTTTACTGAACCATAACAACATCCATTCTTTTACTTATGTTTCTGGCTGCTTTGATGCCCCAGTGGTAAATTTGAATAGTTGAAACAGAGACCATATGGTCTGCAAACCTGAAAATATTTACTAACCAGTTATTTAAAAAACAAATTTGCCAGCCCTCTTCGATATTAAGATTTCTTGGATTTGCCAAGCAAATTCTTTTGTTATATAAACAACACACTTGGATTCTGACTTTAATAGATCCTTTTATATTATAATAACTTTACATTTCCCTTATCACGCATACATTTTTGAGGGTAAGAACTGTGATATAAGCAACTCTGAAAACCAGCTACTAATCTAGTGTAAGATATATTACAGTTACTCTATTAAAAAGTTTCTAGCTGCATGAATAAATGATTGAGCTCAGTGTCCAGTCTTGCTTCATTACTCTTTCTCTCTGGGTGATCTCTTCTATTCCTGTAACTTAAGATAACACCTTTAGGAAGATTAATTCTCAATTTTAAAATGTCCTTTATGCCTTTTCAACACCTGAGAGGGAATCTCCAAGCAGATACGTTGCAGTTGATTCAAATTCAAAAATTCTTATCAAGAATTATTTCCTTCCATTAGAAGTATACTTGGTTTTGTAATCATCATTTCAAATCAATTGCCTCACCATTGTTCCAGATAGTATTTCATATTAGCAGGAGAGGGGCACCTGGCTCAGTCAGTTGAGTGACCAACTCTTGGTTTTGGCTCAGGGTGGTAAGATTGAGCCCCGTGTTCCATCTCTGTGCTTAGCAGTGAGTCTGCTTGGGATTCTTTCCCTCTCCCTCTGCCCCTCCCCTCTCTGTCTCTCTCTATCTCTCTCTCCTAAATAAATAAATAAATAATCTTAAAAAAAAAAAAGGAATATTAGCAGGAGAGACAAAGAGAAAGGAGATGTAACTATCTTCATTTTATCCAAATGAGAAAACCAAATGTCAAGCCAGAGCATCTGAGATAACGGGTAGGAAGTTACCAATTAGCCACCTATTTATGCTAATTCTATATCTGAAATGCTTGTTGGATTGGACTTGTGTCCATTCTCAATGCCACTAAATGCATTAATTTCCCAAGGATCAGAGACCTAAAATTTACTAATAGAATCTGAAATCTAATTCTTCTAATTGTCCTGCCTCTTAACTGTCCTCATGAAATCCATTCTTTTATTTATTATTTCACCCAATACATAATGCAAGAGTGCTTAGAACATAAAAACCCTAGTGCTAGGTGCTCAGTATAGGATAATGAATAAGAGAGTCCCAGGTCTTCAGGGCATCTATTTGAATAAAAAATAGAAATTAAGTTAAAAATTATGCAGATTTCTTCCTTCAACACTGTAGTAAGTTATTTTTTAAAATAAGAAAAATAAAAAACTCACTCTCCCCTGATCAAAATCCTCTGGTTCTCCTTTCCTCCATGCAATCTCAATTCCCTCACACATCTTTCAAGCTTTCCTCTTTCTGATATGTCTACTTTTGTTTCAGCTAGTGCTTTTTGCTTTTGAATGCCATTTATGTTAGCCATTTCCCAGCATCTGTTGTATGCACGTTCACATCTCGGTAGCACTGCTCGAACTTCTACCGAAAGCCTTTTGTAAGCTCCTCCCTCAATTGCCAGTGAAAATCAATCCTACCCTGACCCCACTGCCCAGCCTTTTTATGAAAAATCTGTATTTCTTTATGTCTGAGTGAAATTTAAATCAATCTTATACATTATGTATTTGTATATTTTTCCTTCAGTAGGGCATATATTCTCAATTAAAATTCTCAATTATCTTGATATTTCCTATGGATATAGCACTATAATACATTTGTGGGCTCAATATGTACCTATTGTGGCCTTTAAAAACTCCCATCACCGGGGCGCCTGGGTGGCTCAGTTGGTTAAGCAACTGCCTTCGGCTCAGGTCATGATCCTGGAGTCCCGGGATCGAGTCCCGCATTGGACTCCCTGCTCAGCGGGGAGTCTGCTTCTCCCTCTGATCCTCCCCTTCTCATGCTCTCTGTCTCCCATTCTCTCTCTCAGATAAATAAATAAAAAATCTTAAAAAAAAAAACAAACCTCCCATCACCATGTTCTCCTTTTAATCTCAAAGATTGTCAAAAGGAACTTTAAGTCTCAGGAGAGCCCAGTCTCTAACGCAGTTTAGCAGGTTTGAACAAAATAAAATAATAATTGTTCAAAACAGAACTATGTAGGGCCTCCTGGCTGGCCCAGTCAGAAGAGCATGTGACTCTTCATGTCAGAGTCGTGAGTTTGAGCCCCATGTTGGGTGTAGAGATTACTTAAATAAAGAAATAAACTTAGGTTTATTTCCAAAAACCTGTCATACTTAAAAAACAAAATAAAACCAAAAAAAAAAAGAGAATTATGAATTTATTGTTCAGACTTCACAATTCTTGCAACAAGTACATTTACATAGCTTATTCATATTATGGGTTCATTTTATTTTAAAAAGTATACTGTAATATTTTTAAGCAAGTATCCCTCAGATAAAATAATATTTCAGAGGTATTTTGTTTAGGATGTATTGATTTCTACCAGAAAAAAAAAAAAAAGCAAATATCCTAAAAGAAAAATTATGGAAATGGCAATGTGAATAATATTAGAATTATATATAAACAAGTAGAATGTCATTTTACACTATGAATATGATCTAGAGATTTCTTAGAACCAAAAAAGATTTCATATTCTGCTCAAAATTAAAACTCTTTAAAGATTTACACATATGAGAGAATATTTTAAGAGAATATTCTAAGAATATGCTGAACTCACAATTTAATCTGAAGGATTTCATAATGCAAATTTAGATTGTCATTTTTTCTCTTAGATTTATAACAGAGAATAATTTAACTTTAAATTTCTTTAAAATATGAACAGTGATCCTGTGGTATGATTATCAATATAACAACTTTGTGTATTCCTGCCTTTAATTTGGTTCTCATCATTCTTTTTTTGAAGAGAGGATTTTCATATAATATTCTTATATTGATGAAGAAACAGAAATAAACTAAGAACTATAGTATGAAGAAATGCTTCACACATTTGAGGCACTGGTTTACCTACTTTTAAAACATTGAAACAAGCAAAATATTTCAGAATTATAGAATGACTTCTAAAGCTACTGCTTACTCTGCATGTATTTGTGTGTGTGTGTGTGTGTACGCATTTACTTTTTAAATTAGTAATGAATGTACCTTAGGCTTGCAACAGAAGAGTTTTGATAGAAAGTATTCAAAGAACAATCATCTAAGAAGACATTGGTAAACTTCACTACCGTTTTATATGCTCACCTGGTCTAGATACGTTTCAATCTACTAAAGGGTAGGGAATGGATGGATATATGAATAGGTAAGTGTGATGGGATGTATTTTTATAAATAATTTAACTTTTTAGTAGTAATGAATTCAACCTACATATAGAAATTGACAATGAAATGATCAAATAAATATTATAGAGAAAAATCTGCATTTTCCCTAGAAACTCAAAAATGAAAACATTTGCCCATGAGAACTCTCAAGGCATTTTAAGATTTTATTTATTTACTTGACAGAGAGAGCACAAGCAGGGGGAAGGGAAGAGGGAGAGGGAGAGGGAGAAGAAGACCCCCTGCTGAGCAGGGAGCCCACCCCCAGGGGGGCTTAATCCCAGAAGCCTGAGATCATGACCTCAGCTGAAGGCAGACACTTAACCCACTGAGCCACCCAAGCACCCCTCTCAAGGCATTTCTATAAGGTGATGTGTTAAAGCAGGCTAAAGGAAAAGATGACTATAATTTGCTGGTTAAGAAGTAAAAATCTGTGAAAGAAGAGAAATATGTACTCAGCAAAACCTAATTAGTTCTCTTGAGTGCAGAACCTCAAGGACCAGAAACAATAGTAACACTGGAAAAGTAAAGTCAGGGTGAGGTATCCTTGATTATGCTTGTACAATACAAAATAAATGAGGTAACGGAGTGTTGAAGGAGTGGGGGATCTGTTCATCAATTTTCTTCTCAACTACACAACACTGTTTAAGGAAAGAAAATAGAAACTTTCTCATAATTGACTTTATTTTTTTAAAGATTTTATTTATTCACTTGTCAGAGAGAAAGAGTGCGTGAGCCCAAGCAGGGGGAATGGCAGGCAGAGGGAGAAGCAGGTTTCCTGCTGAGCAAGGAGCCCAATGTGGTACTTGATCCCAGGATCCTGGGATCATGATCTGAGCAGAAGGCAGATGCTTAATCAGATGAACCACCGAGGCATCCATCATAATTGGCTTTAATGATGGTATTTCTATAAAGTAGAAAAAGAAAGTCCTGTCCCAATAAGCAGAGAGGATTAAGTCCCTAGTGACACTCAACTGCAATCATATGAAAGACTTGAGAGAACTGCCCAGCCCAGACAGATAAAACTTCAGAAAAAAAATCAGAATTGTGGAATTCCTGTGCAATTCTGAAAATCATTTATAAGCACTGGTGTTGCCTGGAAAAACTGAATAACTGAATCCCAATTGTAGGATGCTGACTGAAATTATTTGGGAATTATGTTGTGACTTATGGAGAACTACCTCCATTGGAATTAGAGTAAAACAGCATTGTTCAGGAAATAATTCATTTCCAGCTTAACAAATGGCCCAAAAATAAACAAAATATACTTCAAATATATACACCACCATATTAAAGGTGATATCTCAAAGGGATGAAATCATAATTGATCATATTTTATTGCTATATATTTTTTAAAAATCTACATGTAAAATGGTGACATTACGGAAGCTAACAAATTTTAAAAATTAGTTTTTTTTCCATTTTGTCCCATCATTTCATTCATGCTTCTTACATTTATTAAATGTCATAAGTAGATTTAGCATTTTGAAAGTGATCATTTTGAATTGGACTTTCCTACTAGAACTTCAAAATCACTACTTACTTAGAAAGAACTATATGTTTAAAATATTTATTTAAATTTAAGCACAATTCTGAGGAACAACTTGAATATACTACTTTATCATAAACGTAATTTACATATAGACTTCATATTCTTCTCTGCATTAACAATATAATCTAAAATGTATTACAATGTTTGAAAGCTTACTTGGTCAAGTGCACTTTCTATTATTACTCTATAATGCCATTCAGAGTACCATTACAGGGTGCAAAATAAAATTTCATTATTGATTAGAATACATGCTTAAAGGTCAGCTGTAGCAAAGCATTTTAAAACCTGATTAGATTATGCTTGTTACAGTTTTTGCACACCTTTGAATTTCAAAGTAATTATATTTAAACAATATATGGCAGGAAAAGTTATGGCTATGCTGCAAACTGTGACATTATTTGTTCAAATAAAACATTTATAAGCTTATGACATTTAAAGGTTCTCATGATTTCAAAGAACACAAAAATTTAGGTTTATATTAGTTTTAAATTAATTAGGTAATTTTACATATTCTATTTCCTTTAATAGGAAAGCTATATATATTATATATATTTATATTATCTAAGATATATAGTCTATATATATTCACATGATTATCAAAACTTTCAGATATTACATTTTTAAAGTCTTCAGAATTGATTAGATTTTTGTTCCTTGTATACAACTTCACATATGTTCACTTTATCATCTCTATTTTCCGAAACAAGAACAGGTTCTCAATTATATTACTCTCATAATTTCTTATTTTTTTTAAACTATTGAAATTATTCTCCTATAGATGGCTTTTTAAAATATGAATTTGTGAAATAATGTCTTCCAAAATAATGTATCTGATTAGATTTCAGCTTATATGTAGATAGCTTGAATTTATAAATGGAGATGGTATTTATGACAATACATTCCAAAAATGAATTTTAAAACATTTTTATTACATAATATAGAATTGAATAGAATAAACATTCTTACAGATATTCATGATTATATTCAATGACTCTATGAGCAATTGTATGTAACTTGAATTCTGATTCAAAAAACTTAATCATGGGTGCCTGGGTGGCTCAGTTGGTTAAGCGACTGCCTTCGGCTCAGGTCATGATCCTGGAGTCCCAGGATCGAGTCCCACATCAGGCTCCCTGCTCAGCAGGGAGTCTGCTTCTCCCTCTGACCCTCCTCCCTCTCATGCTCTCTGTCTCTCATTCTCTCTCTCGCAAATAAATAAAATCTTAAAAAAAAAAAAAAGTTAAAAAAAAAATCATGCATTTACGTTACTGATAAGTAACGTAATGGTTACAATGAACAATGAAATGATTAACAATATCCATAGTTTTTAAATTTATTACCTGGTTATTAGGGCCGTACATTGAGTTACAAATATTTATTTTAAAAATTTTTGCCTTGATATTAATCATTGAATCAGTATTATTTATGAGTATAAAATTATTTTTACTAAACCATTTTATATACAATTAACACTAATTGAAATTTGTGACATAAAGTGTCCTTTTATTTCTCAATCTATATATAGTATTTTCATAACATGTGATAAAAGTATAAACTGAGAAATAATTTCAATATTTTCCAAAATTCAAACTATTTTGAGAGAGAAAGAAACCCAGAGTACATTCAATGAACTGGTTAAATTCAGTTTTATGTGTCTTACATCATCTCTAATGTCTGTAAAAAAAAATGGGATTAATATAATCCTAGGATATAGATGTCCATAATAAAATAATCAAATGTATCATATTCAGAAAGATCAGTAGATCATCCTTTTCAGAACATGCTCAGGTATGTATAGCAAGGAATATATAGTTTACATCATTCACTGATCCTTCTTTATCATGTTCAAATATCAGTTCCTTCTGGAAATGAAAAATGGATCTAGGTTGCTTCTCAAATTGTTGAAACCTTGTATAGTTATTGTTATTCAATAATTTTTTACGGCTAAGTCTATGGGATAAAGACCAAAAATGTTTCTTTTCCAAAGTAGTGATTTCTAGACCCAGTGTACAATATTCTCCTAACTCCTCTTAAAACGTTCAGTGCAATTTTCACTGAAATGGGTTTCCTATTATTTTCTTTTAGATACTCTGCATTTATACATGATAGGATGCTAAAATATTGCTAAAGTGGTGACCATTAGAAAAAGAGAATCAATAGACTTATTAATAGAATATTATAATGACTTTAGTTTAAATATAAAATTTTCATCTCCATTTTTTTGACAAGAGTTATCTAATCATGCTTACACATGGTAATGTTACCAGGAATGTCAACCAGGTGACATATCTTTAGACCACAGATAAAATTCCATGCCATTTTTAGGCTGCAAATGCCACCCATGACCAGTATGTTTTTGCAAATACAAAAACAAAATCATTATAGTTTAATGAATTAGGTAATTTCTCAAAAAATGTAGAAAATAAGATCCATGAAACCTTAAGCAAATAGGTACTGAATGTTTATAGACTCACTGGAGCAATAATGGTTTCTTTTGCTTCACTGTACATAATGTCTGGACTATATCTCCATTCTTTTTCACTTGCCTAACAATGGAGATTTATTAAGTTTTGGAGTCCCTTATCTTACAGTAATAGGCCAGCACTAATACCCACACTGTGCTCAGTAATTGGCTGGGGCAACCTACTGAAAGTGTGACTTAGGCTCAAACACTGCTGTTGTCAATTACGCTCACTGCAGCAGAATATCAGAGAAGCATGCTTTCCTTGCCATATATATCAGCTTAGTAAGAATAATGGCAAAGCAAAAGTAATTATAAAAACAAGGAGTGCCTGGGTGGCTCAGTTGGTTGGGCAGCTGCCTTCGGCTAGGGTCGTGATCCCAGGGTCCTGGGATCCAGCCCCGCATCGGGCTCCCTGCTGAGCAGGGGGCCTGCTTCTCCCTCTCCATCTGCCTGCCGCTCTGCCTACTCGTGCTCTCTCAAACAAATAAACAAATAAATAATATCTAAAAAAAAAACAACCAGAAAAAACAGTAGGTTTGTTAACCTCTAGGAGCATATTTTTGAAAAGTTCAATAAAGCACTAACATTTCTAAGCAATTCAAGTCAAGGAAAAAAATGAAAAAAAAAAAATCAGAAAATACATAGAACCTCAGCAATAAAGAATTCTAGAGATTATGGCCATGGCTTCTAGAGTCAGAACTCCTTGGGCCACATCTTAATGAATGTTATTGGATGGATTATTTAACAAGTTAGTTATCTTATTTAGAACTTAATTAACTCATCTGTAAAGGTAATATTAGTTCTTAGCTCACATTTTTAAAAATTTAAATGTATGAATATATGTAAAATGCAGTTATGCCTGGCTATAGTAAATTCTGTACATATGTTTTCTCTCATTCAATAGACTATAAACTCCTAAAAGTCAGGGATTTTTGTCTGCTTTGTTCATGGTTACATCTTCACAGGGTACATGGTAAATAGCGTTTGATCAGTAAATATCTATTAAAGGAACTGAAAAAAGTGAGAAGTTGTAGTGGAGACTGTGGTATGCTTCTCGAATTCTTCCTTCAGCTGCTGTAGAACTCACTGTCCCAGCTTGCTGGGAGTGTGGGTGGGTAAGGCTTTTAGGAATTGCCTCAAGAGAAAAGTTACTTCCTCACGGGTCTTGTGCAGAGCATCCCACATTGGCTGCTCAGGGTCAAGGCATATAAGCCTTGCCCCCCTTGCACCAAAGAGCGACAGTGATGAAGGGCCATTCTGGCCTTGAACTCCCTGTGGAATCAAGATCAGCTAACATACTTGTAGGGACTGTAATGTGCTTCAACTTCTCACTCTGACCAATCTTATTTCGTCCACAACCTCCAACTGGTGTTGATCTCTAAAGCACTCTTCAATAATCTTCCTATAACCCAGTCTTCATTTAGAGTCTCTTTCCTGGGTAACCAATGGAAAACAAATTTTTTAAAGACCACAACTAACATAAAAACTTCAGCTGTTTTACAATTAAGATATATATAAATAAATATTAATAATTGGGCATTAAACTATTGGAAAAAATGACAGATGAGAAAAAGACTAAGACAGAAGGCTTGAAATTATTTTCTATTATACATATATACTAATAAACAGTTGAAATGAAATAGGCAAAGAGTAGCATGTCTTCCTTCTTCCACCTTCCAAGGAATCCATTTTAAGGAATATTTATTTAAATTCAAATCTAGCAATATAGTAAAAAATTAAATGCTAAATTGAGTATGACTTATTCAATGAATAACAAGGTCATATAACCTGGGAAGTCTGACTACATGATTTTATCATATCAACAAGTCAATAAAGGCACCACATTGTCAGTGTGATAAGCCCTTGTTAAATCTCAACATCCATTACTGATTGAAAAAAAAAAAACATTAATTACACTGTGTATGGGAATTTACTTTTTAAAAACATGGGCATCTGGGTGGCTCAGTAGGTTAATTGGTTGCCTTCAGCTCAGGTCATAATCTCGGGGTCCTGGGATTGAGCCCCCACAGCATTTCTGCAGCCAGAATCAATGCTGTGGCTGGACCAGCCCTTTATTATGATTGTAAGATGTGCCTCAGCAACAATCATGAGGGAACTTTGCAAAGACAAGGTTTACTACTTACAAGTCCTAGAGGGTACATAGCATGCTCAGGGCCACATTGTGAAGTCATAGGTAGATAGTGAGAATGTGGAACTGGAGTTCTGTTTTTATTGGGGTCAAGGGTGTGGTGCCTAGGATTTTGCAGGTTCATTTTTTATTGATGAATTTAAAACATAAGAAGAGCAGGATTCAAGTGCAGAAAGGGAAAAGTGAGCAAATGGTCAAACAGAGCTCTCTAAAAAGGAGAACGTCCTGAGTGGGTCAGCCGGGCTCTTTATCTAGTTGTGTATCTGGCAATGTGTTTATCCAAGATGGATGTTTTTCAAGTGGAGGCCTTGACAATCAAAAGTTTAGTGTCAAGCACTCACATTACAATAAAAAAGAAAAAACAAAGCAAAACGAACTAATTGTCAAGTGTTTACACTGCACATTATTCTGGAAATTATCTCAAATATTTTTTTTTTAAATGGGGCATAAATTTTGAAAGAAGACAAAATCATAATCATTTGCAGTTGATAAAATAATTCAATTGAAATACCCAAGACAATCAAGTAAAATCTAGGAGAACAATTAATTGACTTTAGTACAGTGACTAAAAAAGAGTATTTTTTGATGGTTGTCACTCAGTTGGAAAACAGTACCAGAAAGCAAACATAAAAATTTCTCTATGCCATCTCATAATGTGAAACTAAAAAGAAACTTCATTTAAAATGAGTTGGGGTGGGGGGGGGTGCGCCTGGGTGGATCAGTAGGTTAAGCATTTGCCTTTGACTCAGGTTGTGATCCCAGGGTCCTGGGATTGAGCCTTGCATTGCATCGGGACTCTTAGCTCAGCGAAGAGCCTGCTTCTCCCTCTCCTTCTGTTGGCTGCTCCCCCTGTTTGTGCTCTCTCTCTCTCTCTCTGTCAAATAAAGAAAATCTTTAAAAACACATAAAAACAAATAAATAAATAAATAATAAAATAAAATGGATTTGGGAGGACAGAGGGGGTTGCTCTCCCACCCACATCATGCACTGATGAATGCCATCAATTGCATTCCAAAAAGGAAGAAGCCTATTTATTCCTTTAGCAGGACAGTTTCTCCTTGCCCAGCAAGAAGCTCAACCAATAATAGAACTCAGCCAATGAGAAATGGGTACCACCCTGAACTTTCACTTCCCTCCAATGTACTTTTGTTCAAAGCAACCCCTCCCAACTTCCTTCTTCTCTCTATAAAGTTCCTCTCCTTTTATCTTTGGACTTGCCTATCGTTTGACATAGCTTGCGTGTCCCAAATTTCAATACCTCTGCTATTCTCCAGTACACCCATTTTGCTGGTAAAATAACTAGGTGTTTTATTTTTAAGGTCAACACATATAACAAAATAAATTTGAGAAAGTTTAGTTTGATAAAGACAAAAAATTTAAAATAAAAACATCTCATTGTGATTAGAATTATCACCTGCTGTTGTATTTGTATAAACATTTTTTTTCCTTTTCTCTATATAGACAAGGCATTAGAGTTATCCAAGTCTGTTACTTATATATTTTTTTTTTAAAGATTTTATTTATTTATTTGACAGAGAGAGACACAGCGAGAGAGGGAACACAAGCAGGGGGAGTGGGAGAGGGAGAAGCAGGCTTCCCGCGGAGCTGGGAGCCGAATGAGGGGCTTGATCCCAGGACCCTGGGATCATGACCTGAGCCAAAGGCAGACGCTTAACGACTGAGCAACCCAGGTGCCCCTATATATGTTTAATATAGATAGATAGATAGATGGATTTAGTACAGTTATATATATTTAGTGTCAGGAAACCTACATACATGCCCAAAACCCACAGATGACTATGGCTAGAAGATCCATACAAATAAATGCTAGTTATTCTTTTCATTCCTCAGAAAATATAGAGGTCATAATAGGTGCACTGCACATGCTTATCACATGAATAAATGATATAGAATAAATAAATGAATAATATAATATTATTAAATGTTGGTCTGATACCATCAAAAAATCAGAAGTTTTTATTTTAGTTTTCAAAGGTTTAGGTATGGGTAGTTAAAAAAGGAAAATATGCCCCTCCAAGCAGTTTTAGGCTCAAGGTAGTGTGGCTTTGACACTAGAGTGTTTACCTGACTTCCAGTGAAGACATATGTTCAAACAAATGTTTTGCACCTGCAGAGAAGAAAAGGCCCAAGATGAAGTCTAAATATCACGGCAAAAGGGACAAGGGCTATGTAGGGCAATCCTGACTCCTGGGCTCTCCGTGTGCTCTGGAATAGATTAAATGCTTGAAAAGGAAGAATATGTTTTGGCAGCATTGCTAGATCTATATCCCTAGGGCAAAATTGAAGACATAGTTGCATTCAATACAGACATAGATCTCCAGCAAGATATTTTCATAAGCAAGCGTTGCAGGCTTTCAGCTGTGCGTGCCAAGAATATCTCAGGAAACAGAGTGCAGGCCTGGAATGCACATGCTGGCTTAGAGAGGAGACTGTTGAAACAGTAAGTGTTTCAGTGACACCCATGGCAGCAGGAAATGGCAACAATGGTAGTATCAGCAGCAAAAAAGGGGCTATTTTTCCATTTATAAATGCAACTGAACATATGGTTAGCTTAATTAGGACTTTTCTCATTAGAATAGGCAGCCTCCACTGAAGCACCCTCGAAAGAGAATCTGCATGAATAGCGATCTATAGGTTTGCAAAAAGACCATTTAATAAGTTGGAAACCAAGAAGTCAGCTATGAGCATCTGTGCAACATTTGCTGATTTTTACCATATTTAGTCACTCTCTGCTGTGTACCAGCAGCCCTCGAGCCACATTCAAAACTCCCATTGATAAGAATGGCTCATTTAATGCCACCTTTGTAGAGTCTGCCAGTAGTTAGAAGTTGAAGCACCATTAAAACACAAGAAGATATTAGCAGAGCTGTATGCAAAGAAAGCATACGATCGTATGTTGTAATTATGTTAAAGTTACAGGTGAAACATGGAAAATAAATTTGGAATTCTCCCATAAGGAATTTTCTTAACACTGACAGACCACATTCTCTTTCTTCTCCACAAAAAAAAAAATAAATAAAATGAAAATGAAAATGATATTAACATGCGAACCTCTTTCAGTATAGATGGACATTAGGATGAGAGCATAATTCTTTGGGATAGGCCATTGTTTTATGTTTCTTTGTGTACCTAACATTTAGGATTTTGAGCGAGGCAGGGATAGGAGGCTAATTAAGGAGCAGGTCCTTACAATCACAATCTCTGGTTAAATTTGGACAAAGAAGCAACGGTGGGTGATATTTTTGTTCAAAATGTAAAGATGCAAATAAGCAATTAGGACAGGAAGTTAAGGGCCCAGACTTCAGAATTAGAAGAACTGGTTTCAAATATCCATTACTCCACTTCACCTTAGACAAATTACTTACTTTCACTTAGCTCATTTCACAATCAATAAGATGGATGCATTAACATTACTCTGCCTCAGAGGGTGGGTGTGAATGGTAACCATGATAATGCATTTAAAATATTTAGCGACACATCTACCACAAAGGCAGAGCTTATTAAATACAAGATGTTATGATTAAGAACACATGGATTTTAGTGCTTAAATTATTTGGATTTGAGGCCCAATCCTTCTTTGTATTTCATTTATGTCAACGGAGTCACAAACTCAGTTGCTTTGAGTCAGAGTTTCCCAATTGGTTTTAAAATTATCAAAATCAGCCAGGGTACTTGTTAAAAATCTAGGTTCTCAAGGTCTTCCCCTGGAGATCTCAATTTACTAGAAATAGGGAAGGGCATGGAAATCCACCAAGTTTTGGAAATACAAGCCATGTGGCTAGAAATTAAACAATCCAAGTAAACATTTCTTAGTGCCTTATAACAAAACAGGTAATAACCTGGAAAAGATATATAAAGTCATTTTGTCTCTTCATATTTCTTAAAGATTTAAGTAAATGCTAAATACTTGCTCTTCATAACTGAGACTTAGCAATCCTTTAGTTCTTTGAAGGAGAAACAAATAGCTAAAATGCTCCCAATGTAAATTGAGTGTAGTCAACTGGATTAATTAACAACAACAAAAATAACCTTAAACCAGGGCTTATTATATTACTTCGTAATGTTCTGAACAGCCTGGAACATCAAGTTAATGTCATTGACTCTAGCTGGACACTTAGGTAAATGTAGAGAAATGTGTACTGAGTTATTTAGACATTATAAACAAAATGCCTTAGAATAATTTTGTTTTATTGTTATTTATACATCGTTGTTGTACACTTCTTCTAAGAAAACAGTCTTTATTTAATAACAAAAAACAAAAACCCTGAATATCTGAGTTTGAAATCAGGAGGTGAAATTCCTAGTATTGATTTAATAAAATTTCTCAATCCTTTGATATTCACTTCTCCTTACTCAATTTTATTCTAATTGGTGCCAACACCATCTTGACATGCTGGACATTTGTTGATCTGGCCTCAGCAGACCAAAATGCCTTCTCTTCACTCTTGTTCAAGTAAATAAAATACAACGAAAGATTTCAAAAAGATTTTTGACATTCCAAATGAATCAAAAATTTGGGCTTATAATGAAGTTCTCAAAATTCCATCAACAAGTTGTTTTCCAGGGTTTCCCTATTTTTCTTACTCTCTCCAGACTATAAGCCATTATCTTGAAAGAGACCTTCACTTCCAATTTGTGGGCCTATTGTTCCAAAGCAGTAACAACCTAGAATTCTCCCTTGCGAGGTGATCATTGAAATTCAGATATCTTCAAATACAAAATCTATAATAATGAATCCTCTCCCCAGCTTACCAAGGCCTTACTTCTACTTACTGACTTAATTCCAGCTTCTAGTCTTCATACAAACAATTTAATAGGAAATTTATACCAGATATCACCTGTTAACTATCATTTTTAGATGACATTATAATTCTTACTACAGTGCTACTTTCTCATCATTCTCTATTTTTCACTCTGTGTGTGTGTGGTAAATTGCATCAATAAATTGTGAAGAAAGAGCCATATTATTATAAATTTTCTGGCAATGTCATTTTAAAAATGAGTAATTTGTTGAAGGTCATTAAGTAAACTCCTGCAAAGTTACCAAGGCAAATTTTTAAAAAAGATTTTATGTATTTACTTGAGTCAGGGAGAGAGAGAGAGAGAGAGGGAGAGAATGAGTGAAGGTGAAGAGGCAGAGGGAAAGGAAGAAGCAGACTCCCCGCTGAGCAGGGAACCCAAAGCAGGGCTCCATCCCAGGACCCTGGAATCATGATCTGAGCCAAAGGCAGAGGCTTAACCGACTGAGCCACCCAGGCACCCCATGAAGGCAAATATAACAACAAAGAAACTTTCCTTCTGTATCACCAAAATAGACTAAATATTATTTCTTTCCTTCTATATATTTCCTAACCGTTGTGATGGAAGACAACCCTCCTTGGGCTTTTCATGTTTCTGCAAATCTTGGAGCTGAGACACTGATTTAAATTTGTTTCAGACTATTTTTTTCAAGAATGTTTGTATAGTGAACAGACTTGGTGTCGAGTGAGATACTATATCCCTCCAGAAGAAAGGGCAGGCATGCTTCCTACCATTTTATGAAAGATCTGGGTTCCCTAATCTTAGGGTCTTTCTCCTATAATGAGACTCACAATGTGTACAAGTATCCTCTGGCCCTCTTCACTTGGTCGCATAGAAATCAGTGGTCAGAAGACCAATGAGAAATGATGATACAATGGCTATTGCCATTGCTCCGATTAATAAATTGTCTTTTTCTCTGACCTAGGAGACTCATGTCTTCTACCAGCGTCTATGAAAATCTGGATACTAACTTGTTGGTTTGCAAATAAGGTAAAATCTAAAACACTTCCCAATCCTTGGCAGATATAGATAATTTCTTTTGTGTAAACTGCCTTTTAGTTATCCTGACTATATGCTCTGCAATCTGCCCTGAAGCTCTAAAGTTAGTGGGGATCCTGGGGCACCTGGGTGGTTCAGTTGGCTAAGCGGCTGCCTTTGGCCCAGGTCATGATCCCAGGATCCTGGGATCGAGCTCTGCATTGGGCTCTCTGCTTAGTGGAGAGCGTACTTCTCCCTCTGCCCCTCCCCCCATCCCCGGCTCATGCATGCATGCGAGTGTGCGCTCTCTCTCTCTCCCTCTCTCTATCTCAAATAAAAAAAATCTTTAAAGTTAATGGGGATCCTGATATTAATGGTGTTATGAAAGGAAGGGAGAATTTAAAATGGGTCAATTATGTTGTTGTAAAATATGTATTTTGATTTCCAAAATAAAAAATTTTAAACTATGGAAAAGTATACTTAACGTACCAACTAGATCTCTGATAATACAAGGATATTCCTGCAAATGAATTTTCATCTGTTTGGCTCTGGTCTCCTTCAAATACACCTGTATCTCCTTTCCATTCTAATCAAATATGATTGCTCTCAGGGGAAAAGCTCTGCTGTCTTTCTACTGAGTCATTTTTTTTTCTGAGTGAACTCTACAGAAGTAGCAATTCTAAGTCACACATCAAACAGCCAAACTGATGAGTGGTTAGGAATTAAGGTTATAAAAAGTTCCAAGAACAGAGATTCTTAGTTTAGGTAGTAGGGGAGAAAAAGTGATAGAGAAGTTTAAGATTTTTCCAAGCTAGTCAGAGAGCTGATTAGATTCAGGGCAAAAAGCATAAGCACAGTGTTTATAGCTCAAAGATAAGAATTGGTTTGAGAAAGAAGAGAGATTATGGAGATGATGCCAGAACATTGCAGAGACCATCTTCATTTTATTTATTTATTCTTCAACAACCTCCAAAACTCCTTATGTATATATTTTTTTTAAATATAACCTGTGCTTTTTTTCTG
This sequence comes from Leptonychotes weddellii, assembly GCF_054177405.1. Classification (NCBI taxonomy): domain Eukaryota; kingdom Metazoa; phylum Chordata; class Mammalia; order Carnivora; family Phocidae; genus Leptonychotes; species Leptonychotes weddellii. Next base: position 152,751,458 of record NC_138370.1, on the reverse strand, counting down.
TTTGAGAAAACACCACCTCCCACCACCTGCTGATGCCCTGCCCTCCTTAACCTCTGAGCAAAGCAAATGTTCTATGAACTATAATTTTTTAACCTTGCTTAAATATAGCATCACTTAATAAAAATTATCCATCACTCATCTTTTCCATCATTCAAAATAGGATTTTCACTTCCCATTGACGTTTTCTTATTTTACTTTGCATGTAGATTCTGCTTAATATACCATTCCCTTGAGTTTATAAAAAGGGATGCCAGATTTTCCTTTCTCTCTGATTTGTTACTAGCCTCAGAGGGGTATTGACAATGATTCCTAATTCTTTTGAACCCTCTCCCAGTGTACCCTGCTAAATGCCAATGATACCTTCCTGCCTTCAGGAGACTATTTCCCTGCTGCCTCACTTCTGATATTCTTTTTTTTTTTTTTTTTTTTAGATTTTATTTATTTATTTGAGAGAGAGAATGAGAGACAGAGAGCATGAGAGGGAGGAGGGTCAGAGGGAGAAGCAGACTCCCCACCAAGCAGGGAGCCCGATGCGGGACTCGATCCCGGGACTCCAGGATCATGACCTGAGCCGAAGGCAGTCGCTTAACCAACTGAGCCACCCAGGCGCCCCACTTCTGATATTCTTAATCTCTGAATTATGGTGCCATGTAAAAAATATGTTGTGGTATTGGTCATACTTTTTATTCATTTTGGTTCTCTTGATTATTTTTGCCATTATCACTAGAAACAATGTCCATGCAAGTAGGAAAGAGATACATGGAGTAGTAACATTTTAACTTAACACCACCAGACAGTATTTTCAAAGCTAAAATCAACAGAATTGATGCCAAGAAGAATTAACATGTAGCTCAATATTATCGTTCATGGGAAGAAAGCCAAGAGACTGATGTGCCTTGCCAAAACTCTGTAACCTTTTAATGTGAGCACTGTCTTTCAGTATTGTTATTTTTACAGGGAAAAATAATCACAAACTCACTTTTTATAAAAAATTGTCTATTGTGCGATAAGGAATTAAAAGAAAAAAAAGAGCTATATTGTAGTCTTATACTGAATATTACTTTTCCACATTATTTAAAAACAGTTTTCCAAATACTGTACTTTTTGCAGTATGTTTAGCAATAAATTGGGCACATAAATAGATTTGCTAGGTTAAGATGTATCATAAAAGGTGAAACCAGTGTTGTGCTGGACCCAGCTTAAACTGGTTTGCAAGTGACAACTCTCCATATCTCTCCCAACTTCAAGATTCATGACAATATACGGTAGATTAAAACTGGCCATTATGGTAGTATTGCTAACACAAAATTGACAAAAGCTATATTAGGGCTTTGTAAATTATTTTTTTCTGAAGAGCTGGTTTACTGCAACACAGCTGTTTACAACCAAAGATATAAACATAAAATCATAGGTTATTATTAAACCTCAGATGTTAGATCTTCTGTTCAAAATGCTCACCTCTTACATAAGCTTAAGGAAGTCTACACGGAAGTATCAGATTGTGAGTTCAATGCAGATATCAATTAGTGCTTAATATTACTTATTCTAGAGATTCCTACTCAAATCATTACTAAGTAAAAAAGAAAGGTAGTAAAAGAAGTATTAGGGTTGACTATACGGGTATGCAGAGGCTCTATTCTCTACTTATAATAGAAATCTAACAAGAACAAGAGACTTGAAGAACTACTCTAATATTATCTTTTCCCATTTTTATTCTTTTAAAATATTTTGATTTGATTTGAAAGATTATTTCTCAGTGATCATACCTTACAGTATTTTTCAATCTTTAGAATATAGCATGTATTGGGGCGCCTGAGTGGCTCAGTTGGTTAAGCGACTGCCTTCGGCTCAGGTCATGATCCTGGAGTCCCTGGATCGAGTCCCGCATCAGGCTCCCTGCTCGGCAGGGAGTCTGCTTCTCCCTCTGACCCTCCCGACCCTCCCCCCTCTCATGCTCTCTCTCTGTCTCTCTCTCTCAAATAAATTAAAAAAAAAAAAATCTTTAAAAAAAAAAAAGAATATAGCATGTATTTTCAAAGACAGATTGCCAGGTGTGTAAAAATTATTTAATCACAACTTATTAAAACACCACCTAATTCAGGTTAACATTCTGTATCTCAAAGTTTAAATCCATGCCTATAAAATCTAATGGTTTATTTAGTTCATGTTATAAAATCCATGTTATAAAATATGGTTCTATGTTCTTTCCTCCATGGCACGTTTAAGGTTTATAACTACACATTTGTGTAATTTTTAATCAGTATTTTTTTTCTCACAGGGTAGGGGCTAATTCTGTTTTTCTTACTATTATATCTCAAGGGATAACACATTTCTGACAAACAATAAATAATTTTTGAAAGAACAAATGAATGGACAGAAAAATAAACAAAATATTTTTTAATATGGTCTAAGTATTCTTTTCAATTATTTCTCCAGAATAATTTTCTCTAAATAGATCAATTTGATGATCACAAGATACTTTTTACTTTACAATCTATATACCTTTAATCTTTTTCTTGTCTCTACTTGGAGTGCTAACCCTAGGTTACTGGGTGAATGCCATGCATTTTTAATTATTAGTTCTTTGATACTTTCCTTGTTAAAGTAGGCCAAAGAAAAACTCATTCCTCTATCATTTGTTTAGTTAGATCTGGTTGCAAAACATTAAGAATAATAAATAAGGTTAAATTAAGCTAAAGGTATTCAATAACACAAAAATTGAATCATGTATATTGATTGGAGGGTATATTACCTTTTGCATTTGTCTTTGCCTATTTTAATTTATATCCTAAAAAGTGGATTGAGTTACCATGTCCTTCTATTTTCCAGGGGTTTTTTTGTTTGTTTGTTTGTTTGTTTTTTAGCATTTTAGCTACTTTAATTATTGTTGATCACTGACCTGAAGCAAAGAAGCAATTTTCTTGTAAACGTACTAATTACCAACTAAGTGCTTGGTATTTGGGGCATAGAAAGCAAGGAAGAAGAGCAAGAGTTAAGATGCTAATAATGAGTGCTAAATTTGTAGCATTTCTACTTTCAGAGGTCAGATATCATTTTTCAATGTGAATTTCATGAACAATCTTTATTTACTTTAAATATTCTACCAAAAAAATAGCATTACAGTGCCTTGTTATCCTGAGTCACATTTTTAAATGTGTCACATTGTTAAGACAATGTAGGATAAATAGAACATTTAAATTCCACTCTATTATTGGTTACCATGGGTGCTATTGTTAAAGAGAAAAAAAACGACAGGGAAATCAGAGATTTATCATCATGCTATGTAAAAGCTCTCCAAGTATTTTAGTCTAACACTATAGAATTTCATCAGACTTTATTATTATATTATTCTAACCAATATGAACATACAGTCTGAAAAAAAATTAAAGTTTTCATTGAATGCATACTTACTCAGAATATACAAAAGGAGATGAAGATGAATTAGATAGCTTTAACATACAAAAAAACAATTTATTTAAAATTAAAAGACACTTCGGCAGCCATCTAATCCTAACCAAAATAAAATAATTATAATAACCAAAATTATATTTAAAATATAAATATAAATGTATTACTATGTTCTATGATTATTAGTGATGTCATGAGGTATGAGCAGCATAGCCATTGGGTAGCTGTAGTAATGAATAAAAAAAGCAGAGTGGTTCTGGGGCATTTTGGTAAGAAAGAAACTGTCATTCAAAAAGGGGGTTCATATGGCATGTCACAACTATTAGAGGACCTGGGAAGAAACAAGGTTTCTTTTTAACTTTGCTTCTGGCTTTATTTTTTTCTACCCTCCCAGACTGATTTTCAAGGTAGGGCTACTCTCTTTCTTCTTCACTCCAAGATGATTTTTATTTATTTTTTTGTACTTAAAAGTTTTATTTTCTTTTATTACCATAAATGAGTGATACTCCTAGTCTGTTTAGGCTGCCATAACAAAAAATACTATAAACTGAGTGGCTTATGAAGAACAGAAATTTATTTTTCACAGTTCTGGAGCCTGAGAAGTCCAAGATTAAGGTGCTAACAGATTTAGTGTCTGGTGAGAGCACACTGCCTAGACAGCTGTCTTTCTGCCTTAGAAGGGACAGAAGGGGCAAGATTGCTTTCCAGGGTTCCAACCTCATTACCTATTCACCTCCAAAAGGCCCCAACTCCCAATACTATTACCTCAGGGGTTAGGATTTCAGCATATGAATTTTGAGGGAAAGGGAGGGCATAAACATTCAGATCATAGCATATTACTATATAAATTTCAGTAATTTTAAGCCATGATTTTTTTTTCTTTAAAGACAATTTCCCCACTATATTACAGTTTCTGAGGGATCAGAAATCTGGGTATGGGTCAACTGGGTCATCTGCTCAATCTCACAAATCTGCACTCAAAGTATTGCTCAGGATGTGATCTCATTTGAAGGCATGACTGGGTAACTGGGGAATAATCTGCTTCTAAGTTCATTCAAATTGTTGGCAGAATTGATTTCCTTATGGCTGTGGACTCAGCATTTTTTCTGGCTGTAGGTGGAGGCTATAATCTGATCAAAGAAGCCACCTAAAGTTCTTAAAGGCTGCCTACAGTTTGTTGACATATGGCCGTCTCCAAAATAGTCACTTACTTACTTCATTAAGCCTGCAAGGTGAATCTCTAGCTCTGGGCCATATAATGTAACTTAATCATGATAGCAATTACAGCACTGCTTTTGCCATATTCTGTTAGAAGCAAGAGACAGGGCCTATTTGCACTCAGTGGGAAGGAAATACAGAAAGTCATAAAAAAAAAAAAAGTCCCTGAGGAAATGATAGTGATATAGGCTATTTTTTAGATAGCTAAAAAATGGCTGATTTTGAAGAAACTATTTTAAAAAATGAGTAACTTTTTTTTTTTTTAAAGATTTTATTTATTTATTTGAGAGAGAGAATGAGAGACAGAGAGCATGAGAGGGAGGAGGGTCAGAGGGAGAAGCAGACTCCCTGCCGAGCAGGGAGCCCGATGCGGGACTCGATCCCGGGACTCCAGGATCATGACCTGAGCCGAAGGCAGTCGCCCAACCAACTGAGTCACCCAGGCGCCCAGAAAGAAAGATTTCTTTTTTTTTTTTTAAAGATTTTATTTATTTATTTGAGAGAGAGAGAATGAGAGAGAGCAAGCACATGAGAGGGGGGAGGGTCAGAGGGAGAAGCAGGCTCCCTGCCGAGCAGGGAGCCCAATGCGGGACTCGATCCCGGGACTCCAGGATCATGACCTGAGCCGAAGGCAGTGGCTTAACCAACTGAGCCACGCAGGCACCCAAAAAATGAGTAACTCTTGACAGGTAATTACAACTTTTCAACACCTAATTAGGAATGTTGTCACAGAGGTATCCTTTCTTTTCTTCAGCCACACAAAGTATCTCTTTCATTATAGTGACCTGTGTACTGTCAATACTATAGGTTCAACAAATGTTTGTTCAAAAAAATATCAGCATAAACAAGTTTGTGTGAACCCACAGTGATACACGTGTTCCTTGACTAATTCAGAGATCTTGTTTTTTACCTAAAAAATGTATTGGAAATGTAATTGTTTTTCTCTTTAGGAATATTATTCCAAGAAGAAATCACAAAAACAAATTAAGAGAAAGTTGCATTTTTCTGTTGTATATTTTAAAATAAAGCAATCCTTTGATCAAGATGAGCTCATCAGAATTTTAAGAGAATTACTGGCTTTGTGTATCTATCCCTAGTTGTTCAAAGGAGTTTCTTCAGGAGTTAGAGATTAAAGACACTTTGTGGATTCTTTTTTTTTTTTTTTCAAAGATTTTATTTATTTATCTGAGACAGAGAGAATGAGAGAGACAGAGAGCACATGAGAGGGGGGAGGGTCAGAGGGAGGAGCAGACTCCCCGCCAAGCAGGGAGACCGATGTGGGACTCGATCCCGGGACTCCAGGATCATGACCTGAGCCGAAGGCAGTCGCTTAACCAACAGAGCCACCCAGGCGCCCACACTTTGTGGATTCTTAACCCATTTCCAGCACCATTTGAACCAAAGGAGCTCCACTTTTATGTTCTTTCAATCTATGATTATCGATTGATCGATATGGTTAGTTCCTCAAAACAAATATCAGTTCTTCTTAAACTTACTTGGAGTTCTGAATCTGTTCTTATCGGTATACTGATGTTTATTTAATAGAAATTGGACGAGCTGTTCTAAAAGTTATATGAAACTACAAAGGGTCAAAATAGCATAGAAAATTTTTAAAAAGAAAAAGATCGAGAACCTATTCTATTGCATGTCAAGATTTATTTTAAAGGTACAGTGATTAAGAAAGTAGAATTTGGATACAAAGTGAAACAAATAGGTAAATACAAAATGGAGAAAAAGACACATATTTATAATCAGTTGATTTATAACAGAGCGGTATTTTGGAGCGATATGATGCTTTCAATAAATGATGCTGGCTCAATTGGCTATCCATATTGAAAATGTGAAACTTAATCACTTCTTTTATACCACACACAAAAATTTTGTTCCTGGGGGATTACGGTCATAAATGTGCAACGCTTCTAAGAAAAAAATAGAATATCCTCTTGAATTTGAAGTAGATAATTTCTTTTTTTTTTTTTTAAAGATTTTATTTATTTATTTGAGAGAGAGAGAATGAAAGAGAGAGCACATGAGAGGGGGGAGGGTCAGAGGGAGAAGCAGACTCCCTGCCGAGCAGGGAGCCCGATGTGGGACTCGATCCAGGGACTCCAGGATCATGACCTGAGCCGAAGGCAGTCGCCCAACCGACTGAGCCACCCAGGCGCCCTGAAGTAGATAATTTCTTAAACAAGGGAGAGTAAAGTAAAATATAGGAAATATTGATAATCAGATTATAATAAAATTAAGAACTCTGCTAATAGAGGGGTGACAGGCACTCCCATATTGTTGGGGTTAATGCAGAGCATGAAATCGGCCATAATACCTGGCTTGCCAAAATGTAACACGGAGGCCGCTGAGGGCAGGGAGGGTTTCAGAGAAGGGCGTCGGCCTTTGGAATGCGGAGGCCTGCATGACCGCGCTGCCCTTGGAATGCCGCAGGGAGTTACCTTCCCCAAAGCTCTCTTAGCCCAGCCGCCCTGTGATCTAAGAGATGTATGCATTGTCCCTTAGGCAATGTTTGGTAGAACACGCAGATTAGCATATCTTATCTTTCCCGTAAATCCTCTCAGTTTCAGTAAGACCCTTTGTCACACATCACATGCTTGAAAAACAGTGAAAAGGATATCCTGAAGGACCAATAAAAGCAGGAGCAAAGAAGAGCAAAGGGTCTTCGTCTCTGAGTGTTGACCCCCTTGCCTTCTCTCTTTCACAGCGAAGTTTGGAGTTATCTTTTATCTGTCCGTGCAGAGATTGCTGGCCACTGCCGGCACAATATGTTGGAAATTGATGGGTACATTTCAAAACTTCTCTTAAAATCTTAAATTTCTAGGAATCAATCATAAGAAAGTCATTAAGAGCGGGCACCTGGGTGGCTCGGTTAAGCGTCTGCCTTCGGCTCAGGTCATGATCCCAGGGTCCTGGGATCGAGTCCCGCATCGGGCTCCCTGCCAGGCGGGGAGCCTGCTTCTCCCTCTGCCTCTCTCTCTCTGTCTCTAATGAATAAATAAATAAAATCTTTAAAAAAAAAAAAAAGAAAGCCATTAAGAATGTAAAATACTTTCAATGTATTTGCACATCATTATTTGCATTGATAAAATGTTGCAAACAATGAAACTCTCAAATTTAAAATAATGTTTAATATTAAATGTATACAGTGGAATATAATATAGCCATTGTACAGGCCATTTAAAGAATTTTTCCATTAAACATTCAAATTATAGAAACTTAAAATGTAGAATACAATGTAACATGAATCAAAAAACAAAACAGGCCAAAGTGTTTTTACACTTAAGAATCTATTTTTTAAGATTATCTATAAAGACTAAAATTTAACAATATTGTAAATGTGAGGTTAAAGAATATATCTATGTAGTTATACACTTGAGAACTAAAGGAACAAATGATTATTGATATATTGATTTTATCTCTAACTATGAACGCACTGGATGAAATTATTTTCTTTGATTTATATCAGTATCCTAGAATTTACAGAGAGAGCAGTCCTTATAAAATTGGGCTTCTAAATCTTTTATTTCTTTGTGGGATAAAGAGATGGAGAATGGATGCAAGATAAGAAATTAGAAGGGTCTACTAATTAGAGATCTTCAAAAACAAAATGTGTATTCCCAAGGAGCAGTTAAAGGGAGTTAAAGCCCAAACACTAAGAGGCCAATTTATTAAATGCAAGAAGTCAAAGTTTACCGTAAGAAAATGAAGACTTCCTAAATTAAAAAAAAGACTCCCTACTCTTCTGGTCTGCCTCTTTGCCTTATTTTTATTTTTCCACCTGTATTTCACGTTACAAAATACAGAACTGATAAGTTCAGAAAGCTCAGTGGCATTCCCTTAACAGCTTCTGGCTAATGGAAAAGACTCTATAGAGTCCTTCCAAGGAATTCCTAATCCTCCGAGTTACTGACCTATCTAAATTGAAGATTATATATCCACTGCATGAGAGTTGCTTACAAACTGAGTAAGCAACCTATTATATATATTGTTATATATATTGTTCAAGCAGCATTGATAAAAACTGCAAGAAACAACCAATGACTTTCCATATGCAGTCTTCTCATTCAACCAAGATCCTGTGACATTTCACCCACTACATTTTATAAGAATAGCTTTTCTTGGTGGACATCTACATATCAATTTGAGGCCACAATTCAAGGAAAGTTACTTAGAATGAGGTCAGTAGGAATTGCTTTATAGGATGGAGAGTGGAGACAGTGGTCCTTTTTTGCAAAGGACAAAACTCTCTGTCCTTGTCTACTATTTTGAAAACCCTATAGCCAATCTGGTTTGAATTACCATTGTGCTTTAATTTCAGTGAATCAAAATCATATGAGCCAAATGTAGAAACTGTTAGAAGTGGAAATCAATTGAATGAAGGTGGTACTGGGTCAGGTTGTTTAATTGGTTCTTTCTGTCAGGAGGAAGAGATGTGGGAAAAGAGAGGATTTTTCCCTAGAGGTAAAGAAGACAGCACAAGGATCACATTTTCTTGCACTGTGTATGCCCAGTGTTCTCTATGCTATGCTCAATATTCCCATCTCCCATGTACATATATCGGCCAAGTCCAATTTTAAGTCCTATATATCAGAATAAATGAGGACAAGCCTGCGTGAAAGAGGATAGTAGGTCAGAAAGTCCCACAAATTACTTGTAAATTTAGTGGAAACACTTGTCTAGTTAAATAAGAGGAAGACATGGACAGTTACAGTGCATAGTTTCTACAGACATACTCCAAGTAGGGTTCCTGAGAATAAAGCCAAGAGGATACTATATATAATATTTGTCATCTAATTTGGGTGTATTCAGAGAAATGGCTTTATCTTGGTTCTATAGTTGTTAAATAAAAATAAACATTGGACTGGAAGTTAAGCATGTCTTTTCTGGACTAAGGTTATTAGGTATAAGATTGGAAAATTTATCTAATGTATTCTAATGCTAAATAAGACACTAAAATGAGAGAGTGAGCCTCAATAATCTCTGATTTTTTTTTTTTTTAGATCTAACATTCTGAATTGTTCCGCATCGATCTTTAGATTTGAAATCATTTTTTCTAGTCAACACTGTACTCCCTGGATTATGGAAAACATGCATATTTGCATATTGAAATACTAGTGTCTGTTAGATGTATATACATAAAAAAGAATAAAACACACTCTTTGAAAAGGAAGTTATCACTCTTCCCTCACAGGTATGGTGCTGTGGAATTCTTTACTGGCTCCTCTAGTCAGGACAGGTCTTGAAGAAATTGTTGTCTCTTTCAAGTAAGTAGTTCAAAAGGAAAGTGGAGCGGTAGCTCCCAGAGAAGTGGGTAGGGCAGACATCATTCAAATTGATGCTAATTCCTTTAGAATGATCCATTGAAGTGCTAATGAGGCAGGCTCACTGCCTCTGGTCTAAACGTTCTGAACTTTGCTTCCTCCCTCTGTACTGTACTATCTCTACAGTACAAAATGAAAGTTACAGCTGTGGACATTCTGCTAAACAGTAGGCCTTTTTCACAAGACAACTGACTACAGGAAATTATAACAAAAGGGGAAAAAACTTTCTAAAGTGCACAATGCTCTTTTACTTATTTTAATGACAAAGATCAGTGACCATCTTCCAGGAAAGCCTCCCAGACAAGCCACAGCTATAATTACTTGGGTGTAATTAATGTCCCAAGAATTAAAACTCCATATTGATGCAAGCATTTTGTTGTCCTCAAGGGTCGCTTTTGAATGTAGATAAGTCCATTTCAGAAATTTAAGCAATTAGCATTCAATTTATGAAAGCTTCAGTCTCAAAACTTGACCTCCACCTTAGGCTTTTAAATTCAGCTTGCAAATCTTAGTACACTGCATGAACCCGGCAAATTTTAACAAACTTCAAGTAATTTTGTTCTTCTCTACAAATTCAGAAACTTTTAAGCAAAATTTACATATTTAACATATTTGGTTTATTCCATAGAATTCAATATTCAGATTTAAACTTCTGAGTACTTAAATGATTCTTATGAATATAAATAAATGATATTTACAAATACAGTGAACCTAAACGTCTCTTTCATGCTGTAGCACAATGCACACATTTAATACGATTTTCAGATACAGTATCATGTTAAGTCAGTTACCCACATTTTTTAAATTTGAGTAAATTAAAGGTAGTTATTTTAAAAAGCCAAATTCTCTTAAAAAGACAGGAAGATGTCATCGCACTTTTGTTCTCTGGCTTCCGCTTCTTTATTTGTCATGTACATATTGGCCTCTCTTTGCTTATTTTTTTTTTTTAATTTTTTTTTTTTTAAGATTTTTTTAATTTATTTATTTGAGACAGAGAGAATGAGAGAGAGAGAGCACATAAGAGGGGGGAGGGTCAGAGGCAGAAGCAGGCTCCCTGCCGAGCAGGGAGCCCGATGCGGGACTCGATCCAGGGACTTCAGGATCATGACCTGAGCCGAAGGCAGTCGCTTAACCAACTGAGCCACCCAGGTGCCCTCTTTGCTTATTTTTTATGCTTACTAATTTCTCAAAGATCATTTTGATTTGAAAAAAAATGTGTGATTTCTCCACCTTTTCATCCTCTATCTTTGATAAGACATTCTCTGTAGTTCTTGCTCTGTATTCCGAATAATTTAATCTACATTTTTTAACTGATTTTTCTCCCTCACTTCTGTCTGTTTTGACCTCTGTCTGCCCCCTTTTCCTATGTTCTTTTGGTCCAATAATCTCATGTTTGCTTTTAATAATTTTAATGCAAGTGATTATTTTATTTTTTAAAGTTCTTTAAAATCACTTTAAAATACTAGTTTACAGTTGTTACCTGTTTTGGGTATATATCTTTTCTTGTAATTTTGTTGTATGTAAAACAATTATTCTGCTTATTGTCCTTTTTCTTTTTATAGATATATGAGATTTGACTTCGGTCCTTTTCTCTATGTATCTTATATTTAGGTGAAGTATATTTTCCTACATTCTTAGGAGGTGTTTCCTGTATTACAGGGGTAGGAATTTTGAGCCAGGATGTTTTTCAGACTACACAGCTCTAGGGTTCCCTCTTCTGTTCCTATTACAGGTGTTAAAACATTTGGATTTAATTCTTTATGATGTATGACTCTTATTTTTCCTTTCTCAACTTTTGTCCAGAACTACTTCTTCTTCTTCTTCTTCTTCTTCTTCTTCTTCTTCTTCTTCTTCTTTTTTTTTTTGTCCCTAGATTTCCATTCAATTAGATCACAGGTTTCATACTGTTGAAGGGACTTACCATGGAAGAAAATTTCAGGTTGTAAATTTCCAGTTTATAGGGTCAAAACCATCTCCAAACTGACTGAAAGTCCAGTGATCTTGCACTCAGCAGTAAATTGGAGACTGTAAAGCCTATACCTACTTTTGACTATTCTCAAACCAGGTCATTAAACTTTCTATTGAAGACCTCTTCATTTGAAGGTACTATCTATTGGCTCATTTTCTGGATTCTCCAGTTCTCAAGGAAATGAGAAGTTCCTTGCCTTATCTTTTTCTTTGGCACATTTGCTTTTATGCATCAAATCTTCATGGTTATGCTAATTTGACCCATTCTATTTCCGTTTTATAATTCATAGCAATATGTTTTTTACTAGTTTTGTTGATATTTTCCCTAGTTTTTTTTTTTCCTTTCTATTTTTTAGTGGAAGGGATTCAAGGAATTAGATTATAAAACAGAAGAAAACATAACCAAACACACCATTGCAGAAATCTTGCTTTCTTGTTCTTTTGTTGTTTAAATACTCCTCATCTACCCATTTACAGTTTAGTATTTGTGGTACATTTTGTATGATTTTATTTTATCTTGAGGAGTGCCAACTTTATTACCAAAGAATAATTTTTTAAGATAAAATTTTATTTTTTTCTTCTTAAAATTATAAAATTATCTTATACTCATTTTTTCATGTGTATCATCCTCTCTCAAGTATTTTGCAAACTCCTTGCTTTTCCCTCATTTTTTTTGGCCCAGTGTAACTCTGCTCTGTATGCTTTCATAATACATTAGTAAGACTGACTTAGGGTTTGATATTTAAGTGATAAAATTTATTCAGTAAAATTAAGATATAAATGATTTTGTGGTGGTTTATCCAGGTTGGAGTTAGCTGAGGTAGTGTAAAGTGATTTATGTAACTGAGTATTAACTATTAAAACAAATACTTTGTTTGGTTTGGTTTTTTAGTGTGTCATTACTTTTTCAAAAATCACTTAAAATAATATATTGTAAACTTCTTCCATTTTTTTTTATTACTACTAATATTACTAATACTATTTGCAGGTAAATGTCCTTTCATGAATTCAAACCAGTTAAAGGCACCATGCAATACAGAATCTAAAATGGAGTTCAAAGCCTGAAGGTATCTTTTTAATTGTTAGCTCTCTGCTCACTGGCATTTATTTGTGTACATCGATAAATGGATAATGGGAGAAGGGAAGAGGTCCACAATAATTTGTGAAAAGAGCCAAAAGTATGGGTGGGAATGGTTGTATATGTACATACGTATTTTTAAAACTTGTTTTTTGTCCCTTTGTCGTTTCTTTTTTTCCACTCAATTTATGTTTAGTTTTTTGTGTTTTTCAATAACATTAAAAATTTCTAACTATTTTTTTTTTTTAAAGATTTTATTTATTTATTTGAGAGAGAGACAATGAGAGACAGAGAGTGTGAGAGGGAGGAGGGTCAGAGGGAGAAGCAGACTCCCTGCCGAGCAGGGAGCCCGATGCGGGACTCGATCCTGGGACTCCAGGATCATGACCTGAGCCGAAGGCAGTCGCTTAACCAACTGAGCCACCCAGGCGCCCTCTAACTATTTTCAATATAAGCACTTAAAACCATAAATTTCTAAGTGTAGATTTATTATCCTCCCACAAATTTTGACATGTTATGTTTCGTTTTCATTTGGTACAGAATATTTTAAAATTCATCTTGTGTTTTTTTTTTCTTATGGATGAGTTTAATTATATTATTAAATTTCAAATATTTGAAGTTTTTATAGTACCCTTCTGTTATTGATCTCTAATTAAATTTAGCTATGATCAGATAATATATTATGTATAAGTTCAGTCTGTGTAACTGGATAAAATTTATTTCAGGATGTGGTAATCATAATCAATGTCCCTATGAACTTGAATAGAATATACATTATTTTGTTGTTGGATACAGTGTTTTACAAATGTAAATTTGGTTCCATTGTTTGATAGTATTCAAATGCTCTATAGTTTTGCTGTTTTTCTTAAGTCTACTTCTCACACCAATTACTAAGAGAAAGATATTGAAATTTCCAACTGCTTCTAGATTTGTTTATTTTCCATTTCTGTTTATTTTTTCTTGTATATTGAAGCTTTACAAGAGTATCCTTCTATTTCTCTCATCATCTTTACAAGAGTATCCTTCCATTTCTCTCATCAACTGAGGTATATTGATCTATTTTCTTAATACATATATTTGAAATCCACAAAGCCTTGATAATACTTTGCTTAAATCAAACAACTATCTTTTAAAGATTTCTTTACATAATAAAAATTATATTTACTAGCATAGTTTTATCTGCCTATTCCATTATCTGTCATTTCTGTATTTGAGTCTATCCAGAGGGTTTTTTTGTATGTTTGTTTTTTTACTGATTATGGGTCATATCATGCTGCTTCTTCATTTGCTGTTGTTTTTTGATACAAAATGTAATTTCCTGTTGTTTGATAAATTTTGTTGTTTTTTCAAAGACTGTTAAAATAATTTTTTCTATAGCTTATAAGAATGTGTTATATATGTAGCAAGTTTTCTACTCTCTGTCTAAATGGATTTTGAGCAATTCCCAGTCCTTTCTGACTTCTGAGAATTGTTTGTCTTATAGGCCTCTAATATTTTTCTGGGAGATTCTTATCATTTTCAAAGATATTCAGCCTATGCATGTGCAGATTGGTATATACAGGCTCAAGAGGTGACCATATTAAAATTTCTGGAACACTTTCTCCACATAGCTCCCTCCTCTCTGGAATTGTACCTTCAGGCTCCTTGAACTCAAGTCTTCTTCTCCTCAACTCAGGGAGCATACCATGTTCTTCCCTGTACCACATGCTGAAAACTGCCTCCACACAGGAAGTCTGGGCAACAGTAGAGTTTACCTCCTTATTTTAAAGATTACTGTTCTTTACTGGCCATTGCCTGATATCTGCACATTGTTTTTTCATATATTGTTCATTATTTTAAGTGTTTATGTCAGAAAAGTAACTCCAGACTCTGATATTCTCTCAAGAACACAAGAGGAAGTGTTGTACCTCATTTTAAAATAGTTTTTACTTTTACACAATTTTTTATAAGACTCAAATATGACAACTTCCTACCTGAAATGCTTAAATGGCTATGTAATACCTGTACAAAGACTCTAAATTAGTTGAGTTTAAAATTCCATTCAAGATCTGATCCATGTTTACCTCTGTAAGCTTTCTAGCTAGCTATATCTTAATTGAAAATAATGCCCTAGGGGCACCTGGGTGGCTCAGTCATTAAGCGTCTGCCTTTGGCTCAGGTCATGATCCCAGGGTCCTGGGATCGAGCCCCGCATCGGGCTCCCTGCTCCACGGGAAGCCTGCCTCTCCCTCTCCCACTCCCCCTGCTTGTGTTCCCTCTCTCGCTGTGTCTCTCTCTGTCAAATAAATAAATAAAATCTTTAAAAGAGAAAATAATGCCCTAAATGGAATAATGTGGGGTTTCTCAAACAAATTTTGGAATTTTCCGCCAATTTTAACTTCATTTATTTTGTATCATTCATCATTTTCTCAAAAATTCCTTCAGATTTCCCTTTCTTAACATATACAGTCCTCTACAAGATACAAATTTAATATATACATCAAGTATTCGGTGTTCACAATATTGGACTTACCTTAACCATGCAATATAGTCAGAGACATATCTTTGTCATTTATCTCTATTGCCAAGTTCCTTACACGGTATCTTGTAAATAACCTCCTTATTCCTTCCATTTAACTTTACAAATGTTTTCAGTCAGATAGTAGAAACATAAAAGAGAGGCTGATTCAAATTTTAGAAACTGACAATTTTCAGGTTGAAATTGATTAATTCTTATAGGATTTCTAATTATCTACTATAAAAAAGTGACTGCATAAATTGGTGGATTAAACAGGAATAATTTTATAATTTCTCATGATTCCCTGGGTTGTAGTCAACTAAGGGGCTGACTTGTCTGGAATATACAAAATGGCTCATTCACATGATGGTAGTTGGTGGAATCAGCTGGGTGCAATAAGATAGGACTGGCAAATGAAATACCGCTGTTCTTAACCACTTCGTGTCTGTCCAGGGCTAGAGCTTCTCACAGAGTGGTGGCTTAATTCTAAAAGGCATAAGATGAAAACTGGCAGTCCTTTTTTTTTTTTTTTTTTTAAGATTTTATTTATTTATTTGACAGAGAGAGACATAGTGAGAGCAGGAACACAAGCAGGGGGAGTGGGAGAGGGAGAAGCGGGCTTCCCGCGGAGCAGGGAGCCCGATGTGGGACTCGATCCCAGGACTCTGGGATCATGACCTGAGCCGAAGGCAGACGCTTAACGACTGAGCCACCCAGGCGCCCTGGCAGTCCTTTTAAGTCTGGGTATGAAAGTCCCTTAATGTTACCTGTGACATATTCCACTGTCAAGGCCCGTCACAAGTCCTGCCCAGCTTCAGGGCAAAGGAAATAACCTCCACCTCTTGATATGAGAAACGGTACGTATGCATACAGAAAGAAGGAATTGTTGTGGGACACTGCTTGATACCAGCTTCTCCAGACAAGAAGAAACTGTATTCTTGAGGTCTTCTGATATCCCTCTTACAATGTAATTTTATTTTTTTGGCAATGGGCTTGGAATGCAGGAAGACCCAGGACTAGGAATGTTGATAGTGTGTATCAGTCTTTACTCCGGTTGTGAAGTGGCAGCCATATCATCTCATCTTATCTATTTGAAACATTTATATCTCTTTCTTGGGGAAAAAAATCTGGTTGAGCTTTATATTCTCAGATGTTATTGCAGATCTCTATCTGTGAAATGATTTCCCCCCCCATTCATTCCTGTTAACCATCCTTGGCTCAAAACTTACAGTTTTTAAGAATATTATTTTCCATTCTTTATCACAAGAAAGAACTTTACCAAAAGATAGCAGAATGAACTAATGCCAAAATAAACAGTTTCAAAAGTATATTTGACATATTGTGGCAAAACTAAAAATATTATTTTTTTAATTTGTGATTTAATCTTTCCTAACATCTCCAGGAGTGAACTATAATAGAGAAGTATTTGTATTTTGCTTCTAAAAACAAAATCAATGCAGTTGGAAATATTAAATAACTGTAAACATATTTCACTCTACTAATTAGGAAAAATGTGATAAAACAAATATAAATAGAACAAATTACTTCTCATAACTATAAAAAAATCTCAGACATCTAACAATGTTAGTCTTAGGCATAAAATAATATTTAAATATAGTGGGGAAAATCAATTATTTCACTCATATTGTCAGGGATAATACCAAAAGATATGTTTTTACATACCTTTACCTTGTTTAATTTCTCAATATCTATCTCCTATATACACATATATATGTTATTACAGATATATGCCATCTTAGACTTTGGAATTTAATCATATCATCAAATTAAACTTTTATTGAGATAATAGAGATCATTTTACTTCTTATATCTAACTATTCTGTAATAAGAATTATTTAGAAATTTGCTTCCCTAAATTGATGGTTTTATCTTGAACTCTTAGGAAATATTCAAATCAGGCCTTGTAGACACAGACACAATTTGATATCAGGTAGAATGTCTTCTAGCCAGGTTACCAAAAATGTAAACTAAATATGGCCTTAAAAGTATATAAATTTATTATCTCACATAAATGAAAATATGAATCAGGAAAGCTAGTAGGGCTTCTAATTCTGTGCCAATGGCATCTTAAGTACAGAGTTTCCTTCCATGTTTCCATTGTTTGGTCCACAGCATGTTTGGTTTTGCCCCGTAATTTAGCTCCCATTGTAGACACAATACTAACTTTCATAATTCCTAGCATCCCATCTAGATGTGTAACATAAAACTGAAAAAATGGGATATCTATCTTCCAAATAATTCTTTTTAAGAGCAAGGACATTCTTTTCAGTTATCCTACAGAAGACTTTCCTTCATTGAGCCAAACTGGGTCAAATTATGATTCCAAGAATAAACACTGTTGTCTTTGACTTAGGCTGTTCCAATTTATTCCACATCCACAGGCAGTCACTGTTATATAGCATGCAAATTATATTTGTGTAGGTTAATGTGTGTGTGTGTGTGTGTGCTTTTTTTTTTTTTTTTTTACGTCTAGGGGTTTGTCAGATACTGTAATCTGAAATAATTATTCAATATGAGGATAATATTCCATAATTTAGCTATATTTGTCACTGAACAGCCCCAGAGATGTTGCTAATTAATGAAATAAAAGTTCAAAATAATTTTCTATGCAATAAATTGATAGCTTGTTAATTAGCAAAATCAATATTATGAATGGAAATAATTGGTTAAATTAGTGTATTATTGAAAGTGTGTGGATCAGCTCAAATTTTGTAGAAACACTTGCTGCATTTGCATGGATAGGGTGTAAGAATTTATAGTAAGCCCTTCACTTTTAACCATTCAGAATGGTATCCAAGGTTTCTCTGGGAATATTCTTGTGTTTAGACACAGGATATAGTTTACAGTGGATACCTGGTGCCTTTTATAAAATTAACTGAACTCAGCCTCTACAGTAGTGTTATGTTGCCTTGAGAAAATCTTTGTGAAAGGGGAGTTTAAAGAGTGATGTGCTTTGGCTAGTGTGTACCCACTTGCAAGTGCCGATGGTTAGCATCTCTTCCCAGTGCCATTTTCAAACACATAATATTGATTGCTTAAAATTGGCCAGGATAAGAATATTTGCTTCATGGAAATCAAAACAAAACAAAAAATAAAAACTTTTGTTTTTAATAAATATTTATTTATTTATTTAGCTGGCTTATCAGTACACCACTGGTTTAAAGCAACTAATATCAGGAGTCAGGATTGAATGAAGTTACACAACATATTAAATGATCAGTATACTGACATGACTGATTATTAATATATCTTCTATGAGTGGTGAAAGAATTTGGTCTGAGACTGGCTTTCACATCTTCAAGGCTGCAAAAAGAGAAATATAGTCCTTTACATCCTATAAATATTAATTGCTTCTCTTTGTGCAAAAGCAAAGCAAAGCAAAACAAATACATAAAGTGAAAAAATTCTAGTAATTATGAACAACTAAACTGAACTGGCTTAGAAATTCATAAACCATCTAGGAGTGGATACCTAAAATAAGTTGAGTTCTATTAGTAAGAAAAAAAGAACATGTCTTGGGTAGGCAACCAAAAGCTTTTACTAAAATACCAAATGTTAGTAAAATTTCTCTTCTGCATATATTATTATCAGCCAGATATTTCTGAATAATAAACACATCAGTGCTTATTTATAATTATTAGGCAATATATAGGTTGGCTAGGGGGTTGGCTAACCCATGCTGGGTTTGGCAGAGCCTTTTTGCTCAAGGTGAAGCTTCATCTGGGATCAGCTCCTTATCCTTGGCTGGGCTTTGGTTTCTATCAGATGTGCTCATTTTATGTCCCAGTCTGAAGTATAGCAGCTAACCCAGTAATGTTATTGTTATGTGATGATAGATTTGTAAGAGGCCAAACCCTAGCAAGTAAGCATATGACAATGAACCTCCCCCTATTCAAACCAAGTTTTACAGCCAGGTCCAAAGTCGAGGAGTGGGATGTCTACTCCCACCATGAAGTCAAAATACCATATGACCAAGCCCAATATTTTATTTTTTTTTTTTTTAAAGATTTTATTTATTTATTTGACAGAGAGAGACACAGCGAGAGAGGGAACACAAGGAGGGGGAATGGGAGAGGGAGAAGCAGGCTTCCCGCGGAGCAGGGAGCCCGATGCGGGGCTCGATCCCAGGACTCTGGGATCATGACCTGAGCCGAAGGCAGACGCTTAACGACTGAGCCACCCAGGCGCCCCGACCAAGCCCAATATTTTAAATATATATATATATATATATATATATTTAAAAATAAATAAATAACATTAAAAAAGAGAATTATTAGGGAAACTACACCCAAAGTTTCACAGAAATAAACCTTTACAAACCTGGCATCTATGCTTGGGATTTGTAGCAAGAGAAAACTTACTTAGAGTAATAAACAATCTTAATCAGCTGGAAGCTTCATGCCCTGAGAGAATATTCTACAAATGTGCTCAAAACACCAAAATTAAGTAATTAACTTCAAGCACGTATTAGAAGAATTCATAAAGGTGCTCGCTTCGGCAGCACATATACTAGAAGAATTCATAAAGGAGGGATGGTTTTGCCTCAACTTGAATGAACAAGATTCTTTCCTGAGCTAGAAAAAAAGTATTCTATTCCTCATGTCACCAAGCAGCATGAATTTTTTCTTTCTTTTTGTTCCCCTCCTCTCAACTCCTATAGAGGGAAGAGAAATCATAAAGGTATGGCCAGGCAGATAAGTACTCAATGTGTCTCAGAAATCTTGAGCACCCATAAGCTTATGAGGAAATTGATTAAAAAAAAAAAGGAACTCCTATACATTGCTGGTAGGAATGTAAATGGTATAGCCACTGTGGAAAACAGTATAGAGGATCCTTAAAAAATGAAAAATAGGAATACCATATGATCCAATAATTCCACTCTGGATATTTACCCAAAGAAAATGAAAACACTAATTCAAAAAATGTATTTATGCACCCTTATGTCTATTGCAGAATTATTTACAATAGTCAAGATATGGAAGCAACCTAAGTGTCCATTGATAGATGAATGGATAAGGAATGTGTGTGTGTGTGTGTGTGTGTGTGTGTGTGCGTGCGCGCACATGATATGATTTCACTCATGTGGAATTTAAGAAAAATGAATGAACAAACAAACAAAAAGCAGAATCAGACCTACAAATATACAGAACAAACTGAAGGATACCAGAGCAGAGGAGGGAGGACAGATGGGCAAAATGGGTGAAGAGGCGTGGGAGGTACAAGCTTCTAGTTATGGAATGAATAGTCGTGGGAATAAAAGACACAGCATAAAGAATATAGTCAATGATATTATAATAGTGTTGTATGGGTAGAAATCGTAGCTACACTTGTGATGAACATAGCCTAATGTACATACTTGTCAAATCACTATATTGTACACATGAAACTAATGTACATTATGTGTCAACTATAGTCAAATAAAAATTAAAAAAATATACAGGCATACTTTGTTTTATTGAACTTTGCTTTACCAAGCTTCATAGATACTCTGATTTTTACAGACTGAAACTTTGTGGGAACCTTGCATCAAGCACTACTTTTACTAACAGCATTTGCTCACTTTGCGTCTTGTGTCATATTTTGGTAATTCTCACAGTACTTTTTATTATTATTATGTTTGCTATGGTGATCTTACGTCAGTGATTTTTGATGTTACTATTTTAATTGTTTTGGGGTGCCATGAGCCACACCCATATAGGATGACAAACTTAATTGATAAATGTGAGAGCTCTCACTGCCCTTCAGATGGGCCATTCCCATCTCTCTCCCTCTGCTCAGGCATCCCTATTCTTGAGATACAACAATATTGAAATTAACGCAATTAATAACCTTACAATGGACTGTAAGGGTTCAAGTGAAAAAAAAAAAAAGAGTCACAAGTGTCTCACTTTAAATCAAAAGCTAGAAAAAAATTTAGCTTAGTGAGGAAGTCATGTCAAAAGTTGAGATTGGCTGAAAACTAGCCCTTTTGTGCCAAACAATTATGTTGTTGATGCAAAAAAAAAAAAAAAGGTCTTGAAGGAAATTAAAAGTACTATTCCAGTGAACACACAAATGATAATAAAAAGGAAAAGACTTGCTGCTTATATAGAGAAAGTTTTAGTGGTCTGGATAGAAGATCAAATGAGCCACAACATTCTCTTAAATCAAAACCTAATCCAGAGCAAGGCCTTAACTCAATTCTGTGAAGGCTGAGAGAGGTGAGGAAGTGGAAGAAGAACACTTTGAAGCTAGCAGAGGGTGGCTCATGAAATTTAAGGAAAGAAGCCATCTCCAAAACATAAAAAGGGCACGGTGAAGCAGCAAGTTCTAATGTAAAAGCTTTAGCAAGTTATCCACATCTAGCTAGGATAATTCATGAAGGTGGCTACGCTAAACAACAGATTTTCAATGTAGATGAAATAGCCTCATATGGGAAGAAGTTGCCATCTAGGACTTTCATAGTTAGAGAGGAAAAGTCAATGCTTTACTTCAACAAAGGACAGGCTGACTTTCTTGTTAGGAACTAATGCAGCTGGTGACTTTAAGTTAAATCCAATGCTCAGTTACTATTCTGAAAATCCTAGAGCCCTTAAGAATTATGCTAAACCTACTTTCCTTGTGCTGTATAAATAAAACAAAGCTGGGATGACAGCACATTTTTACAACATGGTTTATTGACTATTTTCAGCTCACTATTGTGAGACACACTGCTCACAAAAAAAAAAAAAAAGATTCCTTTAAAAATATTATTGCTCATTGACAATGCATCTGGTCATCCCAGAGCTTTGATAGAGATGTATAATAAGATTAATGTTGTTTTCATGCCTGCTAACACAAAATCCATTCTTCAGCTCATGGATCAAGGAGTAATTTTGACTTGCAAGTCTTATTATTTAAAAAATACATTTTGTAAAGCTTAGCTGCCACAGATAGGGATTTCTCTGATGGTTCTGACCAAAGTTGAAAACCTTCTGAAAAGAATTCACTATTCTAGATGCCATTAAGAACATTCTGATTCATGGGAAGACATCAAATATCAACATTAATAGGAGACTGGAAGAAGTTAATTCCAACCCTCAAGGATGACTTCGAGGAGCTCAAGACTTCAATGGAGGAAGTAATTGCAGATTTGGTGGAAATAGCAAGAGAACTAGAACTAGAAGCAAAGCCTGAAGATGTGATTGAATTGTTGCAAGCTTATGATAAAACCTGAATGAATGAGGAGTTGTTTCTTATAGAGGAGCAAAGAAAGTGGTTTCTTGTGATGAAATTTACTCCTGGTGAACATGCTGTGAAAACTGTTGAAATAACAACAAAGCACTTAGAATATTAAACTTAATTACTAAAGCAATGGCAAAGATTGAGAGGACTGACTCCAATTTTGAAATAAAGTTCTACTGTGGGTAAAATGCTATCAAACAGTATTATGCTGCAGTAAAATTGTTTGTGAAAGGAAGAGTCAATTGATGCAGGAAACTTTGTTGTTACCTTAAGAAATTGCCACAGTCATTCCAGCTTTCAACAACCACTAGCCTGACCAGTCAGCAGTCATCAACACAGAGGCAAGAACCTCTACCAACAAAAAGGTTATGACTCACTGAAAGCTCAGATGGTGGTTAGCATTTTTTAGCAATAAAGTATTTTAAAATTTAGGTATATATGCTCTTTTTAGACATAATGCTATCGTATACTTAACAGATTACAGGATAGTGTAAACATAACTTTTATATGCACTGGGAAACAAAAATATTCATTTGATTTGCCTTACTGTGATATTCTCTTTATTACAGTGATCTGCAACTGACCCCTCTGTATCTCCAAAGTTTACCTGTATATGCAAACCCCATGGTAACAACAAAGCAAAAATCGATAGTAGATGCACAAAAGGTAATAAGAAAGGAATCTAAGCATTCCACTAAAGAAAGCCATCAAACTAAAAAAAAAAAAAAGAAAGACAGCAAAAAAAGAAGAAAGGAACAGAGGATCTACAAAACACCCAGAAAACAACAAAATGGCATTAAGTACATACCTATCAATTATCACTTTTAATGTAGATGGACTAAATTATCCAATCAAAAGATAGAGTGGCTAAATAATAATAATAATAATAATAATAATAATAATAATAACAAGACCTATCTTTATGTTCCCTACAAGAGACTCACTTCAGATGGAAGGACATACACAGACTGAAAGTGAAGGTATAGTAAGGATACCCCATCCAAATGGAAACCAAAAGAAAGCTAGGGGAGCTATAGTTATATTAGACAAAATAGACTTTAAAACAAAAACTGTAATAAGTGACAAAGGGCATTATATGATAAAGGGGTCAATCCAACAAGAAGATATAACATTTGTAAATATTTATGCACCCAACATGTGAGCACCTACATATATAAAATAAATATTAACAGACCAAAGGGGAGAAATAGATAGCAATACAATAGTCATAGGGGACTTTAATACTCCACTTACATCAACTAATAGAACATCCACTGGACAATATAGAGAAATGAATAAATTCCTAGAAACAGGGTGCCTGGGTGGCTCAGTTGGTTAAGCACGTGCCTTCGGCCTAAGTCATGATCCTGGAGTCCCCAGTTCAGGCTCCCTGCTCAGTGAGGAGTCTGCTTCTCCCTCACCCTGCTCTTGTGCTCTCACTCTATCACAATAAATATAATCTTTAGTAAAAAGAAATAAATTCCTAGGAACATACAACCTACCAAGACTGAATCATTATGAAATAGAAAATCTGAACAGAATGATTACTAGAACAGGGAGATTGAATCAGTGATCAAAAACTTCCCAGCAAACAAAAGTCCAGGACCAGATGGCTTCACTGGTGAATTCTGCCAACATTTAAAGATTTAATACCTATATTTCTCAAACTCTTCCAAAAAATTGAAGAGGAGGGAATGCTTCCAAACTCATTTTATGAAGCCAACATTACTCTGATACCAAAATCAGACAAGGACATCTCAAAAATAGAAAATTACAAACCATTATCCCTGATAAACATAGATGCAAAAATCCTCAATAAAATATTAACAAACCAAATTCAATGATACATTAAAAGGATCATATACCATGATCAAGTGGGATTTATTTCAGGGTTTCAAGGATGGTTCTATACCTGCATATCAATCAGTGTGATATACCACATTAATAAAACAAAGGATAAAAATCATATGATCATCTCAATAGGTGCAAAAAATACCATTTGGCATTTCATATCCATTTATGATAAAACTCTCAATAAAGTTGGTATAAAAAGAATATACTCTCAATATATAAGCTATGTATGACAAGCCCACAGTGTAACATTGAACTCAATAGTGGAAAGCTGAAAGCTTTTCCTCTGAGATCAGGAACAAGACAAAGATATCCACTCTCACTACTTTTATTTAATATAATATTTGAAATCCTACCCAGAACAATTAGACAAGAATAATAAAAGCATCTAAATTGGGAAGGAAAGTAAAACTGTCACTATTTGCAGATGACATGATACAATGCATAAAAAATCCTAAAGACTCCACCAAAAAACCCAAAACCTAAAAAACAAAAACAAAAAAACTGTTAGAACTAATAAATGAATTCAGTTAAGTTGCAGGATCCAAAATCAATACACAAAAATTGGTTGCATTTATATACACTAAAAAACAACTAACAAAAAGAGAAATTAGAAATACAATCCATTTACCATTACACCCAAAAGAATAAAATAACTGGGAATAAATTTAACCAAGGAGGTGAAAGACCTATATATTGAAAATTACAAGGTATTAAAGAAAGAAATTGAAGAAAGAAATAAATAGATATTCCATGCTCATGGATTGGAAAAATTAATTTTGTTAAAATAGCCATTCAACCCAAAGCAATCTACAGATTCAGTACAATTCCTATCAAAATTCCAGTGGCATTTTTCACAGAACTAGAACAAATAAAGCTAAAATTTATAAGGAACCACAAAAGACCCCAGAGAACCATAGCAATCTTGAGAAAGAAGAACAAAGCTGGAGGCATCAAATGCCTTGATTTCAAATTATACTACAAAGCTATAATAATCAAGACAGCATGGTATTGGTACAAAAATAGACACATAGACCAAAAACAAAATAGAGAGCCCAGAAAAAATTCCATGTATATGTGGTCAATTAACTTATGACAAAGGAGCCAAGAATACAAAATGAGAGATCAATCTCTTCAGTAGATGGTGCTGAAAAAACCGAACAGCCATATTCAAAAGAATGAAACTGGACCACTATCTTATACCATACATAAAAATTAACTCACAATAGATTTAAGACTTAAATGTAAGACCTGAAACCATAAAACTCCTAGGAGAAAACAGTAAGGTAGTAAGCTTCCTGACATTAGTCTTCCTGACATCATTAGTCTTAATGATGACTTTTTTTTAAATTTGATTCCAAAAGCAAAAACAACAAAAATAAAAATAAGCAAGTGGAACTACATCAAATTAAAATGCTTCTCTAAGGCAAAGAAAACCATCAACAAAATGAGAAGTCAACCTACTTAGCAGCAGAAAATATTTGCAAGCCATATATTTTATAAGGGATTAATATCCAAAATAGAGAAAGAACTCATACAACACAATAGAAAAAACAAAACTAAACAAAACAAAAACTGACTTAAAAATGGGCAGAAGACCTAAATAGTTTCCCAAAGAAGCCATGCTGATTGATGGACAACAGGTTCATGAAACTGTGCTCAACATCACTAATCATCAGGAAAATGCAAATCAAAACCACAATGTGGTATCAGCTCACACCTGTTATAATGATTATTATCAAAAAGATAAGAAATAACACGTGTTGGTGAGCATGTGAAGAGAACCCTTCTGCCCTGTTGGTAAAAATATAATTTGGTTCAGCCACTATGGAAAACAGTATAGAAATTCCTCAAAAAATTAAAAATAGAGCTACCATATGGTCTAGCATTTCCACTTCTGCATATTGATTCAAAGAAAACAAAAACACTAACTTGAAAAGATGTATGCATTCCATGTTCATTGTAGCATTATTTATGATAGCTGAGGTATGGAAACATCTTTATTAATAAATGAATGAATGGATAAAGAAAATGTGGTATGTACATGTAGGATGGAATATTATCCAGCCATAAAAAGAAGGAAACCTTGCTATTGTGACAACATGGGTAGACTTTGAGAGCATTATGTTACATGAAATAAGTCAGACTGAGAAAGACAAATACTGTATTATCTCACTTACAAGTAGAATCAAAAAAAATAAAAACAAATAACAACAACAACAAAAACAAGCTCATAGATACAAAGAATAGATTGGTGGTTAAGAGAGGTGGGATTTGGGGGTGGGTGAAAGAAATGAAGGAAGTTAAACATAACAAACTTCCAGTTATAAAATCAATAAGTCCTGGAGATTTAATGTACAGCATGGTAACAGTGTTTAATAATATTCTATTGCATATTTGAAAGTCACTAAGAGAGTAAATCCTAAAAGTTATATCCCACCAAAAAAATCTATGTACATGGTGATGAATGTTAACTAGACTTATTGTGGTGATCATTTTTTAGTATCTACAAATATCAAATCTTTATGTTGTATACCTGAAATTAGTATAATTTGTATGTCCATTATACCTCAACAACAACAACAAAAAAGTCAGGGTTAGGTAATCTAGCCTAGAGCACTGAGTGATAACTGATAAGAGCACTGAGTGATAAGTGATACATAATGAAACAATGGTACAAAAGGAAGTAGGAAGGTCAAATGAAAAGTGTGACAAGTGGGCATTGATTTCAGGTCACTGAAGTATATCTTGACTGGTAAAATGAACATCACAACTTATTAAAAATTTCAAAACCCATAGAAAATACAAAATATTCTAATGTTGATATTGTGAAAAAATGTTAAAACACACTTTTCCTTAAAATATGTGAGAAACACTGTAATTCAAAAATATTAAATGTAAAACTCAGTAGTAATATTCCATTTTTATATTTAAACTTATCTATGTGTTTAAATTTGATGTTTGTAAAATAAAGGTTGGTGTAACATGTAAAATGGATACAATTAGAACAAGTATAAATAATCACTAATAATAATTGATTAGCAAGTAAAATTCAAATTTTATCCAGGGATGATTAAATATAACTATTAAATTAAAATTTAGTTGGTAAAAATATTTTTTCAAGTTTATAAATGCATATTTTAGAAGGCATTATAAAAATAACTTCAGCCCATCAATCAGGATTTCAAACTAATTAAATTTCTGTTGTTTCTATTTTGCTAGGTTGGAATGCTACCTGTTCCCCAACCCAAGAAGGAAAAGTAGAAATAATTTCTGACTTTATTTGCTCCCTTATCACTCAGAATTATTATCAATCATGTTTTGCTATTTCTAAGCCCTTAAAAACTTTCATAATACTCTACGCTTTCATTTCCTGAGTAGGAAATTTTCATTTCCCTATTTCTGACTTATATTTTTATTTGTCTAAACTACTGCATTAACTTCTTACTAATCTTCCTAATTGCAGTTTGTGTTTCCTAAAGTCAAGAATCACTCTAAAGTCTGAACTTGACATCTTATTTCCACCTTTCAGCAATCACCATTACTATATAAGTTTGTGTTCTTTAAGCACCATGCACAAGAAAGTATATAACCCTTATACTAACCCTATAACAAACTTTTATCTGCTGGAATTACATGAAACACACAACTGAGTATTTCCTCACTCATGTAACTGCACTTGGGATGAATTCCTCTTCAATATGTCTTTGCTCTCTATTCAACCTGGCTTAAATAATCAAAGTATTTATTATTGCCAATAAAAGGAAGCCCCAAAGTAAGGAAGATGTCAGAGATGATTGACTCATCTGTACCACATGTCATCAATATCTAGGCAATTTCCATTTCTCAGCTCTGCCATTTTCTTATTTTAATTTTTATTTATTTATTTATTTATTTATTTATTTTAAAGATTTTTATTTATGTTTTGACAGCGAGAGAGGGAACACTAGCAGCGGGAGTGGGAGAGAGAGAAGCAGGGAGCCCGATGTGGGGCTCGATCCCAGGACCCTGGGATCATGACCTGAGCCGAAGACAGACGCTGAACGGCGAGCCACCCAGGCGCCCCTCAGCGCTCTCATTTTTGGTACTGGTTTCATCTCCAGCCTAATAGCCATTCAAGCCTCATATTTCCACACAGCAATATTTCTAAAAGTAGAAGTTACCATAATTTTCTGTGATTTTCCTTTAGGATCCAGAAAGTTGACTCCAAATAACCACTGGTACATATGTAATTAGGTATGGTAGAATCAGATAATATCATTTCTGAATCAATCAAGTGCAAGAGGAATGAGGATTACTTGCAGAATAATCAGTGCCACCGCTAAAGATCTGAGGTAGGCAGTGGAAACTATGGGTTATAACTATATTTGGGAGATATGGCACATGAACAAAAGTGGCATCTTATTAAACAGAAAGAAAGAAGACTTGATGTTATTTATTTTGTCTGTTTTTGATAGGGTGTATTTGCTCATACTAAGTATCATGTTAAACATAAATCAGACATTATCTTCTTGAGCCAATCCTCTCTAGTTACCCTCATCCTCATGCCAAAGTAAGTAAGTAATTCTGGGGCTCTAATCAGAGGTTACACCTGTCATTCAGTATTAGGATTATTTGTTACTACAATTAGCTTTTCCACTAAACTGTGAGAACTGTGAGGACAGAAACACTGTTTTTTTGTTTTTGTTTTTTTAAGATTTATTTATTTGAGAAAGGGAGAGCATGTAGTGGGGAGAGGCAGAAGGAGAGGAGAGAGTCTTTGGCAGACTCCATGCTGAGAGGAGAACCCAACTTCAGTGGCCCCATCTCAAGACCCTGAGAGCATGATTTGAGCAGAAACCAATTTGGATGTTTAACCGACTGCACCACCCAGGCTACCTCAGAAAATCTTTGTTTTCATTTTACTCTATCCAATATATTTAGACAATATTTATTGAATGAATTGATGAAAGCATTACTGCAAATTATTT
The DNA here is from genome assembly GCF_054177405.1 of Leptonychotes weddellii. Lineage (NCBI taxonomy): Eukaryota > Metazoa > Chordata > Mammalia > Carnivora > Phocidae > Leptonychotes > Leptonychotes weddellii. Next base: position 152,721,914 of record NC_138370.1, on the reverse strand, counting down.
ATAATCACTAAAACTTTCCAGTAGAACCATTTCTTTTGAGTAACTTAGTAAGAACCTTTGGGTATTTGAAAGCAGTAGTAGGAATTTATTTTAAAATATTCTGTTTCTTATAGCCCACACAAGTATGTTAGGATTATAAAATAAAATATGGAGTTTTCCTAAGCTTCTAAACTAGGTTATGGGTCTCTAATATATTCTATCATTTTCAAGTTTTTCTTGATGGAAGGTATGCCAATGATTTTGTTTGGCATAGTCCCCCCAACATTTAGCTAGTGCACATTGCATGGGCACTCAATAAATATTTAGATTAAATAAATACATTAAGAATATTTACTTAATATTTTTTTTCAGATCTGAAAATGTCTTTATTTTTTAGAAAATGGATTCTAGGAAGGTTAAAAAGAAGCATAATGTTATACATCAATTATAACTCAATAATATTTTTTTAAAAAATTCAACAAATAAAACCAAAGAAAGAATATTTACATTTTATTTGCTGTAACATAACATATTACTTAGCTCTTACTACATATATATTTTTGTTCAATAGCATGTTGCAGAAAATAGCACTGGGATCCCAGAAAAGAGCTCAAATGAATACTGTACGTATTGGCAGGAGTCTAGAGAATGTCCCTCAATTCAAAATTAAATCAGCTGGTTATAGGCCTCAACTGACAACAAATCAGATGTCCCCATTCTCAGACACAAAAGATTTCAAGGCCTCCATCACCAAAAGGGAGCCTGCACTATTGGAATAAGATCTTCATTTTGTCAGTCTTAGTACCTATCAGCAAGAGTCATGCAGGACTGAGTACATCTGGCCAGACTACCTACTTCTCTCTCCCCTCCAATATTCTTTATCCCCCCACTCTCTGTCTTGGGAAATGAGGTATAATTTTATTATGACTTTTAAACCTGTCTCTGTTAGTCACTGTAAGAACCCCAGTTCTGCCAGATCAGTCCATTGGGAGTCCAATCCCTGCAAGACTCTGCACATCAAGTATCTTGTTTCCATCTCCCGACCTTCATCAACTACCAAAACTTGCAGTAAACCATCTGTAAGTAATAGTCAGTCATGAGCAAAGTTTGTGATGTTCTGTACCACTCCCTTGAACAATCTTTTCACTGTTTTTGCTGACACTTGGTTCTGCTTTGAACTGTTTCAATGAAAAAGTGTCAGTGTTTTGTTTTCTCCATACTTCCTGACTTACTGAAAACTTGAGGTGGGGTAGTTTTCTTCCTTGTACTTCAGCGTGCAGTTTTTTGTATGGGCATAAGTTTTCAGTTCTACTGGGTAAGTACCAAGGAGCATGATTGCTAGATTACATATTAAAAGTATGTTTAGTTTTGTCAGAATCTACCTTACTGTCTTCCAAAGTGGCTATACCATTTTGCAGTCCCACTAGCAATGTAAGAGAGTTTCTGTTGCTCCACATCATCCCCAGCATTTGATGTTGTTAATGTTTCAGATATTGTCCATTTTAATAGGTGTACTGTGATAGCCCATTGTTGCTTTATTTTTTTTTTTTAAAGATTTTATTTATTTATTTGCGAGAGAGAGAATGAGAGACAGAGAGCACGAGAGGGAGGAGGGTCAGAGGGAGAAGCAGACTCCCCGCCGAGCAGGGAGCCCGATGCGGGACTCTATCCCGGGACTCCAGGATCATGACCTGAGCCGAAGGCAGTCGCTTAACCAACTGAGCCACCCAGGCGCCCCCATTGTTGCTTTAATTAGCATTTCCCTGATGCCATGATGAAGAACACTTTTTCAAAATGATAACGTTTATAAATTTAAATAGCTTTTCATAATAAATACCAACAATGAGTTATGGAATGTACATATTGATTCAGGTGTTGTGACCTATCTCAGAATTACAGTGATAAGCAAAAATGCGTAAGATATTATTCTCAAGAATATTTTCCTAAATTTAGCATGACTGCATCATGATTTATAATGTAATAACACAATTTTCACACAACCTTTATCAGTTGTAGTAACTCAGGAAAACATTACATAAAATCAACATTCAATTGCAGTGAGTTACAGAATCAGAAATTTCTGATTTTTAAAATTATTTCATGCAATGAAAGGTTTAAATTAGAAATAATTGGCACCTGCATGATATTAAACACAACTGCAAATGGAAGCACTGAAATCATTTGCCTGTATTTGGCTATAAGTAACCAAGTGAAATACAATATGCTTATAGCATTCTTAAAAGATTATCTTGAAAATAATTTTAAAGCCAAGAATTCTTAATGTTCAAATGTCACAAAGAACTCTAAAAAATTTAGTCCTTTGTGCTCCAGGATTTGAGAAGCACTAATGTCAGGAATGAATTTTTTTCTTTGAGGTCAGATAAAAATGTGAAAATGTGGGCAAACACACTGTGATAGGAACAGCACTGAACCAAGAACTGGATAGATTGTCATTAAGCATCTGTGAGTTTCCTCATCTGTGAATTAGCAGGCTCATCTGTGAAGATTTCTAGGGTCCCTCTTGGTTCTTAAATCCTATGAGTCTACAAACAAAAAAGATAAAACATTTTCTAAACAGTAAATGTTAACTATATTTATGAAAAATTTAGACTCAATTTTTTTCATTTCATGTAACATTTTCAGTTAATGAAATGATATTTCTAGGTATGCCAATAACTATAAAATTAGATTCACAAAAAATTTTAAATTTTAAGTTGAAAAAGGCAACTGTTTATTTCAACATATTATTGTATGAATGAATTAGATTCACAAAAAAAATATTGACGAAAGTATAAATGGTTGAAATGGCAAGATGTCTTCATGGGATTTAAATAAGAGACAAGCATTTTTTGAGAATGGTAGTCATTAGAATATATTAAAACTAAAATGTGCTATGAGAATGAGATATGTGTAACCTATAATCTCAGTTTCAGATCTCTGTTCCTTTAAGTAGTGGGCATGTGGTCTGGGTACTTGCTGAAATACAAATGGGAAATAGACATTCCATGTATTTCCATGAGAGTCTGTGGAATCTGATACGAGATTTGTTATTTTCTGCTCATAAATGAATTAAGTTTTTGTGTAGAGTAAGACAAACCTAAAGGAGAGACTGAAACTAGTTAACTAGTCACTAGCCACTGTTTTTAAAAAGTAATGTTAAAAATTTAATATGATCAATTAGCAACGGTTTGTACCAATTTATATTAGCACCCATGAAGAAGGTGATTTGTTCAAATTCAGCTGCAGAGAAGAATACTTCTAACTGGTTATGTGACATTATATAGACATAGAAGAGAATGTCTATACTAAACTATAGAACAACCTCCCTATCAATTGTGTTGCAGAAATAAAGATACAGGATGAATACCTTAAAGATTGAAAATGTGAATACCTAGCAAATATAATCGTATTTTAGTTAATCTTGTTTATTAGATTCACCCTGATTTCCAGATATTTTAGGAAAAGTGTTTTAAAAGCAATGTTGTCAACAGTTCTTCACACTGGATTAAAACAACATCTATCACATAAAATACATGTTGGAAAATATAAAATAGTATGTTTCTGAAAATTATCTTTCTGTAATGAAATATAGTTACAATTTTATTTAGAGATTTTATTTCAGTGTGCAAAGTCTCTAAGATATTAAATTAAAAATATGTATTTACCTCAAAAAAGATATGGTAGTATAGGCAAATTATTAGTTTAACTAATTACTTCTAATGCATTAATGTTTTAGTCTTCCTAGATTTTATAATACCTCACCCAACAAAAAATTGAGAAGCTTGAAGGAAGGGCTTCATGATATTAATCCTGGGAATGTAAGGCACCATGACTGACTAAAGAAAATTTGGTTGGAAGAGATCTTTGGTGTCCTTTGACCAACAGTATTTTGTATATATTGACATTGCGTAGAATTTAGAGATGGGTTAGAAAGGTGAATTAAATTAATTATTAAGACTTTTCTAAAATTAAGATCTTAAAATTCTACATAGGTATCATCTATTTTTAAGTATATGTTTTCTTTTTTTTTTTAAACCTCGGTAGGAAAAAGAGGGGACTGTTTGTTGTTTTCAATAAAACCAATGTGGTAGCTTCCCAACCAAAACATGTTCGTATCTCAGCTCTGGCCAGTATTCCTTAATGGACACTTTTTTTCTCCCCATAGTTCAAAATTGTTATGGGGGGGTGTAAATAGAGTACCTGTAATTTCCTTCCCTCCTTAGTTTCTTGTGTGTTCAATAGCCAGCTCTGGCTTTCTTGTCTCTGGGTCTTTGACTAAAGATGTCACTTCCTTAGGTTGATGTTCTATTTTTAATTCAAAATATTTTCATTGTTCAAAGATGGCTATTCAGTGATAGCACTTCCTTATTCATCTATTCAATAACCTCATACCAAGCCACCTGTGATTGCTTTGTGGAACGATTTAATGTGATGCTAACTACACTCTGCTAGTTACACTTCTTTTCGATCTCATTCCATATCTTAGAGTTGAGGCACAACAGGTCTTCAAATCTTTTAATCTTTCTCTTGTTCATGATGTGTATCCTATATTTATGAAGCCCTCTCCCAGTGGGCATATATATAATGATATACTCATATGGAAAAAGTAAAGGTCAAGGCTTATTCCATCCCCTCTGCCTAGCTTTGGGTATCTAGAAAAGATAGAAAATTGATCTCTTGGTGACTTACTTCCCTCCACCCCTTATCCTATCATTCCTCAATATCCCCCAGGGAAGCATTTGTTAGATTAGAGAATGACCAGTCTTATTAGCCCATGTGATTAGTGGGTGCCTGAAATGCAATGTGAGATGGCCTTGAGATGCATCCCCCATTCTCACTCTAACCTGAAGTCACCTTTACACCATTAATTGAAAGTTGGTTCTTTGTCCTTATTTAACAATTAGTAGAAACTGTATGAAAGCAAATGTGTATAACTAGCTACCCTAAATCTCTAACACCTCTTTTTAGTTCTAATACATATGCAGGGCATGGACTTTGAACACCAGATTTAAAAAAAAAAAAGAAGAAGAATAAAGCCATCTTTATTATCTTCTTATATTCCAAACAGAAAATATGAAAAAATAAAGTTATTCAGCATTTGAGATAATTAGGAAATAACTAGAAACCTTAATTATAATATGTCATAAGCAAAATGTCTAGCATAAACATTAAAGTCAGGATTAAAATTACAATACATATAGTAACACCAATATTATTTAAAATGCTTTCTGGCTAGCTAATAAAACTAGACAAAAAAAAGTTGTGAACCATAAAAATTAAAAGGAAGAAGAAATTTAATCATTTAATCATTTCTAGATGCTATAACTTACCTGAAAGATACAATCCAAGATAACATACTATGAAACCTAAACAATATGAGGACTAGGTTAATCTATCAAAGCAAGAGCTTTCTTAGAGCTTACCCTTTCTGAAGAGCTGCTGGTTACAAAGTGTAAGGGAAAAAATCCTGTTTACTACTGCAACAAAAGTATAAAATATATAGGGATAATGTCATAAGAAATATACAAAGGCATACAATAAACTCATGGCAAAGTAGACTTTCAGAAACATTGATGTCCAGAGTATAAACTGGATCAAAAGGGAACAGTGTCACAGTATGCATTTTTTTATCCAAATTTTTCCTTATAGTAATTTATCCTACAGATAGATATACATGTGTGCAAGAAAGTGTGATATGGATATTCATTGCAGTGCTATGTATAATAGTAAAAGATTGAAAACAAATGTTTGTAAGTCAGATATACTCAAATAACTAATGGTACATTTTTGCAATGGAACGATAGCTATTTAGTCATTGTTTAAGTCACCTGATAAGAAATAACTCCCAATATACAGATTTTGAATGTTGAAGATTTAGAGTAGTGAGGTATATATAGTGCATACCTGTATTTTTAAAAAGATGTACAGCCATACATGCATACATATACATACATGTATGTACTCATATATATGCATACATTCTCACATACTTGCATGCTTGTATATGCATTAGATCCTTGTGGATGCTTATGCCCTTAAATGAAAATAGTCTATTCAGGAAGGGAGCTGGAGGAATATATAAGCAACAGCATTTTAAAAGTGGAGTTATCAGGGGGTGGGGGGATGGGTTAGCCCGGTGATGGGTATTAAGGAGGGCATGTACTGAATGAGCACTGGGTGTTATATGCAAACAATGAATCATGGATCACTACATCAAAAACTAATGATGTAATGAATGGTGACTAACATAACATAATAAAATAAAATTAAAAAATAAAAAAAATAAAGTGGAGTTCTCTGTAAAAGAATTCATCACTAGTGTCCTAACATACCCATGTGTACAATGAATTAATCCCTCACTTTTTAGTCTATAGTGATACTAGTTACTATTCTAGAAAGAAATGGGAAAATGATTACTCAAATTGCATTTTGAGCTCTGTGGTTCAGGTGAAGAAATCTAATTTAGAAAGACTAGAAAGTATGAGGGAGGTATTTAAGTTATATATCCTTTTTGATGGTAGATAATTTTATTTGTTTTTTAACATATAGTGTTTTATTAGTTTCAGGTATACAACATAGTGATTCAACAATTCCATACAACATCTGGTACTCATTATGACAAGTGCACTCCTTAATCCCCACCACCTAATTAACCCATCCCCACTGCATCCCCCTCTGGTAACCACCATTTTCTTCTCTATAATTAAGAGTCCATCCTTTATTTCTCTCTCTTTTCCCCCTTTGCTCATTTGTTTTGTTTCTTAAATTCCACATATGAGTGAAATCATATGGTGTTTGTCTTTCTCTGACTGATTTATTTTGCTTAGCATTGTACTCTTTGGCCCCATCCATGTTGTTGCAAATGGCAAGATTTTGTTCTTTTTATAGCTTAATAATATTCCATTGTGCATATATACCATATCTTTTTTATCCATTCATCAATCCACAGACACTTGGGTTGCTTCCATAATTTGGTTATTGTAAATAATGCTGCTATAAACATAAGGGTGCATGTATCCTTTTGAATTAGTGTTTTTTGTATTCTTTGGGTAAATACCCAGTGGTATGATTGCTGGATCTTGGGGTAGTTCTATTTTTAACTTTTTGAGAAAACTCCATACTGTTTTCCACAATGGCTGCACCAGTTTTCATATTATATACCCTTTGATGCTGCTTTTTTAACACTTGGTTATGTTTATTTTTACAATTATAATTTTGTGATCTAAATATTATGGTTAGTGGACAAAGAAATAATCCCACACACACAAAAAAGGGCTTATACAACCCATAATCTTTTCACAGATGTCCCTATATGGTTTAATGACTCTTATTAGGTCCCTGCAACCAATTTCTTGGCCCACAGTCAACTGTGTCATGGCTATAAAGCAATTCTGATTATAGATCTTGCCACTGCGATGAGCAGCAAAATGGCAGATGTGTCCTGTAATTTTTTTTGCTCACGTTTTCTGAGTAATGAACAGTGGACCATTTCCCCTCTCTGCTTCTTCACTTCAATCAAAGCTGAATGTAAGTAACATTTCCAATTTAATTCTCAAAGTTGAAATAATGTTGAGTTAACTAACGAATGACAATTGTAGTTCCTCACATTACAAAATAGTATGTTAAACAAATCTCTCTTGTGAATTCCTTTATTCTTTGTTCACATTTGATCTCTCTTCTTTGTTCCCAGATCTTTAAATCTTAAAGGCAGTTACAATACTTGACCTAGTAATAATAATAGTTCATGTTCTTCAGTCAAATACTGGGTCTGTCCTATTGGCAAGGGCAGCACTTTGATGGTTTCTTTTGGAAGACATACAGTCAAATCAGAGTGCAGAGTTCTAAACTTTAGAATCAAAATTTAGCCTGCATCGTACCCCAGCCTGTGCTTTATTAAAACTTTTCCCTATTATAGGGGGGTGGGGAGGGAGGGATGGGGTGAC
>NC_138370.1:152675942-152713492 GCF_054177405.1 Leptonychotes weddellii | reverse complement strand
AAAAAAAAAAAGTAATAAAAAAAAAAAAAACTTTTCCCTATTATAATCATTATTACACTCAGGTGCAGACTAACACAATACAGGTATGCATTCTATTCATAATTTAAGACAACTCTCTATTAAAAGGTATGCCCTCTTTTTCTATCATGTAATTCACAAAATATTTGATCAAACATGAATATGTAACTGTTGAAAGGTGCAAGAAAATAATGAAATTGCTTATGAAAAACATGTAAGTTACTAATTTAGGAACATATTTTAATTAGCCTAAGTGTGAACTTGGAAATAATACCTTTTGTACTTCCCATAAAATAATCTTATTCAAATTATTTATACTTATGATGTCATCAGTATCACTCAGACATTTTTTGGAGTCTTCTAATAGTTTTTAGAGTGCATCATCCTTACATGTCTAAACAATCTGAGATACAGAATTTGTGGAAATCATGTATTATACTCTCACTGAAAATATGTTCCAAATCCATGAATACTCATTAAGAGTAGGGTTATATTTTTTCATTCCTCCCATATATGTTTATTTGTGATCTCAAAAATGTCAACATTTACTGATTTTTTTAAAGTAACCATGAAAGATTTGTTTACAAAATAACATTGCACTAGATGTGTCAAGTCACAGACCAAGTAATCACTATGTCTCTGTTAATTCCTTTGCCTTCTATTTTATCTACTCCACTGATTAAGGTCTACAAAACTCTGTTGCCTCTATAAATGGCATTAGGATTGCTTGAGCTTATTTTAGGCTAAATATTTTCTAAATCTAAAATATTTTAGCCTAATGAAAATTCTTGGTAGTATGAAATCTCTTGTATTACTCAATAAACAAGACACAGTTTTCTTTTCTGAAAGGTAATTTTTAGGGGAAAATACATGTTTGCATTATTTCCTTAAATATACTGAAGTTATTTATTCACCATGATGTTAGAAAATCAAGAAAAAGGCATGATGGTTCAATCACTTTTATTAGCACGTACAGATATAAGAGGAGACATAGTTTTTCCTACTGTTTGATTTTATTTTGTTTTATTTTATTTATTTTGACCTTATGACTTTTCCTAATTGGAAATTTTAAAGATGATATAGGACAGCAGCAAAGAGGAAGTTAATCTGCATCTTATTTGAAATTTTTAAGAAGCTTCCATACCATCTTGTAGTTCCACAGATGCCCAGTGTTTAGAGTTTAATGTTTCTTAAGTTCAGTCAGAGATAGAAGGACAGGGAGATTAAACTATTTTCTCACACTTTTTATCACTGATTAAATGGTTTCTAATTAATTTGTGAGTTGAAGAGTTGGACTAGGGACAAAATAGTAGATTGCTTTAAAGAAAATCTGGATGAGAGACCATCTAGCCTTGTAGAGTACTGAGAAAATAAGCCTGTTTCAAATATGTAACTTACCTGAAGAAGAAAGAAAAAGGAAGGTAGGTTTGGAACATAGAAAAGAATCTGTTGCCTTCTTTAAATGACAAAGAACTAAGCAAAGGCTGTATCTTGTACTTGTGCCCACACACTATTCACAAATTCATTTTACTTTAAATACATTAGCAGAGAAGGACCCTAAACAGGGGCAGCAATCAATTGTTTATATCTCAGAGTCCAGCACTGGTACATAGTGAAACAATAAATTCTTATATTTGAATACCTCATCAGTATTTTTGCTTTACATTTCAATGCTTGATGCTTAGTTGGTAGAGTATGTAACTCGTGGTCCTAGGGTTGTGGGTTCAAGCCTAGGGGTAAAGATGGGGATAAAGATTACTTAGAAAAAATAAAATATTAAAAAACCCTATAATTTCAAATTATATTAAACCAAAAAAAAAAAAACCTCACCAAAATTCTAATAGTTTCTGAAATGTGGCATTTAATTTTATATAAGGAAATGAAAAGTTTGCTAACCAATGATATAATATAGTTGTCTAGACAGACATATTAGACATTTAAAACTTTATTTTTTAGTGGAGTTTTGGATTTACAAAAAGATTGTTAAGAAAAAGTGGTTCTGTCATCTTCTGCATTTCTCTCTGGGGTCCTCTGAGCTCCTAAATGTTTTCTTTTTAATTTGCATACATTTAGGGTCACTCTTTGTGCTGTAAATGTCTATAGGTTTTGAAAAACACAAACTGACATATGTTTACAATTACAGTGTCACAGAGGATTGCTTCACTGTTCTAAAATTTCCATTTTTACATATTTAATCATCTTCCCCTTCCACCAAACCTCAACCAACCACTGATCTTTTGACTGTCATTAGTTCAAATACGTCACAATTTCTTTCGAGGCTTCTTCTTTGTTCCTTTTGCTAATTTGAGGTATATTATTTAGTACCTCAAATTTGAGGATTTTTCAGCTTTCTGTTGTTAATTTCTCTTCAATTCCACTGTAGTTTGAAAACATACTTTGTAATATTTTAATTTTTAAAAATTGTTAACATGTGTTTTATGACCCATAGTGAGGTCTATACTTGTTAATATTTCTTGCAAGTTTAAAAAGAATATATATTCTACTGTTTTGTTTTTTTTTTAAGATTTTATTTATTTATTTGTCAGAGAGAGAGAGAGCGTGCACAAACAGGGGGAACAGCAGGGAGAGGAAGAAGCAGACTCACCACTGAGCAGGGAGCCCTACCTGGGGCTCGATCCCAGGATCCTGGGATCATGACCTGAGCCAAAGGCAGACGCTTAACCAACTGATCTACCCAGGCGTCCCTATTCTATTGTTGTGGCCGGTTTCCGTAGTGTAGTGGTTATCACGTTCACCTCACACCTATTCTACTGTTGTTAATGAAGTATTCAAAACTCTGAATTAGATCAAGTTATTAGTGCTGTTCAGATCAACTATACCCGTACTTTCTGCTTGTTTTATTTATCAACTAATGAATCAGAAGCATTGTAGTCTCCAATTGTAATATTGGTTTTTCTCTTTCTCATCACAATTCCATTATTTTTTTTAAAGATTTATCCATTTATTTATTTTAGAGAGAGAGAGAACACAAGCGGGAGAATGCAGAGGGAGAAGGGAGAGAACCTCAAGCCGACTCCACACTGAGTACAGAGCCCAATGGGGAGACTTAATCTCATGACATGAGATCATGACCTGAACCAAAACCCAAGAGTCAGATGCTTAACCAACTGAGCCATCCAGACACACTACAACTCCATTAGTTTTTATTTCATGTATCTTTATGCCTTGCTGTTAAATGCATAGATATTAAGTGTTGATATGTCTTCTTGGAAAATTGACCTTTGGATCACTATATAAAGACCCTCTTTATCTTTTTTTTTTTTTTTAAGATTTTATTTATTTATTTATTTGACTGAGAGAGCACAAGCAGGGGGAACAGTAGAGGGAGAAGGAGAGGCAGGCGTCCCAGCGAGCAGGGAGCCCGATGCAGGGCTCAATCCCAGGACCCCGGGATCACAACCTGAGCCGAAGGCAGACGCCCAACCATCTGAGCCACCCAGGCGCCCTAAGACCCTCTTTATCCTTAATGACTTTCTTTATTCTGAAGTCTGCCTTGCCTGAAATTGACATAGTTACTCTACTCCCCCTTTCCTTTGATTGATGTTGGCATGGCAATTCTTTCTTCATCCCTTCACTCTTAACCTGAATACTTATGTATTATATGGTTTTCTTATAGACAATATATAGATAATAAGACAACTTTTACAGACAATAGGAGTCTTTTTAAAAATATGGTAATCTCTGTGTTTTAATTGGCAAGCATAGAGTATTTACATTTATATGATTATGGATATAGTTGAATTAATATATGCCATTTTTATAATTGTTTTCCATTCATTGCCTGTCATTTTTAAAACTTTTTATCTTCCCCACTTTTTTTTCTTCTTGTGGTTTTACCTGAACATTTTATATGATTTGATTTTATTTCCTCCAGCAGGCCATCAGTTTTACTTATTTTTAAAAAAAATCATTGTCTTCATAGAGTTTACAATATATATTAAGCAACCTTTGTTTCACATTATAGTACTTGATGGGTATTTCAGTTACATTATAACAGAGTATTTCCAGTTGTTCCCTCCAATCCCATATGTCATTGCTTTCATTCATTTCACTTATTTATATTTTATTTGTGTGAGAAAGTTTTATGTTATACTTTAGAAGGAGATACCACTGGATAGAGAATTTCAAGTTGGTGGTTTAATTGTTCAACATCTTAAATATTTCACTCCACTCCCTGATTGCTTGCACTGTGTCAAACAAGAAAGAAGTCCACTATAATGCAATTTTTTAAAAATATTTTATTTATTTATTTTAGAGATAGAGAGTGAGTGGGGATAGGAGTAGAGGGAGAGGGACAAGCAGATTCTGCTGAGCTTAGAGCCTGACATGGGGCTCAATCCCATGACCGTGAGTTCATGATCTGAGCTGAAATCAAGAGTTAGATGATTAACCAGCTGGCGCCCAAGGAAGTCCATTATAATTCTTATTTTTTGTTCTTCTATATGTGTTTTCCCTCTCTGATTCCCTTCAAATTTTTCTCTTTGTTTTTGGTTTTCTACAATGTGAATATATGTTTAGGTATAAATGTTTTGGTATTTATCTTCCTTAGAGTTCTCTCAGCTTCCTAGATCTGTGTTTTATGTGCCATTTATCTTAGAAAATTCTCGGCCATTGTTATGCCAATTATTTATTTGCCTATTTACAGGATCTTTATATGTCAGAAAAGAAACTGGAAGTCCATACTAGACACTTAGTCCTGTAGTAAACTTACAGTAAGCTCATGTCTAGGTCCTTAATGATTTTGTTTTTATTTCATTACATTATAACAAAAGAAATTAATTCTTTAGATCTAATCTTAAGATTAAGCTTCACCAGTAAGATAATGGTAGTATTTAAAAGTTCTGTTCAGTACATTAAGCACTACCATTTTATGATGAAACCAAACAGAAATTATTTAACCCTATCTTCACCAAAAATTTCAGTTAAGTACTTTAGTAAGAACAAAAGGGGAAATAAAATTTGTTTGAAAACCTCATCTTAGTGTATTAGTATCCATTATGCTTTATTTTAATCAAATTAATTAAACAATTGAAAGACATTTTTAGAAACAGTTTTAATGATGTTTGACTGCATAGCACTGACATCATGTTTTCTCCTTACATACATAATAAATAGGGGCAGAAGGAATTAAAATCAGTGATTTAACTTGCCTCGTAATATGTTTATTGAAGGTAAATCAGAAAACCAGATTGCAGAAACAAATTAATCAGAAAATCTTTTTTTTTTTTTTCTCTTTGTTTGCTGGCTGATGGCTATATTATTAGCATATCTAACAAAATTATAATTGGAACTAATTTATATGCTCATTTTTCTTTATGCTTTCAATTTGAGGAACTCTCTGAATAATTTCCTGATTAATGACTCTAACTTAAAAAATCAATGTGTGCCATTAGAAGTTTTGTTCATTATTCATATCTTGCCAGATCCATTTTTTTTTCCTTTACCCTCTCCTCTAAGGGAAAGTATTTTGCCAAGCCTCACTGATATATGGATGGACAAAGAAATTTATGCTTAAAGTGATTTAATCCATTGTCAAGCCACTTTATTTTCTATGTAATACTCAAAAGAGGCATGTGACTATTCCTCCTCAGATACAGAATATTTGCATTTAACTTAAAAAGGAAAAATCACAATGTTGCTTCTGATTTTGGAATTTCATTGCTTAGACATCTGCTAAATACATAGAACCTGTTCTATTGTCCTTACTCTTGACATAGCACCCCTTTCACCTGAACAACTGTTTTCCAAAGATTACAAGGAACTTAGCTGAACCTAGCTCACTTAAGGGTACATTTTCTGCCACTTAATAAAAAATACACTGGTTTGTATTCATCAATTATCATAAATAGTACAAAAGTTCAAAAATTTTTAAAAATTAGACTTTCTACAGAGTTCTTCCTTATAGTGTTTGGGAAGAGATGGAAAATCACTGTACCCTCCACTCAATTTTGCTGTGAGCTTAAAAATTCTCTAAAAAACAAAGTCAATTAAAAAATTAAGTATCTGATTCCTAAGAGAGCTAATTATTTAGTACTTATGCCAGAATACTGTTTAGAAAACACCAAAACATATTTAAAAGTCCATATATGTATGTAATTTGCATTGGGAAACTAGTATAAATCTCCAAAAATGAAGAATTCAAGTTTATAAAACTTTATCATAAATTTACATGCATACATGGCCTGTTTCAGATATTTGTGTATGTTTTAATTTTATTAAAACAACTTGAAAAATATACTTTTACCTTCTGCAAAGTAGTGATTTAATTTACAAGCATATTATATTGTGTTTAAGATTATTTTTAGTTTCTACACATTTTTTTGTCCATGAATGAAAATCTCATGAGATTTTTAAATGCAAATGAGTTAAAAAGGTACACTTTAGTACTTCATTCAGTACTGTTTTTAATATAGTGTATATATAACCTTTGATAAATATCATTTTTTTAGAGTGCATAAATTAGAGTGTGCTTAAGGGCTTTTGCTTCCACAAATTTGGAAAGAAAAATACTATTTTGAAGTTTTGGAGTTCAAAATGTCTTATCTGCATAGGACAAAATATTAAATTCTAGTGAATTCTGGTTATAAACATGTAAAACTTTGTTGAGTTGAAATCCATATGTTAATTATTGTATATATGAAAAAAAGGAATATAGTCTTCCTTCTGAATCTGTGTTTCCCAAGGTTCAAAGACACTTCTCCTAACAGTACTTCAGCTTATCTCTAGTTAAATGTGCAATATCCCTGTATGTTATTGCCAAAAGGTAAGTAAATATGGGGTTATATTCAGTGCACATACAGTGTTCTCAAATGCAAGACTTCTTGTCCTCAAAGTGCTGCAATACTATTTCCGGAAATCAATAAATGCATTGTTAGATGAACCAATAGGTAAATTTAAAAAATGTAAGGATCTATAAAGAAGGGATAACAAATACTTAATTTGAAAGGGATTTGATAGTTGATATTTCAAAAATAGCATTGAAATCTTCATAAAATGTCAGAGCTCTGTCAAGCTCTATAACTTCAATACAATTCTTATAATCCATTAAATAACAGTTAACAATTTTTATGATAACACTTCTTAGAAAGCTCTCCTGATTAGCGCAACAGGAAGTTCTTTTTTTGTACACATCATCATGCTTTGTATTACACAACCCTGCTATTCTGATTTCTGATTACTGCTAATCAGACAGTAGTTTGCTACCTGACCAAAATACAGCCATCAGTAGATGGCCAATGATATATGATGTGCTCTAGTATGGGATTCAAGGCTAGACCAGATATCTATTCTGAATGATAATGAATAAATCCAATCAAAATCTCTTCTTTTTAACATTACAGTTGTAAGAAATATAATTTCAAATAGGAAACAATTTCATGAGAAGACAAAAGGCACAAAGACTTTAATATGCAGCATCTATGTCCCTGTTGAAAATAGAAGTGGTCGTAAGGCATATGGCAGAGGAGATTTCAGCAGTGGGAATAGCAAAAATAGAGAGAATAAATGAAGTAAAGTAAGCTATGGATCTGATAGTCACTGGACTAAGAAAACAGAGTTAGAATTAATCTTGAGATGCTAGAACTGCTGTTAGTCTCATATTATGAAAAACATTCCAATTTTTATAATTAGCTTTAAAGCTGCTAAAACAATTTACTATTCTACATTCATTTATTGATTCTAAACATTTAACTGAGTGACCTGTCTTTTGCTAGGCATAGTTGTGAGCATTAGGGATGGAATGGTGAACAGGGTTAAATAAATAATTATTTCATTGAACCTACATTCCAGTGGGGAGGCAGAAAGTATTGAAGTGAATGTATAAATAAATATAACATAGCATATGATAAGTGCTATGAAGAAAATAAGGTAGATGCAATTGGGCAAAATTGTGAACTTAAAAAAAAAAAAAAGTCCCTCCTCTTCTCTTTCATAGTATATGACCTTTATCCTAGTCATTGTAAGAAGTGTCTCTCTTTGGAGTTAAAAAGATGGTTCACTATTGAAGGATTACAAAGGAAAATAGAGACAATATTCCATTTCCAACACACTAAGTAGAATTTTTCAAGGAACCCATAACCTCCCTCACCCAGATTGTTGCCTTGAAGAAAGATATTTGAAATTGCTTTATGATCTTCTTTCTTCACCCACAAACTTCTATTAAAGTACTAGGAGCTGAGGTCTGAAAATGATCTTGAATCCTCCTACTGTCTAGAGAAAATAGCCTTCTCACTTTGATAATGGAACCATAATTCCTGCCTTTTATGAGCAGAAGAAGTATCAAATGCATATCAAATTAAGTAATAATAATAAAATAAACACAACAATAAGATCAACAACAAAAGAAAATATAAAGCCTGGAAGTTGTGGAAATGAGAGAGAGGGAGAGGGAGAATTGTAAATTGGGCCATCTGGCCCACTTTTCTCCTCTTTGGGCTTCAGTTCAAGGCAGTGCAGTGGTCTTAGACAAGTGAGGAGTAAAATTTAAGATAAAGAAAGCCCCTTTTATGCCCACCCACCATTTAGCATTCTGGAAAGACAGATGGCTCTCTGGCTTCCACAGTACCTGTCTATATAAATCAATCTATAAATCTACTGGGATCAGATAAAGTTGACCCTAAGGTTTGTCCCATTCCTGAGGAGGTGGACAGGGAGCTGAGAGCTTGTGAGTGTAGCATGGGGGACTCTGCAGCAGTGTAAGATAGGCAGACCACTGCAGGAGGCAGGATATAAAAAAGACAGGGACTTAGCAGCCACAGGGGACACAGTGTGGCTGAGGCAATGAGAAAGATTAATGAGCTGAGCAAGTTGAGGGACAGTCGCAGACCTCAACCTCAGATATCAATCAAGCAAGCAGTGACAAGATGGACAAAAAAAAAATATGAAGGGAAACATATGAGAAAACCAAGCCAATGAAGTTCCTCTTACCATCTTCTGCAGGTTTATGTGATGCACAGCTTTCCCTCCACATCATACAGGGACACCGTAACGAAGAAAGGAACTAATGCAAGCTCATTAGAAAAAGCCCATTTGAAAAAATGAACCCTCTTGTCCTAGAGACATTCAGTACTAATAAAATGACAACTTGAGTGTATTGGTCCAAGGATTATTTCAATCCTTAAAATGAACACAGCATTTTCATTCAGGAAAAGTGTAAATGTCTTATGGTTGATAATAATGTGGGTTACCAGGTAGTAATTTTTTAAATGCCTTTTATAATACATATTTAAATTTAGTAGTTTTATTCTACATTCATTTCTAGTTTCTTTTTTTTTATGAGACTTAAATGTAAAATAAATTCAAAGCTTGCTCTCTTTTCTATTATCCCATTTTAATTTCTTTTTACACAATTATTATTTTGTTATTCTTTTTTATGACCTTATTTATTTGTAGTTATTTATTTAAGAAATATTTATTAATATCTTTCTGCATAGTACCATGCTAAACTCTGAATACTCAACAGTCATGAATAAACCATGGTGCTTCCTCTCACAAAGCTTATATTTTTTTTTTAGCTTATATTCTTTATACATATTAGGTTGTGCAAATGATTGAACAATTAATTATTAAAATACAATAGTAATAAGAACAATTGTTAACATTTATTAAATGCTGAAAAGACTTCCTATGCACTTAGCTAAGCATTTATAATATGTATATTACAATTTTAAATTATTATTAGAACTGATGAAGAAGCCAGGCATACCCCACAAGAACTTACATGAAGAAATACAAGATTCCATAAAATATCACTGGACTAAAATGATAAAATATTATTTGTCTTATTTCCACTGACATAGCTGAATTCCAGGAATATTATAAGAATCAGATTTTGGGGTAAAGAGTTTGTACAGGAAAATAGCAAAAACTTTCTAGCCAAATATCTCTTCTGAAGATCTTGCAATGGGAATATATAGACACATTAGCTTAAAGCCTAAAGTCATCAAAATTTTCAAAGTGAAATAGAGCAGTAAGTAATCTGTAAGAATTTATAATTGAATTTTTCCTTTTAAAAAGCCAGACTTAGTGAGGAATAATTTGTGTAGAGTAAAATATATCCCCATTTAACTGTACAGTTCTTTTCAGCTTAAACATATGTAATATATGCACACATTACATATTTAAGATGTATATACATACACACAAATGCATACACATATGTGTCACAGTTATTATATAGTGTTTTATCACCTCCAAAAATTATCTTGCTCATTTTTGTTGTCAATTCCATCATCTCCATCCCTCATCCTTAGAACTGCTAATGTGATTCCTATGCTTTTATGCTTTTGTTTTATATTTCATGTTTTTATTTCCATCACACTAGACTTTAAGCAATACAAGGACAGAAATATTTGTCTGTTTGTTCACTGATGTATTTCCAGTGCCTAGAACGGTGCTTGCCACAAATAAGTTTGTTGAGTGAATGAACAAATGAATGAATGTGGGTGGGGTATGTCGTTATGCTGTTTTATACAAGGTGCAACCAGGGAAGGTATGAGGATATTTGAGCAGGGACTGAAATAAGTGAGAACTGGAGTCTTGTCCCTATCTGGGGGAGGCATCTCTGGGCACAGGGAGGAGCAGGCTTGGGCCTTGGGAAAACACCAAGGATCTGATTGTGACTGACATGAAAGTGGGACAGATGACATGGGGAGGGAGAGCAGCCCCACGTCAGTTCAGGTGTTGATTTTCCAGGGGAATAGTTTCACCCTTCAGAGTCATTCTAGACATTTATAAGCTTTTTGTTGTTTTATGATTAAGAAGTCTTCAATTGTGTGACATACACCCTAGTCCACAAAGACTTTCCAAGTGTGTGCAGGCTTGGATAGTTTGAAAGCAGTCCATTTCCTGAGCTTCAATCCATATGCACCCTTTCCTACAATGTATCTGCCTAGGAACACAACTGCTGCTTCTTCATTCCCACCTACTCTTTCACAACTCTCCCTCTGGCCCCCCTCTTAGTCACCTGGTGATTCTTGTGCTTTTAGTTTTGCCTTTATACATGGGATCATTCAGAAATCATAAATAAAATCATTCAGGGGTGCCTGGCTGGCTCAGTCGCTAGAGCATATGACTCTTGATCTTGGAGTTGTAATGAGCCCCACAATAGGTGTAAAGATTACTTAAAAATAAAAAGTCATATATATATATGTTATGGTTATAGATCTTTTGGTCTGACTCTTTCACATAGCTTTTGAGATACTTCCATATTACCTCATGCAATAATTATTATTTCTTATTCTATTTTATAAATGTATCATGCTTTATATACTCACCAGTTGATAGGTATTGGTGATTATATTTTTGATGATTATAAAATATAGCTGTTATAAATATTCTCATAAGGGTCTTCGTGAGAATATATGTCATTGTTTCTCTTGGATGTATAACATGGATTGGTATTGTTGAGTGGTAAGTGAATATTTAATTTTATAATTGGCTACATCATTTTGCATTCCTATTAGCAATATATGAAAGTTACAGTTGCTTTAAATTTTCATCAATGATTGATAGTGCAATTTTTTCTTCAACTATTCTAACAGGTGTATGTTATTCATTTTGATAATAATGGTTTTTAAAAATTGTCATATTCCATCCACCAAGTTGTATTGACAAACTTTCTGTATAATTGTGACTATATGTAATTAAAATTCAAAGAGGAACTTTCAAAGTTTTTATGAATGTTTCCTTTAATGTAAATTGAATATTATTTTAAAGTTGAGAAACAATGGAACAAATATACATAATGGAACAAATTATTTATTGTTTGCTAGTTGGAAAGGTTATTAATTTAATCATTTCAATTTACACTCCTTATGTGCCCTGTAGAAACTTATCAAATTTAGAAAAAATGACAGATGAAGAAAAATTACTAAAAAAAGAACAAGAGGTATAAAAAAGGGACAAATATTTTGCCATGTTTTCATACTTTTAACTTTGTTTCATCATATAGAAGTGCTTTAGTAAGTAAATCCATGCCAGTATAATTTTTTAGCAAATAAATTTTTCCTCTCTAATATACTAAATAAAATTATTTGATTACAACCAGTCTGACAGAATGTCAAACTTCTCATACAATGGGATACCAGGGTATTCCATTAATCCTTCAGTGCCCAACGCTTGCCATACTACTTTTGATTAGTACAACTAAGGCAAAATGCTGTATGTCAATGAAACTTACAGTTACTGAAAGAAATTTCGTCTAGAGGATGTAGGAGGGCCTGGGAGTCATCTCTGAGTAAATGCAATGGAGCAAAAGAATGCTCCCAGAACAGAGAACAAGGTGTGTTATTTCTATAAGATAAACACTACCAAAAACTTCATAATATTTCACCTTTTCCTTCCTTTCCTTTTTTTAAGTTATCTGAACGAAATAAATTTTGGAATGATGTTAGAATAATTTATTTAAGTACCATGATTTAAATACTATCAAGTAATTCACCAATCTGAGTTAGCAGTATGTGATATACCAGAGATACCCTCCCCAACCCCCGCCACACACTTATCAGAAAACTAACTTTAACAGCCCTTACAATGCCTATGAACCATCTGGCGTTTTAGAATGAAGACTATGATTTAGTATGCCTGAGTAGGGCCACAGAGTCTACATTTCTACCCACCTCTTAGGTGGTGCCAAAGCTGCTTGTCCATGGACCACACTTTGAGTAACAAAGTATAGATTCCTACTCAAAGTCATTTTTTATAATTCTCTCCTCTCTCTCTTGAATTATTATATTTTTCCTCACTAGTGGATGATTCCAATCAGCACAGAAGCATACAGTTATTACTTTTATCTTCATCAGAATTTCACACCCCAACTCCATCTAAACTGTACTTCTCAAAATCAGCAGTGGTGTGCATGTCTTCAGTCCAGTCTTCAATTCTCTCTCATCCTACTTAATCTCTTATATGCACTAAATTGGACACTATTTCTCCTACAAATGCTTTTGTTACTTGGCTTCAAGCACTCTCCTGATTTTTCTTTCTACTTCATTGCTTCTCAGATATCCTTGCTTATTCGTATTCAGCTCCCCAAATAGTAAATGCTGGAAAGCTCCAGAGTCCAATCCTTAACACTCTTCTTTATCAGCACTTACTCATCCAGTCCCACTGATTTAAACATCATCTATTTCACAAATGTATATCTCCTGGCAACACTTCTCTGAACTCATAACTTGAATATCCAATAGCATCCTTAACATTTCCACTTAATAGACACCTCAGAAGTAAGGTTTAAAAAAATTCATAGTGATCACCAATGCCTACTTTCCTTTCCACTTTTTTCATTCAGTCAGTCTAAAACACCTAGAGGTCAGCTTTAAATCCCTCCAGCTTTTCCCTCCTAGTTTCCTTTAATGAATCAACAAATTTGAACATACTTTCCTGTCACACCAGCAACCCTGATGATCTTTACACTATCAGGCACCCTCAGGCCTCAGGTCCTTAGCCTACAAAGCTTTTTCACAAAAATGTGCATGACTTCTTCAGTTTTTTGCTTAAATGTCACCTACTAAATTATAGCTTTCCTTACTTCTAAATTTAAAATTGCAACATATTCTCCTCTCACACACCCAGACTCCATATATTCCTTTTCTGCTTTATTTTCCTTTGTAGTTCTTATCACTGTATGACATATTACAGGTTATTTTACTTCTTCCTTTTCTTAAAATTTATTCTCTCTTTCCATCTTGAATGCAAATTCTACGAGAACAGGACTTTTTACCTGTTTTGTTCACATCTTTATCCCCAGACTGGCACATAGGAGACATTCAATAAATAATTGTTAAATAGATAAATGAAGACAGTAAGGGAAGATAACAGGTGAGTGCGTCAAGTTTAAGTGAAAGTATGCCATCATAATATTGAGTTGTATGATATATTCATTTCTTGTTATATAAAGATTTAGTAATGTTTAAATAGAGGGAAAATTAGTACTAAAGTTATATGTGATACTAAAAGGGAATAGTAATTATTGAAGAACTATGGCAGAATGTTATTCAGTAGGGAAACTGAATATCACTGTAGCACTCAAAAAATCATATTTGACAGAAATCCTCTCCTAGAAATTTATCCTCAAAGAATACCCATATCTATTCATTAACATACAAATGCAACTGTAATTATTAAAATATAAAGTGAAGTAGCAATCAGTTGGAAACAACTTAAACATTCCTAAAAAGAGGAGTGAGAAAATAACTCGTGTTTTCTATATACTGTGAACACCAGGCCAGTCATTAAAAGACAGAATAATACCCACATGGGCTGACAGGAAAAATCCATAAAGTAGCTATGCAGAGAAGAAAAGCTAAAAGAAATATAAAAGTATAGTATGATTCAATCTCCATTAAAATGAAATATCTGTGTAATACGTGTTTGTGTGTGTGTGTGTGTATGTGCACATAAATCTACACAAATATTAGCCACATTTATTTCTGTAGAGAAGTTAGATATGTGACAGTCCTGGTTCATAAAAATTTTTAAATTTTTATTCTATACAATTATGTATCAAATGACTCTTTTACAGTGAAATTTCATTCATGTATTAATTTTACATTTCTTTTTAAAAAGAGCAGAAAATGTCAACCTAAGTTCAACGTGTCAGAAACATTTAAATTTTAATAAAATTAAGAATAATAAATGCATCCACAAAAAGGAATACATTTCTAATACTTGGAAAGAGAAATCTCTTTCAGTCTCTAGATACTACTTATTTTTCATGTGAATACTTAAAAAAGTTTAAGAAGACTATAGAAAAACATGCAAAAGCTATCATTATCACTTTTGCTATTAGCTACAAAATCTACCAAACTTTATTCTTATCTTTTCACAATTCCCAACTATGTATACATAGCTTTGTCTATTTTAGTTTATTAATCTATTCTCATCCTTTTTCTTATCTTCATTAACATAGGTACACTCTTTCTTTAAAATCAATCATTTTCTTAGTAGCAATCACAAGTAAGTAACCCTAACAGCAAACAAAGAAGTGGTGTTATTGAACTCAAAATAACACTTTTATGACTTCCCAAAACTAATGTCCCTGAAGAAAATGTATCCCACATAGTATGAGAACATTTTGAACTGCCATGACTTTCCTAGTTTTTAATATAGTGGCTTCCAGGTGGTTTCCTACTGGAAAACACTTGTCATAGAGGTTAAATTTGAAATTCCATTCAGAGTTTGTAAACATCTTTGATTAATTTTGTATATTGTTGACAATTTAATATTTAAAGGTAATTATTTTTACCTATCCTCGATAATGCATGGTCTTTTGAACCAAAACACCTCCCTTCAATAGACTATATACATTGAAAAAAATACATGACATTCACAATTACATTATATTTAAAATATTAATCTACTACAAAGAGAACGAATAAATTTCAAGAACATTTTTATTTTTTTTATTTTTTTATTTTTTTATTTTTTTATTAAGATTTTATTTATTTATTCATGAGCGATAGAGAGAGAGAGGCAGAGGCAGAGGGAGAAGCAGGCTCCCCGCGGAGCAGGGAGCCCGATGCGGGACTCGATCCCAGGACCCTGGGATCATGACCTGAGCTGAAGGCAGACGCTTAACCGACTGAGCCACCCAGGCGTCCCTCAAGAACATTTTTAATTATAATACTGTAAGAATAAAAAGATTTGTGGCAAAAATGTAAGGAAACTCTATTAGCAATTTTCTTCACCCATCATATGACTCTATATGACATTTAAGACTCAATATGGCAGTGAATATGTTAGAAAATAGATATTGTAGTCACTATAATGGCTTCTCAAGATATCAGTGTCTCCATTTTCAGAATCAAAGGGACTTTGCAAATGTAATAAATGTTAAGGAACTTGAAATGGAAAGATTATCTTCGATTATCCACAAGGGAAAAATGACTACTGAAGAAGGGAAAGAAAGATGCAGCATTTCTGGCTTTGAAGAAGGAAAAGGGGGCCACAGGACAGTGAATGTGAGCAACCTCAATCAGCTGGAAAAGGGAAGGAAACAATTTCTCTCAGGGAGTCCCCAGTAAAGAATGTAGCCCTACTAACACCTTGATTTTAGCTCAGTGAGTCTCGTGTTGGACTTCTGACCTACAGAAATTTGAAATGGAATTTGAAATATGAAATTTATGTTAAGTCACCAAGTTTGTGGTAAATTGTTACAACAATAGATAACTAATACATCATAATACAAAAATAAGATATGTCCACTCTTTGTACGTATGTTAAGTAGTATAATGGTAAAGTGTATTATGCTAGTATCAAAAATGAAAATGATGAGGAAAAGGAGGAGTAAAAAGATAACTAATATAGCACTTACTGAGTGTTTATTATGCAC
This sequence comes from Leptonychotes weddellii, assembly GCF_054177405.1. Lineage (NCBI taxonomy): Eukaryota > Metazoa > Chordata > Mammalia > Carnivora > Phocidae > Leptonychotes > Leptonychotes weddellii. Next base: position 152,697,123 of record NC_138370.1, on the reverse strand, counting down.
CAGGGATTTTTCTGAGTGTTTCCATAAGTAATCCTAACAGCAACAGTTGGAGATAATTTTCTTATAAGATATTGTCTCTCTGAGGCACAAAAATGGTGTGTAACTTGTCAAAGATCACATATACAGAGAGTAAAATTGGAATTCAAAATCAGACACCAAACTGTGTGACAGAAGTTGTCTTAAAAGTAAAATTTTGGCAGACAAAAAGTAAAATGGGATTCCATGCAAAGCTTGTGAAATCCTTTGAAAATTTCAATTTCCTGGTGATTTAAAATTTTCTCTTTAATGCAGTCAAATCAGATTAGGGCCTTGCTCAGAGGTACCCCAACTACTCTGTTTGGTTGGGGAGAGAGAGGTGAACTAAACAGATATAGACACTATATTTTCCTATTAGATTAGGATCTCTAGCAAAGGAAAGGAACAATGAAGAATTAAATTGGCACAGGCATTTAAATTGACTAAGTGTGAGGTTTTAAAAAATTGGTTTTTAAATGTGAGATGGTAGAGATTAGCTAAGAAAGTTATCTTTCTCTTGACTGGATGATTGGCAAACGTTTGCAATGGTTGGCTGCTAATGACACTAAAGGTGAAAAAATGGAATCGATAGCGGAGGTACCAAAAAATGTGTATGCATTAAACATGCGATACCTATGATCTACATAAGGAAATAGTGAAGTAGGTAGCTGAATATATACATATATATTCAGAATAGATATAGTCATCTCAAATAAAGGTCACTATTTGAGAATTATTCCCTAAATCCCCTAAAGAGAGGAGAGGAGAGAGGAAGGGTGGGGTAGAGACCTGAAAAACACCACTTTTTGGAGGGTAGAAGAGTGGAAGTCTACAGAAGTTTGGAATGTGGCTAAAAAACCTCTAAAGAGTGGGAGCAAGCCATGCAAGAGAAGAGTAATTTCTTGAGTGAGTGATTAATTCAGTTAAGGGCTGCTGAGATATGTAAATTTAAGTCAGTACATATAGCCAAATGGTGGTGACTAGATTCCATGGAAAGACAGTTTTGATGGAGTGGTGGAAACATCACCAAGTTTGTGACACCTACAATATACAAGGGTGTTATAGGAAATGGAAACCGTGTGTAGAAGTTTAAGGGAATAAAATAAAAGGAATGAATGAAATGGAACAGTTGTCATAGAAGAATGTGGGATCAAAAGAGTTTTCATTTTATTTTGTTTCCTTTTGAAAATATAGGAGTTATAATTCTAGGCCACCGATAAAAAATACTGCAGACATGAAAAGCTTATAGTAAAAATGAGAAAATAACTGAAAAAGAGAAACCCTTGAGTATGTAATGTGAGAGCAGCATTTGTAGACAAATTGGCAATTGACAGGAAGATAAACTTTCCTTCCCTTCCTTTTAGCAACTGAGAAGAAGGAAACAGTAACAGATGCAGGAAGAGTAAATTCATTGATAGGCAAATGAAGGATATCCTTGTCAAGTCCCAAAAAGATTGGAAAGCAAGAGAAAATCTTAGAAGTGAACAGATTTCTGTGGAAATGTGAAAAGCAGTTCAGAATGGACCAAAAGAATGGAACTTAGGGGGGCATCTACTGGGACAAGCCATGAGAAAAGATGGCTGTCACACTGGTGTGAGGGAGTTCACAGAACTTCCTTCCTTCCTGAAACTATTGCTACTGCAGAGTCAAGCTGCTGGACATGCCACTTTTAGAAACGTGTTCTATAGTGTTTAAAATATCCTCTTCCAAATGGCAACTATCTTGGAAGCTTCATACTAAAATGACATTCAGTTATCCTAGACTTCTAAGTGAGCATAAGTTAGTATAAGTGCATATTATTTTCACAATCAGCTTAGACCACCAAAATGAATAAGACTATTGTGCTAGTGACTTGGAGAAGGAAGTACTGTATACAAGAAGAAATGCCTTGGTGGGCTCTTCTTGGAATCATAAAATTACCTGGAAGAAGGGGAAATAGTAAAACAACTATTTCCTATTTTTTTGAAGTCTAAATCAAGAAGATTATAATTAGAGGCAATTAGGTAGTATAAGTCACTAGTTGTGGATCCAGGACTTACGGTGCTAGTGTGATAATGGTGGAAAATCCAGTTTTCTATGATATTACCTAGCACTGAAGATTTGGGCTCAGTATTGCATGGGATTTAATAACATTTATACCTTTTGTCAGTACTTCTACATACTATAAATCTTAAACTATATTCTTTATAACTTGTACTAGAAAATGCTAAATAAGACTATAATTAACAACACAGTTATTTTATTAGAGTACATCATACTATTTTACCTTTCTAAGAATACTTGGAGCATGAATGTAAAACCCATTTTGAGCTTCTATTTCTCTCTAGCAAACATTAAAACATCCTGCTATCAACAGGTGCAGAGCTCCAGTCTTGTGTCAATTGATTCATCAATTGCAAGGTCATATCTTACTGTTTTCATTATTCTCATAGCTACCCTTGAAATTCAAGATGTGCCAGACAAATTAGAAATCAATGAACTAAATTCTTTTTTTCAAAAGGAATTTTTTTTTCTTCACAACAAAAGACAATTGTGTCCATGGTTTTAGAATCTGTCTTCTTGACTCTAACTTCAGATTCACATAAACCATGTGAGCCCATTTATTAAATTATTTTTACATGAAAAGAATCTTTAATATTTAAAACAATTCTTAGTTATACCAGCACAAAAATAAAAATAAAAATAATAAAATGATTAAGCAATTAACCTTTTATATTCATGCATATATTTAGTGTTCCAGTGTAATATTTGTATTATAGTGGCTTGAACCAATAAATTTGTATTATTAGTGGCTTGAACCAATAAATTTAGATTATTTAAAACTAGTTTAAAAGAGAAACTTGAGTAACAAAAAATACATATTTAAATTTAACCATCAAAATAAGAATAAAAATACATTATTCAGTAAAGCCTGACATCAAAGTACATAAAGTCAAATTTTCCAAAGGTACTGGCTAAGCTGTATTTAATAGTAATTTAGATTTATTAGGACATTCTATTTCCTGAGAGTTCTCTCTATGGTGTCACGTGTGTTCATAAACATACACATATATTCACAAACGGTAACTACACATTCATCTGAGTATGCATGCATATGCCTATAACACTTTTTAATTGTATATAAAAAACCCAAAATATTGAGTAAGACAATACAATAGTCATGACTATTTCCAATGTAAAATACAAAGAAGTTAACATGCCTGCAGAAGTTCACAGAAATAGAAGTCATGCCTTGCTTATTTTAGTAGATATCTCCTTAACTAACTGACATATATGAAGTCATTTAATAGATTTGTGATATATTATCCACATATATAAATAGGTATAATTATTTATATATAAAAATATATAAAATAAACTATATGATCTTCAACATCACTTCCCTCTTTAAAATTATACATTCTTATGGTGGAATTGAAGACAGCTTCAAAATAAATGCCTCAAAATTTTCCTTTGATCATACAGTGATCATATACACATCTTATGTCATGTGGTATGTTTTCTATCTTCAACTTAATTTTTCAAAAATATGAATATGAGTTCCCTTTTATAGTAATAATGTTCCCAAAATCTACACAAGAAATAATAAAATATTCTTATGCATGTTAACAAGAAAAGTCAAAATAGTTAGTATAATATTTCATTAGCCATTTTTATGAATAACCAAACAATAGCATATCAAGTGCACATTTTCAGAAGACAAACACATCATAGTCTTCAATAACTAAAAAGGACTTTAAGAGCTTAAGTTATAATCTTTCATCCTCATCTACTGTGTATTCAGCCACACAACTCAATAAAGTTGACAAATCTAATTTTCTAAAAGGCTGGAGGTTGTTTTTCAGTGCAACAGTGATAGGAAGATTTGCCAGTGGGTGTCTGACTCCAGTAAGTCTTGCATTATACCAACAAGGCAACAGACACAATGAAAGACATTCTGGCCAAATGATTCCTTTTTATATCCTTAATAGTGTTTTCTAGTAGGGGTAAATATCATTCCAGATCTTTTATCAATTTGCCAGCCTATGTATTAAAATGTAGACCTCAATCTCAGTCAATCTTTGAAGTAATTAGAAGTAAGCAGAAGTATATGAAGTAGGTGATTAAATAATGGCATTAGGAAAGTGTTGGTTACTTTTAAAAGGTATAATGAATATCATGAACAGAAACTTCATTTTAAATCTGAAATCATTAAAATGTTGCCTAAGGCCATGTGTCTAGTTCCACACTTTGAAACAAAAGCTGGCACTCATTAAATTGTCACCACAAAAAAGCTATAAAAATAATTCTTTAAAATATGATAGTGATAGAAAAGATAATACAGGAACCTAGAGTGTCAAAACTTTGTTATAGGATCAGCTATGCCCTCAGGATTTTATAGTAAGGAGCTTCCATTTGGTATTACCATGGATCTATATACTATCGAACATTAGTCTAACCATATTACAATCTGAGAAATAGTTACATACTATAGTTATATATTATATTAGCTAGCTGATCAAATAACAAATACATCCATTCAAAAACAATGTTAGCATCCAAGATTTTGAAATAAGCTTTTAAGGAAGACTGAAGCATCTCTGCTATAATTTACATCTAGGACTCAATAGAAAGGCTAAGAATAGTTTATAATTTAAGAAAGAAGATATTACTTGCAGTTTAAAAATTTTGATAACACAGTGCTTGGGAAAAAGTACTTTACTTTTCTACTCATCAAACCAAGGGAAAAGATGGCAATATTAATCAAAAAAGGAGAAACAAGATGTGCTCTACAGAGCATTGTAATAGGTGTATCACAGGTAAATAGAATGAGGCTTAGTCTGCACAGAAGCATAAAATTCAACAAAGATTTATTGAGGGTATACTACATCTACTCTAGATGAGAAGAATGCATCAGTAAACAAAACTGACAATGAGATAGGAAAAATATTAACTATTTTAGGAAAAGAGAAGCATTATGAAGAAAAATAAAGTGGGTAAGAGAAGTACTACCTTTTAATGGGCTGATGAAGAAATCTCTCTCAGATAAGGAAGTGGAAGGAGATAAGAAGCTGAACCATGCTGATACTTAGGAGAAATGTTGCTAGGAGAAAGGAACTGCAAAGGTTCTTGTGTTTTTCATTTGGGGATTGCCACCTGATTTATGTATAATTATATTTGTACAAATATACATCTTATTTAAGAAATGATTAATATAGGGGCACCTGGTGGTTCAGTCGGTTAAGCAAGTCCTGATTTTGGCTCAGGTAATGATCTCAGGGTTGTGACATCAAGTCCTGGAGCCCTGCATGGAGCTCCATGCTCAATGGGGAGTCTGCTGGAGATTCTTTCTCTCTCTCCTTCTCCCTTGCTCAGTGCCCCTTCCCCTACTTGCACACACACTCTCTAAAATAAATAAATAAATCTAAAAAAAAATAAAATAAAATAAAATAAAATAAATAAATAAATCTTAAAAAAATGATTAATATGTATACACTTTATTTTTTTAAATTTTTTTTTAAAGATTTTATTTATTTGAGAGCGAGAGAGAGAGAGAATGAGAGAGAACACGAGAGGGGGTAAGGTCAGAGGGAGAAGCAAACTCCCTGCTGAGCAGGAAGCCCGATGTGGGACTCGATCCCGGGACTCCAGGATCATGACCTGAGCCGAAGGCAGTCGCTTAACCAACTGAGCCACCCAGACGCCCGATTAATATGTACACACTTTAGTATGGGGCATTCTTTAAAATGAGCCACTTTACCTGGGAGTTTGGCAATATTATTTAGAAGCATCTAAGATTATTTCACAATATATACATATATTGAATCATTATGTTTTACACCTGAACTAATACATTATATATGTCAATTGTATCTCAATGTAAAGAAAAAAAACTGGAAAAATACTTATTCCTAAATTAATGTTATAACATAAATATATTAATATATTAATTTGACCTTATAAAATCACTGCACAAATTACAGTTATTCAAAATTATTCAAGATAATGTTTCATGTATCATGCAATTCACATGCATCCTACGCTTTCTTCCATAATTGCATGTGACGCACAGGTGTTCTATTGTATGACTACTTTTCTGGATCCTTGTAATTTTACACATATATATATACACACACACACATATACATTTGAGTAATGTTTGAATATATATGAATTATGTATATATTTGAGTTTTATATATATATATATATATATATATATATATATATATATATATTATATATATAAAACATATTTCAGCATTCTATCCTAAGCTTCTCATTTCATTTTCAGCTTCTGGTAAAGCTAACACAAAGCAGGTACTGAATAAATATTTGTCAAATAAACATATATAAATGGATAGATGAATACATGCCTGCATGAATGAAGGAGAACTGTCACTATTTTACCAATCTGTTGGTTTCCTGGAAGACCCCACTTGCAAGGCTCTTTGTATTGAACATGACTTAGAGCTCACTCTGTGTGAAAAGCTTTTACCCCAGGGGCATTTTTTGAAAACAATTACAGTCAATTATTAAACTTTACAGTTTAAGACTGTGAATAAGAGTTGGAACAAACAACTGACTAACCAAAAACTTTAATGAAAAATCAGGGTAATGAAGTGTCTACAAGGGCCTCATAAAATTCTGTATATTCCTGGGAATCTAGAAGGACACATGCACACAGAAAGCTTTTGCTTACTCAGGATTGTAAAATGAATTTAGGAAGATCTGAGAAGGTCCTAATCTCTACTCTTTAGCTAAGCTTTAGAAGACATCTGAGTAAGAAGTCAAATCTAAGGCAGGGTTGTCAAAGTCAGGCTGAATATTGAAGAAATAGTTTATGATGAAGAAAGCAATGGCAAAAGAAGTGTAGATAAAATTAAATTTCCTTACAACTTTCAGCCCATTGATAATACCTGAGACAGGCATAGTAGGACATTCTTCAAGGACTTCACAACTGCCTAGTGTTAATGCTTTGCTAGAGGCAAAAACAATCTTAGCTTGACAATAGCCAGACCTCCAAGATCCTACAAGTTTTCTTTATCTTTTAGAGATTTCCTTTATCTCTATACCCCCAATTTAAAAGTATATAATTAGTCACTCCTCACAATCAGAAGGCAGCTCCTCTGCCCAAGGGTACTGTCCCTTGCTTTAATAAAAAATTTTTGCACCAAAAACATCTCAAGAATTCTTTCCTGACCAGTTCACTCCTGGCCCACATCACATCAACCTACATTCATAAAAAAATTGTCCACAAAGTTTGGGGAAATTATTGGTTCCAGGAAGTTAAGAAATTTTTTGTTCAATCATTAGCCAACCACTAAATTAAATAAACAGAGACATCAGTAAACACACATGACAAAGAATACAGATTTGACAGAATCATTATAGAAAAGTCCCTAGACCTAACAAAGAAACAAAAGACAAACCTACAATAAACAGCAATAACAAAAAACCGTGGGGAGATGATGTTAAAAGTAACTATCTTTTATTATTTAAAATGTTTATTTTTCAACAAAAAATTATGAGACATGTAAAAACAACAAAAGAATATGGCTCATATACAGAAAAATCTATTCCTTAGAAACTGTCCCTGAGCAGATGCAGTTGTTGAACTTAATTAAAAAAAAGACTTTAAATTAGTTATTTTAAATATCTTCAAAGAACTAACAAAAGCAATGTCTACTGAGCAAATAAAAAAAAAAGAGACAAACAAAAAGATTCTCAAATAAAGGGGACAAAGTGGTGGTTCCCAGAAGGAAGGTGAGTAGAGGGATAGGTGAAGTAGGTAAAGGGGATTAAGAGTACACTTATCTTGGTGAGCCTTCAGTAATATATAGGAATCTTTATATTGTACACTTGAAACTAACATAACCCTATATGTTAATTATACTTAAATTAAAAAAAAAAGTCTACTGAACTAAAAGAAAGAATGGGGATAGTGTTTCAACAAACAAATATCAAGGAAAAGAGAAAAAAAGAAAGAAGCAGATAGAAATTCTAAAGTTTAAAATTCCAATAACTGCAAAGAAAAATTCACTAGAAGAGGTCAACTAAAATTTTGAGCAGGCAGGAAAAAAAAAAGTGAACTTGAAGATAGCTCAATTGAAATTATCTGTTCTGAAAAATAGAAAATACTAAATGATCCACAAAAAACAGAGCTAACAAATGAGTTCAGTAATTTTCCAGAATATAACATCAATATACTAATGATGTAATGTATGGTGATTAACATAACATAATAAAAAAAATGAAAAAATAAAATTAATAATTCTTTTTACTATAGCATCAAAAATAACAAAATACTTATGAATAAATGAATCAAATTACATATTTACTTGTAAGCTTAAAATTACAAAACATCATTGAAAGAAACTGAAGAACACCTAAATAAACAGAAAGATATGCCACATTCATGATTGACAAATTCATACTGCTTAAAGGCAAGAAAGTCCCCAAACTGCTCTACAGATTTAATGCAATGTGATACTGGAACAAGGGTAAACATATAGATCATTGAAATAAAACTGAAATCCAGAAATAAACCCTTACATTTATTGGCAATAGATTTTCAACAAAGGTGCCAAGATAATTCAATGGGGAAAAGAGTTGTCTTTTCAACAAATGGTGCTAGGACAAATAGATATCCACATGCAAAAGAATGAATTTTGATCCTTATATCACATCATATAAAAATTAACAAAAAATGAATTATATTCCTACATGTAAGAGCTAAAATAAAAAACATACTTAGAAGAAAATATAGGCATTTGAGTTTGTAAACATGGTTATGTAATTATTTCTTTGATATGATACCTAAAGCACAAGAAACCCAAGAAAATAGATAAATTGAAATTCATCAAAATTGAAGACTTTTGTGCTTCAAAGAGCATTATGAAGAAAGGAAAAAGACAAGTCATAAAATGGGAAAAGTTTTTACAAATCATATATCCCAAAGGGGTCTAGTATCCAGGTTATATGAAGGTTATTTACAAGTCAACAATAGAAAGACAAATAACTCAATTAAAAATGAGCAAAAGGTTTAAATAGGCAATTCTCAAAAAAAAAAAAAAAAATGCAAGTGTCCCCTTAGCACATATCAAAGAACAAGCAATGGTCAAACTGCACTAAAGTATACAGAAGCAAACCTGAGGATATGGGAGTTTGACTATATGCAATGCCACATTATCCTTCTTTTTTTTTCTAGAATTATCAATCTTTTAACCACTTGTTCAATAGCTATCTTCCCACAATAAATAAACTCCAGAATAACAGGAATCATATCTGTCTGTTTAAATTGTACTCCCTGGGTCCATCAATGATTGCATTATATAGTACATGTTCCAAATTTGTTAGCTAAATATATGAACTGGAAAAAGAGATCTCATCACAGTCAGGATAATTTGGGGGATTGCAACAACCCATATGTAATCAAAATAAGATTACAGTCAAGATATCAGTTCTTCCCAACTTGATCTGTAGATTCAATGTAATCCCAACCAAAGCCCTAGCAAGTTATTCTATGGATGTTGACTAACTGATTCTAAAGTTCATACGAAGAGGCAAAAGAATCACAATAGTCAACACAATATTGAAGGAGAAAAACAAAGTTGGAGGATTGATGCTATCTGATGTGATGTCAAGACTTCCCATAAAGCTACAGTAATAAAGACTGTGTGGTTTTGATAAAAGAATAGACAAATAGATCAATGGAACAAAGCAGAGAACTCCATAAATATAGGCAACTGATCTTTAATAAAGGAATAAAGGCAATACAAGGGAATAAAAGATAGTCTCTTCAATAAATGGTGCTGAACAACTAGAAATCCACATGCAAAAAAGTAAATCTAGATGAACACCTTACATCCTTCACAAAGATTAACTCAAAATATATCAGAGACCTAAGCGCAAAATGCAAAACTATAAACTCTTAGAAGATAACACAGGAGGAAACCTAGAAAACCTTGAGTATAGTAATGTCTTTTTAAAAAGCTAAAACACCAAATACACAATCCATTAAACAAATAACCAGTAAGCCAGTCTTCCTTCAAATTAAAAACTTCTCCTATGCAAAAGACAATATCAAGATAATTAGAAGACAAATCATAATCTAGGAGAAAATATTTGAGGAAAAAAAATTTGATAAAGACCTGTACACAATATACAAAGAACTCTTAAAACTCATTAATAAAAAAACAAGAAACCTGATTAAAAAATGGGCCAAAGACCTTCTTGACACTTGACAAAGAAGATGTATAGATGACAAATAAGGTTATGAAAAGATGTTCCACATCATATATCATCAGAGAAATGCAAATTAATGCACAAAGAGATACCAACATAGACTAATCAGAATGGACAAAATCCAGAACAGTGACAACACCAAATCCTGGTAAGAATCTGGAACAACTAGAACTCTCTATCATTGCTAGTGAAAATACAAAATGAGATAGCCACTTTGGAAAACAGTTTAGCAATTTCTTGCAAAGCTAAGCATCCTCTTAGCATATAATCCAATAGTCATGCTCCTTGTTATTTACCCAAAGGAGCTGAAAACATGTACACATAGAAACCTGCACATGGATGCTTTAAAAATGAGCTAGCAAGTAATGAAAAAATATGAGAAATTATAAATGCAAATTATTAAGTGAAATAAGCCAATCTGAAAAGGATACATACTGGCTGATTCCAACTATTACCGTCTAAAAAAGACAAAACTATGGAGACAATAAAAAATCAGTAGAGATTTGGAGTTGGGAGGAAGATAAATAGGCAGAGTACAGAGAATTTTTAGGGAAGTGAAATTACTCTGTATAATATTATAATAAAGGACATATGCCATTTGTCCAAACCCAGAAAATGGACCACAAGAGTAAATTCTAAGGTCAACTATGGACTTTGGGTTATTATGCTGTGTTAATGTAAAAAATGTACATTCAGGTGACTGGTGTTGAAAATACAGGAAGTTATGCAGGCGGTATACAGGATATCTGTGTCCATTGTTTTGTTGCAGACCTAAAATTTCTCTAAAATATTTTAAAATGAGATTACATATAACATATAATGCAACTTTTTTGTTGTTTCTAAGGAATGCAGGCATGCACAATTTTAGAAAGCTTGGAATTTATTTTTTCTCTCATTAATTACCTGTGGGACTTTGCAAAATTCTAGAAATCTCCTTGGGATTCATCATTTTCACAGAAAATAAAAAGTGAATTCAAATTTCTAAAAATTATCTCCAGACCAAATAATATATTTGTTCTGTGTCTTTCTTCAGAGCACTCTCATGTGTGTGTGTGTGTGTGTGTTTGGTTTTTTGGGTTTTGGCTTTTTTTTTTTTTTTTTTTAAGAAAGGCAGACTGCCATGAATAGCACCACATTTGGTTCTATCTGGAGTTCTGAAGCTTGACTACATTCTCCTACAAATGTATTGCAAAAGCTTGTATGGAGGTTCTAACAGGGGATACAGCTACTCAAATACCCTTGACCAAAGACTGATTCTCCTCAATAGGGGAAAGTTGTCCTCTTCAACCCAGTATACAATCTCATGAGGAACATACATGGAGCAATGAAGGAAAGGGGACACCAGCTTAGCCAGCCAGATCAACTGAATCAATCCTGGAGATCAATGGAGTGACAGATGTCATGAACTGTCCTCATATCCAAAAGTCGTTCTTTAATTAAAGTCCCAGAATTCCAACCCCACCTATATAAATAAGTGAAAGATATTTTTCATTCTTCTTTTTTCCATTTTTTTTTTTTTCTATCCTATTAGATGACCTTCCCTTTTGTTTGACCAATGCTCCTTGTGAGTATTCCAGATTCTGGACCTATTTTTTACCATATCTTTCCCATTAATAGCATATTGTTTTACTTTCAATTTCCTATGATTAATTGAATTATTAATCATATGGTTTCTATTTTAATGTCTAGCACACCAGAGTTGAACTTTCCTCTGCATGTAGCTTTATTTTCATCCTTCCCATGCCCTGTGATGCTGAAATAGAACTCTTGAAAATCAGACTTCCCCAAAACATCCATTATACATTTCCATTTCCTTTGCTCACGTTTCTCCACCTGCCTGTCATGTGTTCCAATATGTCATACTTTCACACTTTCGAGACTCAGCTGTAAAGTCTTTCCTAGTCTTCACAGATAAACATAAATGTCTTCATATTCCTTAAGTTGCACATTATATAGTAGCACAGATTTTCATGCCATTATAATAAGTTTTATTAACTTATCTCCCTGTTCCAGATTATAGAGACTTAGAGGATGGTATGTAAATAATGGCTTCTTAGCACCTGGCATTAATAGGCACATAGTAAATATTTATATGTTTGTGAATAAATGAAACAGTTAAATTAGAAAGCAATTGGGCATGCTAATTTATTCTGAAGCACGTATTCATAATCTAACCATTTATTTGTTGCTTATATTGTTAGAGATACTTTGTAAGGTGTAAAATATGTGCCCTAATAGAATAGAAGGTGCTGAAGATAAATAAGAGGAAAGATCACAGGTCCACCTCTGAATTGTTAATGAGCTAAATAAGCATGAAAAATCAGGAAAAATTCATTGTTATTATAACAACAATGTAACATACATTACAGAAAAAAATTCTCAACACATTAACTCAAAGATTAAAAGAAAAAACCAATAATGAGAGAAGAATTTATAGAATAGTAGGTGAAACTATATTTTTATAACAACTACTTTTGTCCAGCTAATATTAGACAATCTATTTTCTATGATCACTTCATATTGAATCTCAATTTTTAGATGTCAATGTATACATTTTTAAAACTAGTTGGGAAGTAGCAAACAAAAGTAGCTTTGTTCTGTGTAAGAATATAGTCACAGATATTCAATAGACAATCACTGGTTTTACCACAAAAAGTGAAAAAAAAAAATCTATGTTCTGCATCCAGAGTGTAATTCTGGGTAGCTCTAAAAAGACAAGTAGTAGTATAACAGAGAGTTTTTATGTTCAGTGTATCTTCAAAATACCCTTTCTTCAGGTGTCATCTACTCTTTGATTTTTCAACCGAAATAAAACTATTTTTTAGAGATCCTGATATCTTATATGTGTAGATATTGACATTTCAGGTTCAAGATACATCAATGCATCCACCTTGAAAGTCACAGAAGTTATTGAAATAGGAAATATTAAAGTTTGACAGTCAGTTGCTCCCCGGACCTGTGAATATCACTTTGGGTTTGGGCCGTGATTGTACAATGTTAGACAAATATTTACATGAACTCTGTTGGGTCCATTTTATTATTTATGCTTTGTTATTTGCTTTTTTACCTGTAACCCAAAGAACATCATACATTTTAAAAATCTTCTTGTATAGCATTATAGATACTAGATGGAATATACTTTTTACACAAGTGTTGTGATCATCTGCCCTCTTCTATTAAATTGTTGGCTTACTCTTTCCTAAAAAAGTTATTTCAAATAACTAGAGTAACTTTTTACATTCTGATGTACTTTTATCCCTGAGGGAAAGGAATATCCAGAAGTATAAGAGAGTTTTGAAAATTGTGGATGGAAAGCTCTGCAGGGTATGTGGACAGAGGAACTAAGTGACTTCCCTATTCTTCATTCACCAGTATATGTGCCCTGTATGGTCACAGAGGGACCTATTAGTAAAGAGACACAGTCTCTGCTTGGAGTTCCTACTGGTGTCCATTAGCTGGATGCTGAAAGGATATGAAGTTATTTATCTGTTTTACTCAAACTCTGTTTCTGTCATGTATACTGTTACCATTTCTCAGAGCAACTCCGTGATATCTTATAAAAGTTAGTCATTTGCAACATTGTTTTCTGCAGGGGTCCTCAGATGGTTCATCATATCTGAAGATACCCTTCACATGTAGCATTTTTCATGTATGTGTGGAGTGTACCCTAAAGCACAGTTTCCAATCATACTCCCTTGTACCTCAGCATCAGAGGCATGGGTTTCAGTGTTGGGAAACACAGCTACATATGATATAATACCAACCAAGTCAACTGAATCAGAACTAAAAGATGGAGTATCAAAGCAAAGATGGCAGAGGAGTAGGGGACCCTATTCTAACAGGTCCCCTGAACTGAGCTGGTTATCTACCAGACCTCTCTGAACATGCACAAAATCAGCCTGAGTTGTAAGAAGATATATCTGGATCTCTACAAACAGAATATCGCAGGCGGTTGGTTTCAAGGTATGAAGTGGGGTGTTGTGATTCCATAGGAAGACCCCAAAGATAAACGGAAGGGGGAGGGAGCCTCCAGAATCCTGCACCACCAGAGCACAAAAGCCTCCTGTTCTGGGGACCGGGCACAGACTCACAGACTGGTAGTGACAGGGAAAGGACTTTAGGGCAGCCCTCCAGACTGAAACCTGGAGCTGTGGGGCACACGTACGAACTGGGGGCAGCTGGTGGTTTTAGAAGCACAAAAGACAGATACATGCCTGGACCTGGAAGTGAGGGCTGGGAGTGCTGCTGTGGGGTGCACAACCCAGGACGCTGTGGTTTTAGCAGCACAGACAGAAACGGAGACAGTGTGGCCTGGAGAGCTCACTGAAGAACTGACCGTGATCTCTCTGTTCTGAGGCAGAGGGTTGGAAACAGTCTCTTCTGCTCTGAAACTCGGAAGAGACGCAGAAAGCCGCTAGAGAACAAAAGCCCCAAAAAACCAGTTTTTACTGAGCCCATCCCCCATCCACAGGGGGCAGGGCAACTCTGCCCAAACAGGGTTGCCTGAGTAACAGCACAGCAGGCCCCTCCCCCAGAAGACAGGCTGGGAGAATAATAGGCCAACAACCCTAAGGTCTCTATAAAACAGGTTCATCTTGCTTGGGTTGTGGTCAATAATTTGGACTCTGTACATTCCCTCAACCACCCCTCAACAGAATGACTAAGAGGAGGAACCCTCAAAATAGGAAAGACTCAGAAATGTGATTTCTGCCACAGATTTACAAATGGATATAGATATAAGCAAGATGTCGGAAATAGACTTCAGGGTAACAGTTATGAAGACAACAGCTAGAATGGAGAAATTGATCAATGGCAACATAGAGTCTCTAAGGGCAGAAATGAGAGCTGAACTGGCGGAACTTAATAATGCTACCAATGAGATCCAATCTAATCTAGATACTCTAACAGCTAGGGTAAATGAGGCAGAAGAACGAATTAGCGATCTAGAAGATAAACTGACAGAAAAGAAGGAAAATGAGGAGGCCAGGGAGAAACAGCTTACAATCCATGAAAACAGAATTAGAGAAATAAGTGACAGCATGAAATGTTCCAGTGTCAGAATCATTGGGATCCCTTAGTGGGTGGAGAGAGAGAGAGAGGACTAGAAGATATACTTGAGCAAATCATAGGTGAGAACTTCCCTAATCTGGGGAATGAAACAAACATTTGTGTCCTAAAGGCAGAGAGGACCCCTCCTAAGATCAAGGAGAACAGACCAACACCCCAGCATGTAATAGTAAAACTCGCAAATCTTAGAACCAAGGAAACCATCTTAAGGGCAGTTAGGGGGAAGAGATTCCTTTTATACAGAAGGAGGAACATCAGAATAACATCAGACCTATCCACAGAGACCTGGCAAGCCAGAAAGGCCTGGTAAGACATATTCAGGGTACTAAATGAGAAGAACATGCAGCCAAGAGTACTTTATCGGCAAGATTGTCATTTAGAATGGATGGAGAGATGCAGAGCTTCCAAGACAGGCAGAAACTGAAAGAATATGTGACCACTGAGCCAGCCCTGCAAGAAATATTAAGGAGGGTTCTATAAAAGGAGAAAGACCCCAAGAGTGATATAAAGCAGAAATTTACAGACAATCTATAGAAACAAGGATTTCCAGGCAACATGATGCCAATAAACTCATATCTTTCAATAACCACTCTCAAAGTGAAAGATCTAAATGCTCCCATAAAATGGGACAGGGTTGCAGATTGTAAAGATATGACCCATCCATATGCTGTCTCCAAGAGACTCATTTTGAACCTAAAGATACATCCAGACTGAAAGTGAAGGGATGGAGATCTATCTTCCATGCCAACAGACCTCAAAAGAAAGCTGGGTTAGCAATTCTCATATCAGGCAAATTAGATTTTAACCTAAAGACTGTAGTTAGAGACACAGAAGGACACTATATCATTCTTTTTTTTTTTAAGGTTTTATTTGTTTGTTTGACAGAGAGAGACACAGCGAGAGAGAGAACACAAGCAGGGGGAGTGGGAGAGGGAGAAGCAGGCTTCCCGCGGAGCAGGGAGCCCAATGCGGGGCTCGATCCCAGGACCCTGGGATCATGACCTGAGCCAAAGGCAGATGCTTAACGATTGAGCCACCCAGGCGCCCCTATATCATTCTTAAAGTGTCTATCCAACAAGAAGATCTAAAAATTGTAAATATCTATGCCCCCAACATGGGAGCAGCCAACTACATAAGCCAACTGTTAACCAAAATAAAGAGTCATATTGATAATAATACATTAATTGTAAGAGACCTCAATACTCCACTCTCAGCAATAGACAGATCATCTAAGCAGAAAATCAACAAACAAGAGCTTTGAAAGACAAAGCTGGACCAGATAGACCTCTTAGACATATACAAAATATTCCACCCTAAAACAACAGAATACTCATTCTTCTCAAGTACACATGGAACTTTCTCCAGAATAGACCACATACTGGGTCACAAATCAGGTCTCAACTGATATCAAAAGATTGAGATTATTCCCTGCATATATTCAGACCATAATGCTTTTGGAACTCAATCACAAGAAAAAAATGTAGAAGAAATTCAAACACTTGGAAGCTAAAGATCACTCTGCTTAAGAATGTTTGGGTCAACCAGGAAATCAAAGAAGAACTTAAACAATTCATGGAAATGAATGAGAATGAAAACACATTGGTCCAAAACCTATGGGATACTGTAAAGGCTTACCTAAGGGGGAAATACATAGCCATCCACACCTCACTCAGAAAAATAGAAAAATCCCAAATTCACCAACTAATTTTACACCTTAAAGAACTGGAGAAAAAGCAACAAATGATGCCTAAGCCACAACAAGTGTTGCCAAAGCCATTAGAAGAGAAATAATTAAGATTTGAGCAGAGATCAATGAATTAGAAACCAGAAAATACAGTAGAGCAGATCAACGAAACTAGAAGATGGTTCTTTGAAAGAATTAATAAGATTGATAAACCACTGGCCAGACTTATCCAAAAGAAAAGATAAAGGACCCAAATTAATAAAAATTATGAATGAAAGGGGAGAGATCATGACTAACACCAAGGAAATAGAAACTATTATTAGAAATTATTATCAACAACTATATGCCAATAAATTAAGCAACCTGGAAGAAATCGATGCCTTCCTGGAATCCTATAAACTACCAAGACTGAAACAGGAAGAAATAGACAACCTGAATAGACCAATAACCAGTAACAAGATTGAAAAGTGATCAAAAACATCCCAAAAACAAGAGTCCAGGGCCTGATGGATTCCCTGGGGAATTCTACCAAACATTCAAAGAAGAAATAATACCTATCCTCCTGAAGTTGTTTTAAAAAATAGACACAGAAGGAAAGCTTCCAGACTCATTCTATGAGGCCAGTATTACCTTAATCCCCAAACCAGGCAAAGACCCCATCAAAAAAGAGAATTTCAGACTGATATCCTTGATGAATATGGATTCTAAAAGTCTCAACAAACTCCTACCTAATAGGATCCAACAGTACATTAGAGGGATCATCCACCATTACCAAGTGGGATTTATCCCTGGGATGCAAGGGTGGTTCAACATTTGCAAATCAATCAATGTGATAGAACACATTAATAAGAGGAGAGAGAAAAACCATATGGTCCTCTCAATTGATGCAGACAAAACATTTGACAAAATACAGCATTACTTTCAATTTTGAAAGATATTTAAGGAATTATTATTTCCTATGCTGATTAATTTTTGACTATCCTCAATTTTTATCCTAACAGATTCTAAGTCAGAAAAAACAATACACAGTATTGAATCAACATCAATAAGGATATTGCTGATATTATATGGATATAAATAATGAAGAACTCACTGTAAATAATCTTTGCTTCTCATTATATATGGATAAAACATTAAATTTCTTTTACTTTGCTATTTTATGCAATCAAAATATATGTATTAAGGACTAGTTCTATGCTAGTCACTGTTCTAGATACTTGGAACATCTTAGTTAACAAACCAAGAAGTTATGAATATTAAATTCTAAATGGGGAGACGTATTAAAAAAACATATAAATTGCATTATAGTTAGACAATGATAAATGTTTGGGGATAAAATGGAGCCAAGTAAGAGGGATGAGAGTGCTTGGTTGGGTACAGAGAAAGATAAAAGTTGGGTCAAGACTATAAAGAATTAAATCAATAGCCAATAGATATCTCAGAGAGAAATAATCCAAGCACAGCGAAAAGCTAGTGCAAAGTCTCTAAATTAGGAACAAGCCTGATTTTTTCCTGAAAGAATAAGGAAGGCACTATTGTTGGATTAGAGGGAAGAGAAGTGGGCCAGACCACATGGATCATTGAAGACCATTGCCAGAACTTTGCCTTTTACTCTGAGTGATGGGGAGAAGTTGCATGATTTTGAACACAGGAATTATATGGTTTGACCTCATTTCTAAATGGAATACCACAGTCCCTGTGTTGAAAACAGAGGACAAAGGGATACCAGTTGGTTGGCTATTGCACTAATGTAGGTACTAGATGATGTCGACATGAACCGTGATGGTAAAAGTGAAAGTGAGAAAAAATAATAAGACTCTAGATATATTAGTAGTTACAGCCAATTTGCTACATGGATTATATTTTAAAATGTAATATATCAAGAAATATATTGATACCAATGGTTTTTTTTGTTTGTTTTTTGTTTTGGTCATGTAATACTTTAACAGAATTTGGAATTTAAACTATTCAGAAAAGATAGTATTACTCTACTGTCTTACATTCTCTCTGGTGGAAACAATCATTGCCAAATCTTTACTGTATTTTTCTCTCCTTATTCAGACCTCTGTTCCAATATTATCTCCTCAGAGATGGCTTTCCTAGCCATTCTCTTTAGAGCATCACTTTCCATCATCCCTATCCCCCTTTAATCCACTTTTTTTTCTTCATAGTCTACATTATTAACATATTTTTATTTCATGATAATGAGGATTATTTTTTAATTTTTTTTAAATTACCAAGTCCCCAATGTTTTAAGTAGTGCTTATCATATAGTGAATAATAACAAATATGTTAAACAAATATATTTCTAAATTTCTAAATCAAACTATTTTTTCTTAGTCTTTTATCCTAGTATTAGATCTTTGATATTACATAGAAACTGTATTTTGTTTATAACTGGTACTACAACTAAGATGATCACATATAGTAAACTGGTATATTTGTGCTTTCTGAACATTGAGTTCTGATTTGCAACCGTGTTCAAAGGCATTCTACAGCAGCTAGGTAAATAATTCAAGTAGAAAAAAATCACCTGAATATCTTCCTTACAGAGTAGACTTAATAAATAATCATGAGATGTTAGCAGTATTTTTTTTTTTATTGTGTAAACATTATGTTTTGGCAAGGCTCATTGTTGGGCTTTGTAAATATGTTACACAGTACTTCTTGGTGTAATCAGTTTCATATCACATAAGAAATAGCATTTATCAGGTCAACCTTTTCAATGACAAATATCTACTGCAAAATTTATTTTAAAAGAGGTAAGAGAAAATGAATCTAAAAACAAAATATGCTGAAAATTCCACTGATGGGGCATATAAGTCATACAAAAATTTTAAAATATTTTTATTATTTTTATTGAAGTATAGTTTACATAGCATGAAATGTATAGACTTGACAGGTATAGTGTTATTAGTTTTAGTGAATGGAAACATCTGTGCAACCCACACCACTATCCTATCACTTACATTGTTGAATGTCATTACCTGGAATATTTTTAAGCTTTTTTCTGAGGTCAGAGTTTATTTCTATTTAAAATGTTCATAAGTCTTTAAAATGCCTGAAGTCCCAATGATATCCAGGTTTAAGATGACACACTAAGCAATTATTGAAATTTACTTTTAATGCAGCCAATTTCCCCAATATTCATTCTATTTTGATATATTCTCTACTCACATGTTCAGTGTCCACAAATTTCTATTCTATTCTTATAAAACATATTTTTGGATTCTTTATTCACACTTTCGTGTAGAGGTCAGCTTAAACTATTGTGAACTATAGAGGTTTTGGAACTGTAGAAAATTATGAACTTGATTTAAATTGATGATGTTCTAGAAGGATGTTAGTCATCATCCTGTGCTTGACAGTGGCCAGTCAGGTGGTGACTGATGATTCACCCATTGTTAAAACCTCAGAAGGATCCTGGGCAATTCTCCACCTCAAAAATTTATCTTGTATGAAAGGTGATGTCTGCTTTGCTTGATACAAGTACATCAACCAGTGACAAAGAAAACACAATGTTGGGAACAGTAATTGTCTTTGCAAGGGAGAAAGGTATATGATCAGAAAATAAAACCATCAAAACATTGCTGAGTAACACTATTATTACTGCAGTAGAGAACAAATAGAAGTATATGTGGAATTTACATGAAAAACTTTCTTGCATTATTCTTTGAAACCAGGTCCTCCAGTTTGGAAATCTGGGATCATGATGAGTTTTAGCTGGTATTAAATGCAGGTTTTTGTTTTGTTTTGTTTTCCACAACAGAAATGGCAAACACCCTTCAAGATGAAAATCATTACCTGGATTTTATACCAAAGTAAAAAAGCCTTAGCAAAATGTTTTAGCTATCATTTTTTCTTGGTTTGTGGTAGGTTCTTGGCATACATTGTTTAACATAAGCAGTTGCTCCTGCAGAAAGCTGTGGATATAAAAAAAAAAGCCCCTGATACAAATATTATATGTCTTAATGATATATAATATTAGAGAACTGGAGTTCTGGTGAACTAAAAAATTTATTTTTGAATAGAAAATTATGATTTAACTTGGACATAGTAGGTTTCTTAGAATGAAAAGATTTATATATCCATTTGAATTAAAGGAAGAAAAATGGCCAACTAATAAATGTGGTCCAAAGCCCTGCAAAATGATACATCAGATTAATTCTCTTCCTTTTGATGTGAACGG
>NC_138370.1:152666987-152675842 GCF_054177405.1 Leptonychotes weddellii | reverse complement strand
ATGACACACTAAGCAATTATTGAAATTTACTTTTAATGCAGCCAATTTCCCCAATATTCATTCTATTTTGATATATTCTCTACTCACATGTTCAGTGTCCACAAATTTCTATTCTATTCTTATAAAACATATTTTTGGATTCTGTATTCACACTTTCGTGTAGAGGTCAGCTTAAACTATTGTGAACTATAGAGGTTTTGGAACTGTAGAAAATTATGAACTTGATTTAAATTGATGATGTTCTAGAAGGATGTTAGTCATCATCCTGTGCTTGACAGTGGCCTCCTTAAGCCTCTAGAACTTTTGAAGTAATACCATAAATTCAAACATTTACACAAACCAATGTAACCAAAGAAACAATGTCAAAAATATAAGAGAACATATGGGAAAGTTCTTGACAAGTAACTGAAAACATGGAAACTGCTAAACTAAATTTGTGTTTGTGTGTGACTGTGCATGTCTGTAGGTCTAATATCATAAGCGTTTCAAAATAAACAGAAGAAATGAATAAAAAAGCCTCTTAGTGTTTTGAAAGACATGAGAAAATAATGGTATTTTACTAAAAATAAGGCAACTTAAAATATATCTAGGTATGTATAATATGAAGTAATAAAAAGTAATAAGAAAAAAATCACATGGCCAAATCTCCAAGGGAAATAAAATTTAAAAAATGAAAGGAACACATACAAAGCTGCAAAAAGAGTTAATGTCTGCATGCTTTCCAAGACCTCATTTTTGGCTGTCTGCAAGATATCTCTATTTGAATATACTGCTGACACTTAAAACTTTACATATCTATAGCCAAGCTCATTATTTTCTCTGTCTTCTCTGTGTTCCTATTACTGTCAATATCATCATTATACTCCTGGATCTCCAGGCTATTAAATAGATAGTCATCTTTGATTTCATCTTTTCCTTAGTCAGCCATATCCCATCTATCAAAAATCTTCCAAAGCATTTTTTCAAATTTAGTACCTACTTTTAGATATTAAAATCAGAACCCTTTCCCATGTCATAACCACTCTTCCTAGAACAACAACTATAAAACTGTTTTTACTGTCAAATTAGATCTTCTTGTATTTGGCCAAATAATTAAGCAAATATAATTTTAATCTGGTACTTCTGAAGTCTAAAGGAAGCCCCAGTTTATATCTTTCATCAGATTAAAACCATAATTAACTGAAAACAAAACCTAATAAATTTCCCAAGGTTTCACTTTGGTTTTCCTTATACATTTTCTTCTTCTGTAATTCTACGCACTCCCAAAACCTCAACTAATTGAATAGTGGTGACAACAAAATATATTTCCCCTTCTTATATCCCTCTTTTAAGTTCTAGGTCCACAAACAAGAGCTAGCTGTTGGTCCTACTTTGTTATCACAGTCTTTAAACTATTTACATATAATACTCAACCTTTTAAGTTAGGTATTATTATTATCTATATTATGGAGAAGAGAAATAAAGGCCCAACCTGATTAAATTAATGTGTGGTGGAGACTCGATAGAGAGTCAGGAATGATGATTCAAGAATCCACAAGATATTACCAATGTGCTCTTCTCCCTTTCCTTTATTCAAGTGAACCTATAGCTAGTTTCCTACTGATCATCTCCATTTGATTGTCCCATACTATCTTCTAAAAAGCTTTATCCAGTTTAAATCTATTATCTTCATAGACACCCTACTCATTTTTTAAATTTTTAATTTAAGTTCACTTTAATTAATATATAATGTATTATAAATTTCAAAGGTAGAATTCAGTGACTCATCAGTTGCATACAACACCCAGTCCTTGTTACTTCAAGTGCCCTCCTTAATGTCATGAAGTAATAAAAAGCAATAAGAAAAAAATCACATGGCCAAATCCTTAATGTCATCACCCAGTTACCCCATCCCCCAAGTCACCTCCCCTCCAGCAACCCTCAGTATGTTCCCTGCAGTTAAGAGTCTCTTATGGTTGGCCTCCTTCTGTGTTTTTGTATTATTTTATCTTTCCTTCCCTTCCCCTATGTGAATCTGTTTTGTTTCTTAAATTCCACGTATGAGTGAAATCATATGGTATTCGTCTTTGACTAAATTATTTTGCTTAGCATAATACCCTCTAGTTCCATCCACATCATTGCTAATGGCAAGATTTCATTCTTTTTGATGGCTTAGTAATATTCTGCTGTATTTCTAGATCAACATGGGAATTATTGCCATCCTCACTCTATTAATCTTCTAGTCCATGAACATGGGACTTCTTTCCATTTATATAGGTCTTTAATTTCTTTCAGCATGTTATAATTTTTGGCATAAATGTCTTGCATTTCTTTTGTTACATTTATTCCAAGTACTTTACTCTTTGATGCTACTATAAATGGAATTCTTGAATTAACTCCAATTTTGATTGTTCATTCCTGATGTAAAAAAGTACAAGTGATTTTTGTATATTGGTATTTTATCCTACAATCATACTGAACTTTATTAGCTCTCATAGCCTTTCATAGATTCTATAGGATTTTCTATATATGAAGTCATGTCATTTGAAAGTATAGTTTTATTTCATCCTTTGGAATCTGGATGTCTTTTCTTCATTTGCTTTGCTTTATTTCCCAGACTAGAACTTCCAGTACAATCTTGAATAGACACTGGGACAGCAGATGTTGTCTTATTCCTGGTATTAGAGGGAAAACTCTCAATCTTTCACCATTAGGTATGTTAGCTAAGGGCTTTTCATAGATTACCTCTATCTTATTGACAAAGTTCATTTTAATTCTAATTTGGTGTTTTCATCAAAGGTATTAGATTTTTGTTAAGTGCATTCTTTTGCATAAAATAATCATGTCTTACCAGTTATTCTATTAATATGGTGCATTCCACAAACTGATTTTATGACATTAATCTATTATCTATTATCTATTTTTGCATTGATGGCAAAAATCCTATTGGTCATGATACATAATCCTTTTTATGTTGCTGGTTTGCTAAAATTTTGCTGAAAGATTTTGAATCTATGCTCATAGGGATATTTATCTGAAATTGCCTTTTCTTGAAATGTCTTTGCTTACTTTTCTTAGTAATATTGGTCTCATAGAATGAGTTAGGAAGTGTTCACTTCTGTATTTTTGACTAGTATGTGAAGTAGCTGTTGATTCTATGTTTGGTAGAATTTACAAATGAAGTTATCAGGGACAGAACTTTTCTTTGCGGAAAGTTTTTGACTGCAATTCAATCTCCTTGTTATAAGTCTTCTCAAACTTCTTATTTCTTCTTGGGTCAGTTTTAGTGGTTTACATCTTTTAAGAATGTGTTAATGTCATCTAAATTATTTACTTTTGAGGGATACAACTGTTCATAGTATTATCTCAATCTTTTTTTGTTTTTTAATTCACATAAAATAGGTACTGATACCACTCTTTCAATCCAAATTTAAGTAATTTAAGTCTTGTTTCTCTTTTTCATGGTGAGTCTAATGAAAGGTCTCAATTTTTTAGTCACATCAAAGAACAAACTTCAGTTTGGTTGATTTTCTCTATTTCTTTTCTACTCATTATTTTATTTACTTTAATGTAAGCATTCTTCACTTACTGCATTTTGTTTTATTGTGATTCACTACATTTTTTTTTAACAAACTGAAATCCAAGACTTTAGTGGAGGAATTCACTGCAGATGTAGTGGAAATGGCAACAGAAGTAGAATTAAAAGTGGAGCTTAAAGATATGACTTAATTGCTGCAATAATGCAATAAAAGTTCAGTGGATGAGGAGTTGCTTCTTATAGATGAACAAAGTAAGTAGTTTTTTAAAAGGGTTTCTACTCCTGGTGAAGGTGCTGAGAAGACTGTTAAAATGACAACAAAAGATTTAGAATTTACATAAACTTAGTTAACAAAACAGAGTTTGAGAGGACTGACTCCAAATTTGAAAGAAGTTCTACTATGGATAAAATGCTATCAAATAGCATGCTATAGAGACATTTTCCACGAAAGTAAGAGCCAACTTATATGGCAAACTTTATTGTCTTATTTTAAGAAATTTCCACAGCCACTCCAACTTTCAGCAACCACTGCCTTGATCAGTCAGCAGCCATCAACATCAAGCCAAGACTCACCACCAGGCAAAAAATTATGACACACTGAAAGCTCAGATGATGGTTAACATGTTTTTATTTTTAGTAATAAAATATTTTTAATTAAGGTATTAATGTACATTTTTAGACATAATTCTATTGTATAATTAATAAACTATAGTATAGCATAAACATAACTTTTATATACACTGAGCAACCAAAAAATTCATTTGACTCCCTTTATTGCAATATTTACCTCATTGTGGTGATCTGGAACTAAATCCACAATATCTCTGAGGTATGCCTGTAATTATTATTTCTTTCCTTCTGCTAGCTTTGAGTTTGGTTCCTCTTCCTTTTCTACTGCTTATGGTTGAAGTTTATGTTATTGATTTGAGATCTTCCTTCTTCCTTTTTTTGTTTAACATAGGCATTTACAGCTATAACTTTCCCTGTGAGCACTGTTTGCATTGTACTAGTTTTAATAGGTTGCATTTTTGCTTTTGTTTGCCTCACATTATTTTCTAATTTTCCTTGTGATGTCTTATTTGACCCATTGATAACTCAGGGATGTGTTGTTCAATTTCCACATATTTGTGAATTTCCCCAATTGTTTTTGTTATTGATTTCTTATCTCATTCTTTCACTGTTGGAGAGCATATTTTGTATAATTACAATACCTTTAAATTTATCCAGTCTTGTTTATGGCCTTATATTTGGTATATCTTGGGCAATGTTCCATGTACACTTAAGAAAAATGAATTCTGCTGCTTTTGAGTAAAGTGTTATATAGATATCTGCTAAATCCAAGTGGATTATAGTGTTATTCAGGTATTCTATTTCCTTGATAATAGTCTGCCTATTTGTTCCATCTACTTTTGAAAAGTTGAGTATTGAAATCTCCAACTATTATTTTCAAATCAATTATTTTACTTTTCACCTCTAAATATGTTCTTCATATATTCTGGGGATCTGATATTAGATACATGTTCATAATTCTTATGCCTCTATGTTGGCTTCACACTATTTTTTAAAATATTTTATTTATTTATTTATTTATTATTTATTTATTTGTGAGAGAGAGAGAGAGAGAAAGTGCATGCACATGAGCAGAGGGAAGGGCAGAGAGAGAGGGGGAGGGAAACTCAGTCAGACTCCCTGCTGAGCACAGAGCCCAACCCAGGGCTTAATCTCACCACCCTGAGATTATGATCTGAACTGACATCAGGAGTCTGCTGCCTAACCGACTGAGCCACCCAGGTGCCCCTGGATTGACGTTAGTATAATAAAATGTCTTTGTCCCTATTTTTCCCATATTACCTATTTGTCTAATATTAGTATAGACACTTTAGCTGTTTTTAGGTTACTATTTGCTTGGTATATCTATTTCCAACCTTTTATTCTCAACCTATTTGTGATTCTGAATCTAAGGTCTATCTCTTTTAGATAACATGAGATTGGATAATATTTTTTTTATTCACTTTGCCAGTCTCTCCCTTTTGATTATAATTTTGAATACATGTTTATTTCATGTAAATACTAAGATTTGATTCATACCTGCCATTGTGCTATTTTTCTATGTTTTATGCCTTTTTTATTCCTTTGTTTCTGTATTATTTCTTTGTATTGTGTACAATATTTTTCTATTATATATTTTAAATATTTGTTTTTATTTTAATACACATTTTTGAGTATTTTCTTAGCACCTCTGAGGATTACAATTAACATCTTAACTTAAAACAACTTATTTCAGGAGGCATCTGAAGGTTAAGCCCCATCTGACTCTTAATTTCAGCTCAGGTCATGATCTCAGGGTTGTGGGATTGAGTCCCACATTGGGCTCCATACTTGGGGGGAGTCTGCTTGAGATTCTCTCTTTCCCTCTCTCTCTGCCTCTCACCCTGCTCATGTGCATGCACATGCATACTCTCTTTCTCTCAAATAATTAAATCTTTAAAAAAAACTTATTTCAGATTAATACCAAAATAATTTCTAATAATATTCAAACACTTTGCTCCCATATGGCTCTATTATCACCCCTTTATTCATGCTAATATATTTCCATGTTACATATTTGTTTTTGTTTTTGTTTTTTTAAATATTTTATTTATTTATTTGACAGAGAGAGACACAGCAAGAGGGAACACAAGTAGGGGGAGTGGGAGAGGGAGAAGCAGGCTTCCCGTGGAGTGGGGAGCCTGATATGGGACTCAATCCCAGGACCCTGGGATAATGACCTGAGCTGAAGGCAGACACTTAACGACTGAGCCACATAGGCACCTAGTATGTCATATTCTAGATGAACTTTAAAATTGGCTAGCTCAGTTTTACAAAACTTCCTGTTGTAAATTTGATTAAAATTACATGAAATTTTATTTATTTATTATTTATTTATTTATTAGATTTTATTTATTTATTTGACACAGAGAGAGATATTGAGAACAGGAACACAGCAGGGGGAGTGGGAGAGGGAGAAGGAGGCTTCATGCGGAGCAGGAAGCCCAATGTGTGACTCGATCCCAGGACCCTGGGATCACTACCCGAGCCAAAGGCAGACACCTAATGACTGAGCCACCCAGGTGCCCCTAAAATTACATGAAATTTTATTTTATTTTATTTTTTTTTTTTTAAAGATTTATTTATTTATTTGCGAGAGAGAATGAGAGAGAGAGAGAGAGCACATGAGAGAGGGGAGGGTCAGAGGGAGAAGCAGACTCCCTGTCGAGCAGGGAGCCCGATGCGGGACTCGATCCAGGGACTCCAGGATCATGATCTGAGGCGAAGGCAGTCGCTTAACCAACTGAGCCACCCAGGCGCCCCATTACATGAAATTTTAGATAAATTTGTGACAGAGTGTGATGGCTATACACATCTGGCTATGCTTGAATCTCCTTCATCCTTTTCCAGATGTAGGAATGAAGTAAATTAGTCCAACTCATTCTATATCTCCATTTCCTTATTTAAATTAGGATCACATTAACATCTGCCTCATAGGACTGCTGAGAGTAATACATGTATTAATTGCTATAAGTCCAAGAGGTTAATTTCTACCACAGACCAAAATCAATAAGTACTACCTGTTATCATTATTACAAATTATTCTCATGTTAATTCTTTCCATTTAGTTACACAGACTATCCATACATGCAAATCTCTTGGGGTTCCTTAGTATTGTTTGTTAGTTTTTGTCTAAAGATTTCCAAATATTTCTCATAATTTTCATTCTAATTATTTTAACTAGTTTATTTATCAAATCTTTTATATTTCCTGATCCTTTTGAAAAAATAGAAAATTTTTATTTTAAATATTTGAATTCAATATCTTCCTTACTTTCTAGTCAGAGTGAATATATCAGCAATTGTATCTGTAAGATTTTTTATTTTAAATGTATATCACCTGCAATCAATAAAAGATTTTTCTAGCTAATTTTGAAATTTTGCTATATTATTCTGTCATATTGAATTTTATCAGACTGGTACACACACATGTAATAAAGCCCCTAGTGAAAGACTTTAATAATCACAAGCATTTTAAAAAAGAGTCTGGCCTTTGGGGGGAAAGATAGCAGAGGAGTAGGGGACCCTATTTCAGCTAGTCCTTGGAATTGAGCTGGATATCTACCAGACCACTCTGAGCACCCATGAAACCAGCCTGAGATGTAAGATCTGGATCTCTACAAACAGAATATCGCAGGCAGTTGGTTTTGAGGTACAAAGCAGAGAGCCGTGATTCCGAGGGCAGATATCGGAGGATAAACAGCAGCAGGAGGGAGCCTGGCTATGGGGATCCTACACCGCCCATGAGCAACAGCCTCATGTGCTGTGGACAGGCACAGCCTCGCAGACCAGTAGCGTCGGGGAAGGGACTTTAGTTGCAGCCCCTGGGGTGGAAACCCAGAGTAGCGGAGTCACGCACACGTGAACTGCAGCCCCCGGGACGGAAATCCGGAGCGCCGGGGTCTCACCGGTGAACTGCAGCCCCCGGGGCAGAAACCTGGAGCAGCGGAGTCACAGGCATGTGAACCGGGTGTGGCTGGTGGTTTTAGAAGCACAAAGGGCAGAGATGCGCCCAGACCTGGAGGCAGGACTGGGAGCGCTGCGGAGGGGCGCACAACCCAGGACGCTGCAGTTTATAGCAGCACGGACAGAAACGGACAGACTGCGATCTCTCTGCTCTGAGGCAGAGGGTTGGAAATGGTCTCTTCTGCTCTGACTCGTGGAAGAGACACCGAAAGCCTACAGGGAAAGGCGCCTGAGAACAAAAGCCCCAGAGACATGTCTGGACCTGGAAGTGAGGGCTGGGAGTGCTGCTGTGGACTGCACAACCCAGGACGCTGTGGTTTTAGCAGCACAGACAGAAACAGAGACAGTGTGGCCTGGAGAGCTCACTGAAGAATTGACCGCGATCTCTCTGTTCTGAGGCAGAGGGTTGGAAACAGTCTCTTCTGCTCTGAAACTTGGAAGAGACGCAGAAAGCCGCTAGAGAACAAAAGCCCCCCAAAACCAGTTTTTACTGAGCCCATCCCCACCACAGGGGTGCAGGGCAACTCTGCCTAAACAGGGTTGCCTGAGTAACAGTGCGGCAGGCCCTTTCCACAGAAGACAGCTAGGAAAACAAGAGGCCAGCAACCCTAAGGTCCCAAGAAAACAGGTGCATCTTGCTTGGGTTCTGGTCAATAATTTGGACTCTATACATTCCCTCAAACACCCATCAACAGAATAACTAGGAGGAGGAGCCCCCAAAATAGAAAAGACTCAGAGATTATGACTTATGCTGCAGATTTACAAATGGATGCAGATATAACCAA
>NC_138370.1:152622327-152666487 GCF_054177405.1 Leptonychotes weddellii | reverse complement strand
TTGTGGAACATAAGGAATAACATGGAGGACATTAGGAGAAGGAAGGGAAAAATGGGGGGGGGGAATTGGAGGGAGAGATGAACCATGAGAGACTATGGACCTGAGAAACAAACAGGGTTTTACAGGGGAGGGGGGAAGGGGGATTGGTTAGCCCGGTGATGGGTATTAAGGAGGGCACATACTGCATGGAGCACTGGGTGTTATACGAAAACAATGGATCGTGGATCACTACATCAAAAACTAATGATGTATTGTATGGTGACTAACATAACATAATAAAATTAAAAAAAAAAAAAAGAAAGAAAAAAAGAGTCTGAAACACTGGCAGAAAAAAAAATTCTATCAAATTCTGGTATGATAATGTAACTTGAATGGCTCTATTTCTTGTTCTGTAATAGAAGAATCATGTAAACCCATATTATAAACTAAAATATATCCTACCAATAAGATTATAATAGTAAAAATTACTTGATTCTTGATGCTATATATATTTTAATGGCCTAATGTTTTAATTGCCTGGAATCACATGAGAATATATCACATTTTAATAAGTTAGAATGCAATTCAAGTTGTTATAAGTGTTCTATAATATGTAGTATTATTATATGTCCCTAGTTACCTATTTTCCTTCTAAAAAAAAAAAAAGTTTTACTATTCCTCCAATAATTCAGTTCAAATGAAGACTAAAAGAAAAAAATACACATTTTAATCACCATGAGTTTTTCTATTCAGTTTGTACAGCTTTCTTTCTCAGCCTTAATTTTTTTCTTAAAGTCACCATGCTGATACTTTTACTTTTTAAGAGGATTTTAGAAGATAGAAAAGCTAGAAATGAGATAAGTAAACAGAAGCTCAAAAATAGAAAAAAAATGCTAACCTCTGGGGCATCCAATTATTTTCACTGTGGGATAACCTCTTGGCATTCATCTGTAGACCCTTCAAAACAGTGTTATGAACTGCATAGTTCTAAAATGAGTGCTTTTAATTTTTTCAGTTTATGAAGCAGTGAGAATAAGGAGAACATATGGCCTCAAATAAACTTTATCCTTTCACATTCTGCAGAATAAACTGCCACTGGGAAATGTTTTCTGCTTTGTAATAACTGATTTGATTTTTTCCCCTACCTACTCTGTAAGTGAAGTTTTATTGTAATGGTCCTTCATACTAATTTATCACTTCGCATTATGTTTAAAAAAGGACAAAAACCTATATTATTCTTCATACCTTATTTGTTTCACATCATGGTAAGTTCTTTCAACAGGAAAATATTTTTTTTTCTAAAAACCATAAATGAGCAATGTCAGACTTTTCCTACAACTACAATTGGGTTATGAGATATGAAATGCCCAAAAATAAGTCAAAAGACATTCACCAGTAAAATCTATCCAAGCTTAAAAGGACAAACTGTAGTATTAGGGCAATTGATTTATAGTTACTGATAGAAGAAAATAAAGGAATCTATTGGCACTCTGACAATTTTTATTTGGATATTATTACTTTCATATCATTTTAAACATTTTTGTTTTCAGAAATAGTAGATACTTTTAAATCATTGCTATTTAGAACTCTCAGCATTATTTGTACAGTGAATATTCTTGCCTTCTCAAAACACCCTTGTTTTCCCTTCTATGGTACTATATGCTTTTAGTTTTCTTCTTTGCTCTCAGAAACCTCAATCTGCCTTGCACTTTTCTTCATCATATACCCAACCCCTAACTACTGTTGCTCCATAAGGTTTCATTCTGAGCATTCTATCTTACCCTATCTACAATTTAGCTCTTAGTAGTCCCATAAATTCCAGATGAATTTATACCTATTAAGTTTTAATAACTCTTAAATGTGTGTCTTCAACTTATATTTATCCTCTGAGCTTTATATCTATATATTAAGTTGCTTATTAAACATCACCATTCATATGTATCCAAGATATGGCCAAATGATACTTTGGATCTGCACATATGCTCATAAAACTGTGTTCTTCATCTTAGTAAATTTCACCCTTATATAACCATCTGTGCAAACCAGAAACCTAAAACTTTCCTTTTCCTTTCCTTTTCCCATTCCTGGACTATGATATACATAACTGAATGTTCTAATTTTTATTTTTTATCTTTACAAAAAAAATAATGTGTAAGTATGTGGAAGAGACTAGCTGTTCACCAATTTTGCTTTCTCTAAATAAGTAGGAAATAAGTAGGAAAACTAGATTTCTCAGCTCCCTGTACAGATGGGAAGGTCTATTGGACTGATAGCCACTCAATGGAATGTGAAATAAAACAATGAACCTCACTTCTAGATCTGGCCATGTAAAATCCTACTAGATATTAATGACCCTCTTTATTTGTTGGCTGGCCAGAGGGAGGGAATCCAGTGGGGAATTTTAAGAGACTCTAAAGAAGCTCCTAATCAGAGAATTTATTGCAGTGAAAGAAAAATTCTATATCTGTACTGTTCCATACACTCACCACCAGCCTCACATGGTTACTGAGCACTTGAAATACAGATAGAGACGCTGAGGACAGAAAACTAATTTTTAAATTTTTAAAAAATTATAATTAACAGCTGCATGAGGCTAGGAGCTACTGTGGTAGACAACATAGCATTAGAGGATGGTACACCACAACATGTTAAAAATGTAAAAATAAAAAGTTATTAATCATTTAAAGGAGAACTCTCCATGAGAGCTACCCTATCCATATCAGAATGTGACATTAGTGAGAAACAAACCTTGGTTATATATTAAGGTACTGAAACTATGAGGCTGTTTATTACGGCAACAAGTATTAATTTATTAACATAAGAAATTTGTTTTTAAAATGAGGTAAAAGAGTGACTCAATATAAATGAGTGGCACAGGCTTAGCAGTTGAATTAGAAGTGGAGGGGGGGCAAGGAAAACAATATATCAGGTTCGAAAGCTAGATATCCAGATTATGCAGTGACAAAGCAATGAAGCCCCACCTGTAATTCTTAAGACATAGAAACTGGGTTCTAGAGCAGTTAACTCTATGGGAGATGGTTAGAAAGACTCAGAGCATTGAGATGAATGTTGGCCGCTACTGGACCCTTTTAAGGTGGCGTTCTGACAAGAAGATGAGAATCAGCAGTTTGCAAGCAGAAATGAAAGGGAATTCAGATAAAGCAAATATTGAAACTTGAAGGGCTTAACCACATACTGTTTCTTGATTTCAATGAATAAAGTATAATACAATACTTTAAAGATTTTTATTGCAAGGTATGGCAGAGGAGTGTGTTTAGACTAAGTCTCCTCCTAATTATAATCCTAAAAGCTGGAACAATAAAGAAAACAAAGCAATACAGGTGTTTAAAGGTACTGGAGAGGGGCGCCTGGGTAGCTCAGTCGTTAAGCGTCTGCCTTCGGCTCAGGTCATGGTCCCGGGGTCCTGGGATCGAGCCCCGCATCGGGCTCCCTG
The DNA here is from genome assembly GCF_054177405.1 of Leptonychotes weddellii. NCBI lineage: Eukaryota > Metazoa > Chordata > Mammalia > Carnivora > Phocidae > Leptonychotes > Leptonychotes weddellii. Next base: position 152,663,054 of record NC_138370.1, on the reverse strand, counting down.
CTCTGCCGGGAGCCTGCTTCTCCCTCTCCCACTCCCCCTGCTTGTGTTCCCTCTCTTGCTGTCTCTCTCTGTCAAATAAACAAATAAAATCTTTAAAAATAAATAAATAAAATAAAGGCACTGGAGAAAATCCAATAATAACTGAATGGAATAATTGAATGGGTAGGACTCTGGAACAAGGGGCTATATTGAGATGAACCCTACATTCATTGGTACTTTTCCCCTCAGGCCATATGTTAATTTACAGTGTTGGAGACATAGCAGTAAACAAGCTTACAGCTTACAACAGCTCCACTTGCAACGAGGGAGACAAATATTTGAGATAAAGACTACTTAAATTACCTGAATTGAGGGGCTGTGAACCCAAAAACTATGGAATTTCAAAAAATAAATTAATCCACCAATCTGTCTGCAATTGCCCCTTGAGACATTTATCAATTCAAACAGGCACATATACAACTACTAAGAGGCTAAAACACCCACTACATATATATTTCAGTGGTTCCAAGTGATAGGGAGATTAATATGGTAAAGACCACCAAAAAAAGAAACATATTTCCCATATTTCTAGTTGAAATTCTTAAAGATATATACCCTATTGTAAGTGAAAACCAGTTTACTTATATAGTACTTACAATACTGTCTATTTCCCTTGACTGGATCAAATTTCATACTAAATTCCTGACTGAAGGAAAATCTGATGTTTATGAAGAAAGACAGCATCATTTGGATTATCTGGTAATCTTTGGCACATTGCTTGACATTCAATAACCAATCACCATGAATATGAGAGACAAGGACAAATAACTGAAAGCTAATAGAAACAGACCAAAGGCAAATCAATAATCGAAGACAAACAAGGGCATGAAAATAACTACAGTCATTCAATATAAGAAAATATATGGAAAGGAAGATTTTTCACCAAAAAACTGGGCTTTTTAAAAATAAAAATATAGAACTGATTATTTTTTCTATTTTTTTAACTTAATATTTACTTTCATTTATTAGAAATCCTATTTTTAATAAAGTTTCCTTTCCTTTTCTAATAATAATAAAGAACATATCAGAGGACTTTCCCACAAGAAACAACTCTCTATCCAAATAAATTAGATAAATAACAAAAAATGACTCTGGTGGCAAGTATGTATCTGGAGGACCTGAGGAAGAAATATAGAGAATAACTGCCTGCATTATGCAGCTTTTAGCTTAGAGTTGAGTGCATGACACTTGAGGCAGAGGCACAAGGATACTAGCAAAACAAAAGAACAAAAAACCTGCAGTCTCCTTACCATGGAAACCAAAAATATGAATAAATCTGTGGCCAATGGAAATCCCAGAATGAAAAGAACTAAACATGACTACCTAAATAATGACATTTCAACCACAACGTGTGTGAACCAGAATTAGAGATTGTCCTGTAAAGACAAAATTATGAATTAAGACAGGTGTTATCACACAAAAACAAGAATCTGCACTTCAAGTCCAAGAAAGATTATTGTTCAACTGAACAAAAACAACAGCATTTATCAGAGAATACTAACAGATCCACAATATCCACAAGTTAGACCATAAAGTTTAGAATACATTTCAAAATACCTGATATATATAAGAACTAAGGGAAGAGATAATTAACCATGTCTGACACCCAAAGAAAACACATATTGAAACTACTAGGGCACCTGGGTGGCTCAGTTGGTTAAGCGACTGCCTTTGGCTCAGGTCATGATCCTGGAGTCCCTGGATCCAGTCCCACATCTGGCTCCCTGCTCAGTGGGGAGTCTGCTTCTCCCTCTGACCCTCCTCCATCTCATGTGCTCTCTCTCATTCTCTCTCTCTCAAATAAATAAATAAAATCTTAAAAAAAAAAGAAACTACTAGACACAAGTCTTAAAGTGGTTGTTATAACAATCATCAATCAGTGAAGCAAAGCAAAATAAATAAATAAATAAATAAATAAATAAATAAATATCCCTCAATTAATTCAAGAAAGTCTATGGGGCTTCAAACAAAATAACTATAAAGAAAACCAATGAATTAGAAATGACAAAAAAAGTAATTCAATGGGAATTCTAGAACAAGAAAATACAGTATCTGAGATTTAAAAACTCACTAAATGGACTTAATATCTGAATAAAGATTTCAGAAAAATGAGTAAATGAAGATAGAACAAACAAATTATCCAATGTGAAGAATACATAGAAAAAACAATGAAAAAATAAACTAAGCCTCAAGGTACATGTTAAATGATATCAAATAGTCAAATATACATGTGATGAGAATCCCAGGAGAATTTAGAAAGAAAAAAAAAATGGTTGAAAGTTTCCCAAATGTGAGGAAAGCAGAAATTTTGATATAAGATGCTCAACAAAAAAATAAATAGAAAGAAGCCCACACAAAGGGGTATCATAGCAAAGGTACTGTAAGCTAAAGAACAACTCATGAAAACAGCTATAGAAAAATGACATAAATCACATACACACGCGTGGGTATGTCACTTACATCGTGTGTGTGTATTTTAATGTTCAATTCTTATCAGATATCATGGACTCCAGAAGTGAGTGTACCAATACCTTTAAATAACAAAAAAATATATTTTCCCAGAATCCTTGTATAAACGTCCTTCAAAACAAAGGAGAAATAAAGACAATTTCACATAAATTAAGCTAAATGAATTTGTCACCCGTAGTTTTACTCTGTAGATAACACTAAATAAAGTTTTTCAGGCTGGAGAGAAACCATAGTAGGTGGAAATGCTGACCCTCAGAAAACAATAAAGTGCATCAGAAATAATAAATATCAAGATAAATACAAAAGACCATTTTTTCATCTCTGCTTTTATCTTCTTAAATTCTTTAAAAACTAAATAATCTTTAAGACAAAAGTTTTAGTATTATCTGATGGTATTTACATGTGTAGATGCAATCTGTATAACAATTATAAAGTTTGGTAGGAGGTAACTTATTAGTCTGCAAATTACATAAAGTGGTACAATATTAATGATAAACTTGTATACTGTGAAGTTAAGGAGGTATATTGTAATCACTAGAATATTCACTATCATTTCAAAGAAGTACAGCAAAAAGACAATAGGAAGAATTAAAACAGAATTCTAAAAGTATTCCAATAATTAGGATGAGAGGAGTGAGGAAGAAACACAATAAGTAACAACAACAAGCAATAAAAAAAAAGACAAGTAGAAAACAAACAACAAAATATTAGAATCAAACTCAAGCATGGCCATAACTACACTAAACATTATCGGATTAAGCAATCTGATTACAATACAGAGATTGTCAGAATCAATAAAAATCAGTAAATCAATACAAATAATAAGCTCTACCTCTTTGCTGTCTATAAGACTTCAACTATAAGTCATAGAGTCCGGAAAAAACTGATGGAAAAATATAGCATTTAAATTTTAAATGTAAGAAGGCTGGAGTAACTTTACTAATACCATGAAAATATGTCTAAAGAAAAAAAGTTTCCCAGGAGTGCCTGGGTGGCTCAGTTGGTTAAGCGTCAGCCTTAGGCTCAGGTCATGATCCCAGGGTCCTCGGATTGAGCCCCACATAGGGCTTCCTGCTCAGTGGGGAGTCTGTTTTTCCCTCTCCCTCTGCCCCTACTGGTATTTGTTCTCTCACACGTGCACGCTCTCTCTCTCATAAATAAAATCTTAAAAAAAAAGTGTTTCCCAACTTAAAGAGAAACACTTTATTATAATAATAAAGTCATCAGAAAGACATAATGGTTATAAATGTGTATGTTAATAAGCTAATATTAATAGTTAATAGCAGAACTTCAAATTATTATTATAATTAAATGTAAATATAATTGTTATGCTTAATATATTTATAAACTATTATCATAGTTACATAAAATATATATTATATCTAACTATAAAATAATGTTATAAACATAAATTTACATATTATAAAAATACATAAATATTATAAATATATAAATATAAACATAATTATTTATATAATAATTAGTAAAAAACTATGGAAAAGTTATACATAATATAATATTTTGGTGAAATACTATTATTTTCTTAAGAGAAAGAAAAGCCAAAATGTCTGTTTTTGCCATAACTAAAATTGGACTTTAAGTACTAGCAGTTCAATAAAGCATTCAAAAATAAATAAATAAATAAAAAGCATATACATGAAAAGGATAATTTAAAACTCTTTATTGGGGTGCCTGGGTGGCTCAGTTGGTTAAACATCCAACTCTTGATTTTGGCTCAGATCATGATCTCGAGGTTGTGCATAGAGCCTTGTGTTGGGCTCCACACTCAGAGGGGAGTCTGCTTGGGATTCTCTCTCTTCCTTTCCCCTCCCCACCATGCACATGCTATCTTTCTCTTTCTCACTCTCTCTCAAATAAAAATAAATCTTAAAAAAATAAGTCTTTATTTGCTGGTCACATGATCATTTATGCAGAAAACTCTAAATAATACACAAAAAAGCTTCCAGAACTAATAAGTAAATTTAACAAAGTTACAAGATTGAAGTAGGTAAAGTATTTAGTATATAAAACTAAATTATATTTCTAAATACTATTAGTAAGCAATTAGACACTGGAATAAATATACATAGAGTCAAAATTAATATATTTAGATTTTTTTTTTTTAGTTCAAAAACTCGACTGAAAACTAGAAAGCATTTCTATGGGAAACCCAAGATCTAAAGAGCCACAGCGTATTAATGGATTTAATGGATTAGAAGACTCAATATTATTAAGAGGGCAGCTCTCCACAAAATGGTCTATAGATTCAACTAAATATAAATCAAATCTTAGCCAGTGTTTCTGAAAAAGTCATAAAGATTCTCTTTAAACATATATGCAATGTAAAGTATCTAGAACAGTCAAAATAGCTTTGAAAATGAACAAGACTGACTTACACTACCTAACTTCAAGACTTACTATAAAGCTACACTAATAAAGACAGCATGGTTTATCTGGTACAAAGGTAAACAGATATATTCGTTTCCCCCTCCAATATCCCCCCTTCATTCTTCCACTCCTGCTATCTTTTTTTTTAAAACATACAATGTATTATTTGTTTCAGAGGTACAGATCTGTGATTCAACAGTCTTGCACAGTTCACAGCGTTCACCATAGCACATACCCTCCCCAATGTCTATCACCCAGTCACCCCAACCCTCCCACCCCCCACCATTCCAGCAACCCTCAGTTTGTTTCCTGAGATTAAGAATTCCTCGTATCAGTGAGGTCATATGATACATGTCTTTCTCTGATTGACTTATTTCACTCAGCATAACACCCTCCAGTTCCATCCACATTGTTGCAAATGGCAAGATTTCATTCCTTTTGATGGCCGCATAATATTCCATTGTATATATATATACCACTTCTTCTTTATCCATTCATCTGTTTGGGGGGAAATTGGAGGGGGAGACAAACCATGAGAGACGATGGACTCTGAAAAACAAACTGAGGGTTCTAGAGGGAAGGGGGGTGGGGGGATGGGCTAGCCTGGTGATGGGTATTAAAGAGGGCACGTTCTGCATGGAGCACTGGGTGTTATACGCAAACAATGAATCATGGAACACTACATCAAAAACTAATGATGTAATGTATGGTGATTAACATAACATAATAATAATAATAATAAAAAGTAAACAGATATAAATGGAACAAACTACCTAGTTTAGGGCTAAACCTACATTTATAAGGCCAATGAGTCTTCCACAGAAAAATCACAGAAAATATCATATATCTGAATTTATTAAGCTTCTAAAAGGAAACAAATCTTTGTGACATTGGATCTGGAAAAGATTTATCAGTTATAGATACCAAAATTTTAAAAAGATGAAATTAATGTAAACAACATTAAAAATTTTCTACTCAAAATCCAAAAAACAGACTATGAAAGTCACAGAGAATACATATTTACAAAGTTAAATTTGCAAGATAATTGTGTCCAGAATTTATTATAAACATTTATACACATTGAGAAAAACAAACCATTAAAAAAAAAACCAAAAACTGATAAAATAACCTGGAGAGTAAGTTTATAAAAGCAGATATACAAATGACCAATAAGCACATGAAAAGATGGTCAGTATCACTAGTCACCAAGGAAATGTAAATTAAAACCATAATAAAGTATTCCTCCATACTCACTGAATAGCTATATTTTAAAAAAGATTGATAAACACAAGTATGAACGAGATGTGGAGTTGTATTATTTTTCTGGTAGGAATCATGTTTAGCAACTTTAGAATACAGTTATCACAATAATTTATAAAGTTAAGTGTTTATCTACTGTAAGGCATCTACCTTCCATTTCTTTGAATTACCAAAGAGAAATAAAAAGAATATATGCTACAAAGTCTTGTACACAAATATTCTTAGTAGTAATATCAGCCACAAACTAGAAAAAAACAGATATCCATCAACTGGTAACTAACTTGTGGGTTATCACTACTATAGAGTACTACTAAGTGATTTGCAAAAAAAATGGAACATTAACACATAAAACAACATTGAAGAATGAATGAATGAAGTTGAACACAGAAAACTTATATACTGTTTGATTGCATTTAGAGGAAATTTTAGAAAAGGCAACAGTATAATGGTAGAACCCAGATCAGTTGTTTTGGGTCAGGGCTTAGGGAAGTGACTGCAAAAATGCATGAGGGAATGTTTTACAGTGATGCAGCTCTTCTGTATTGGGTAGTGTGGGTTACATGACTAGATAAACTTACCAATTCGTTAAACAATATACTTAAAATGAGTGATTATTGAATGGATATTATACATATTAAATAAGAATTACCATCTATTTGTTATGGACTCAAACTTTTCCATATCTAAATATAAATCCTGACCAAACAGAGATTCCTGTCTCACGCAATTCTGTCTTACACACGCACAAACTTAGAATTATGTAGGAAATACATATATTTCATTCATCTCATATTAGCAGTTAAAGAATGTAAATATTATTCATTCTTCCTTCAACACATCTCATAATCATATTTTCACTAGCATTCTTAAGCATGTATGTATATTATAGTATAGAGTAGAATTTAGGGCTCCCAAGTTAAACATAACTTTTTTCTACCTAGAATTTCTTTAATACCACTTCATCTATTTTTCTTTACTTTTAACTTTTTTTTAGATGATAGTTTGCCACTTGTTGATATTTATATTGTCTATTCTTAATGTGTTTTTCATGCGCTTTTCATTCTATATACCCAGACAGGTAAGAGCCTATGCTGAGCCCCACCTACATAAAATGTGAAAAGTTTTGCCATTGTGATATCTATTTATCAGTCAAATACTACTTCATTTATGTTCATTTACTTAGATGATTCCTGATTGGTTGAATTTGACAGAATCTTGACATCTGGAAAATATTTTCTGAAATTTACTATTAGTGTTGTTATTAGTATTGTTTTAAAAAGTATATCATATAAAAATAGCAATAGCTTATCTGAATGACATGTATTCATTTTATTAGCATGTCCAGTGTTGTTTATTGGTATCATAAATTTCCAATGTATTACCAATCATGTATTGAACACTATGCTTTTTTGAATATAGCATATGTATGTTTTTGTCTTAGTTCACATTGGGAATCTACTGAAAAAAAAATCCTTTTCCCTTAATATGTTTCCTTTTGGAAACAAATTTTTCTTTTTTTTTTGGTGCTTTAACAAGAATTTAATGTTTCTTATTAGCATTTCTGCAATATTTTCATTACCATTTAATTATTTCCAATTAAAAGGGATTATTTTAAACTTCAGTATGTCTATTCAAGCATCTTTAGAGAATTATGAGTGAGGGTATTTGATATGTTTGGTAAATAATAATATAATGTGTTAAAATTCATTATGATTTTTAAAAATATTCATCTTTTGTGTGTATCCAAAGGTTTGATAACATGTGACTGCAACCATGAATTTCACTTCTAAGTTCATAAGAAAAATTAATTTTAGAAAACCACATTGACTAGCTCCCCCTGTTGCTATTCTATTCTGGAAAAGCTTATTATTTATTATTTCCAAAACATGTCTGCTAAAAACTAAATCTGTGACCAACTGAGTAGTCTGCCAAATCAAAAATGAACCTATTGGTGTAAATTTTTGAAGTGGTACATGGGGAATTATATGCTCAATAGCTTTTATTTTTATTAATATGATTCTTCATGCAAAGCTTTGCAAAATGTCTCACAATGTGAAAATCCTTTGCAATATCTGTCATGTCAGCTAATGCTCATCACACCCTAAGGCCAAAAAGGAATATAAAACACCCTCCATAATCTTTCCTAATTAAACACAATGAAGCTCAGTAGAAGTAAATTTCTGCTCAGCAGACGCCACTTAAAGCAGTTACTTATAAAAAACAGTGCTTTGTGAACTTAGGGTGCTATCATTTACAAATCATAATATCTTTATCATTAATAAGGAAACTTCATGGTAATGTATTGTGAAGGAGTTCTAAGTATAGACCATAATTGTTTAAAAACAATATTGAAGTGGCGCCTGGGTGGCTCAGTCATTAAGCGTCTGCCTTCAGCTCAGGTCATGATCCCAGAGTCCTGGGATTGAGCCCCACATCGGGCTCCCTGCTCTGCGGGAAGCCTGCTTCTCCCTCTCCCACTCCCCCTGCTTGTGTTCTCTCTCTCGCTGTGTATCTCTCTCTGTCAAATAAAAAAAAAAAAAAATCTTTAAAAACAATATTGAAAAAAAACTTAAAGTAGAGGGGTGTCTGGGTGGCTCAATTAGATTAAGTGTCTGCCTTCAGTTCAAGTCAGGATCCCAGCTGGCTCCACGCTCAGCAGGAGTCTGCTTCTCCCTCTCCCTCTGCCCCTCCTCCTGCCTATGCTCTCTATCTCTTGCTTTCTCTCTCTCTCTCTCTCAAGTAAATAAATGAAACCTAAAAGTAGAAATCACATATTACTTATCATTCATCTCCCATTCCTATTTTGTCACTGCTGAATTCGCTACTCTAGTGTCTAAAAAAGAGTAGATGCTCAGATAAGTTTTTGAATAAACAAAATTGTTCTTTATTTAAAAATCTCTAAATAATTAGAAATTACACAATAACTTACTATTCTTCAAAGCTGATCGTGTCATACAAAATAGATCTAATATGAAAAAAGGTACTGTGTCTCAGTCTCATCATCTATAAAATGAGTATTATAACTGACCTCATTGTTATTGTAAAGATTAAATGAAATAATATAAATAATATGCTTGCAATTTTGTATGTCAAATCTATGTCCTAAATATATGTTTTCTTACTGTTATAACTATTATTATAGTTCTCTAAATGTCCAAAACCTATTTGGCAAATTATCAACTGAATTTCTTCACCTGAAAAAATCACAGAGGACAGAATATTTCATTTGCATCTGGCCACATTCAATGGGAACACAATGAATAGTTGATACTTTTTGTTGTTGATTTCCATGAATTCTTTATACATTTTGGATATGTCTTCTGTCAAATATGTATTTTGTGAATATTTTTTTCACTGATGACTTGTCACCTTTTTATACTAGGGTCCTTTTGTAAAATGGATAGCCTTTATTTTGATTAATCTAATTCATAATTTTGCATTATTAGTGTGTCCTAAGAGCTCTTCATCTTATCATAGTAACAAAAATAATCTCCTCCATTTCTTGTACAAAATCTGGATTTACATTTTTCTTTATGGTCATGATGGCAATTAATTTAGTGTGAGGCAGGCGTGAATATTTTTTATGTAAATCGATCTAATATAATTTGTTGAAAAGACTATCCTTTTCTCATTTTATGTTCTGGCACACCGGTTAAAAAAAGGATTATATATCTACATCTATACCTATATCTATATGTCACTTGTTTTATGGCACTTTCTAGACTCTCCATTCTCTTCTATAGATTTATTATTTTATACTTATGTCAGTACCATAGTATCTTATTTTTTATAGCTTTTTGTAAAACTTGAAATCAGGTAGGGTGAGTTTGCCAATTTTGTTCTTTCACAAAAACAGAAAGCATGCTCTTTAAGGTGTTCTGTGATTTTATATATGTTTTAGAAGGAGCATAGAAATGTTTACAAAAAAAGAAAAACACCTAGTTTTGACTAAAATTGCATTAAGTCTATAGCTAAATTTGGGGGAGAATAGACACCTCGTTGATTGATTCTTCTGATTCTGTTCATGTCCTCCTATCTTTCCATAAGCAATGCTTTGTAGTTTTCTCTGTTGGAGTTATACACATCTTCCCATACTTCACTTCTTCATCTTGTACAAATTTTTAGGATTTTGCTTCATTTTTACTTTCCTGTTATTTTTCCTTCTTTGATGATTAGTACCCATTTTTATATCCAGCAAAATATTCAACTAAAGTATCAAAACTACATGTAAATAGGTCTCTCTGTATAATCACACTGTTACAGGATTTCTTTTCTTCCGATGCCCGTGGTTCTTGGTCACACTGCTTTGAAGAATGAAGAGGTAGACCAGACAGAGTTATGGGCAGCAAAGCAAGGTTTATTGAGCAATAGTAAAGTTTACTGAATGATAGAGTACAAAGCTCCCAAAGAGGGAGGAGACCCGAGATGGTTGCCACCAGAATTTCTGAGTCTAGGGGTTTTTATGGGCTTGTTGGCAGGCTGTTTTAATCTGATTAACCCTCCATGTTCCTGTCACTCAATCAGGTTTTTGTCATCTATCTATCATGTGGGAAAAGGTGGAGGGCTCCTTCCAGGGTGGTGTAAAATCCTTTCAAGGGTGGTTTCCTCTTAGGGTGGGCCCCCTGTCCCTGCCTGCCTTTCTTCCAACTATCCTTCATCAACATGAACTCTCCCAAGAATATTTCCATTTCTAAAGACAGATATCCTCCAATATACATCTCTAGGATATAATTTTCCTATATGAATTTTGCATGCATAATTTCTGTGGGGCAGCCATTTTTGACTCCTCTTTTTCAACAGTTGTTGCTATCACCTTTGTTATCCTGTTCTCCTGGACTAAAGCTTCATTATTCCAGTGATCATCAACTCCTTGGCTGTCCCAGTGATCACACCTTTTATGTGAAGTTTGATCACCTACTTCTCATCTGCTATAAATAAACACTGAAACTTTTTATTTAGCCAAAATTGCTGACAATAATCTAAACTCTACAGGCTTCCTGACCTCCAAAGTTAATAATGATTAACTTTAAATTTTTTAATAATGTCTCTTATCCCCTAAAATCCTAAAAGTATTTTTAATCAAAATCATCACTGTGTATTTGTTTATGTGGAAATATTTACATTAACTTTAAAAGGCAACACTGGATTAATATCATTTAAAGCTATTTTAAAATATCACAGAAGTACTAAATATTGACACGAGATGGAGAATAGTGTATTATCAGAAGTCATATCTGAGAGAGTATACACATATATATGTTTGTGTGTTTGTGCTTATAAGGGATATTTTCAGTAGTTATATGTGGTAGATATCTGAAAATCTCAAATTTATATCAAGCTACTTTTAATGGTGGTGGATATAGGACTTTTTATTTGCTGAGTTCATAGCAACATCTGAGAGGCTGATTGTCTCCAATGATAATCATTCTTCTTTGTTTTTTGCTCCATCATGCACTCATCATCCTCTCAAAAAGAAACAACCAACCAAACAACAACAACAATAACAAAATGAAAAGAAAAGAAAAGAAAAAAAAAAAAAAAGAGAAGAAAAAAGAATGTACAAATACCTAAGGTCTATCTAACTGAAGGCACAGGAATATATTAGCCTGCCTTCCATGGCCACATACCCCCAAAATGAGAACTGGATTTAAAGGAAAATAGGCAGGCAAGTGTGAGTGAAAAACATGGAAAAATTATTTGATGTTTTACATACAAATATAAGATTACATATCCAACTATGTAATTCATACCATTGTATGTGAATATTTTTTATGTAAATATTTAGTGTGAGGCAGGCGTGAATATTTTTTATGTAAATCGATCTAATATAATTTGTTGAAAAGACTATCCTTTTCTCATTATATGTTCTGGCACACCGGTTAAAAAAAGGATTATATATCTACATCTATACCTATATCTATATGCCACTTGTTTTATGGCACTTTCTGGACTCTCCATTCTCTTCTATAGATTTATTATTTTATACTTATGTCAGGTATGTCAGATAAAAAATATTCACGCCTGCCTCACACTAAATTAATTGCCATCATGACCATAAAGAAAAATGTAAATCCAGATTTTGTACAAGAAATGGAGGAGATTATTTTTGTTACTATGATAAGATGAAGAGCTCTTAGGACACACTAATAATGCAAAATTATGAATTAGAATACATTCATACAATGAATTGTAGAATACATTGTAACTCATACCATTGCAATGCAGAAAATAAAATACTATTTTTTGTTTAGTACATGTTCCTTATATCCAAGATTTTTCTTCCAGTGCTTCAATATGTTCCTGCCCCCAGGAATTTGGTGTTAAGATATTGCATTCTTGTATCAAATCTATTACTGCTATTTGCAGATAGCTCTTGGTCTTCATATCTTCAAATGTCCAAATTGAACTTTAAGAAGATTATGGAGTTTTCCTTCCCTACTGCCAGCAGAAGACTTTTGTCTGTATATGTTATATTTTATACAGTATCCTGTTTATGTCCATCTTAGTATTTTTAGCTGCTATAACAAAATACTATGGACTCGTTGGCTTATAGACAACAGAAATTTATTTTTCAAAGATCTGGAGGCTGGGAGTCTGAGATCAGGTTCTGGTGAGAGCCCTTTCCTGGGTTACAGACTGCCTACTTCTCTTTATGTCTTCATATAGCAGAAAGAGTGAGAGAATGTTCTGGGGTCTCGTTATAGGTCACTAATCCCATTAATGAGGGCCACCCTCATGTCCCAATCACTCCCAAAGACCCACCTCCAAATACCATCACATTGGGGGTTAGGATCTCAACATATGAATTTTATACATTCAGTCCTTAACAATATTTTTATCAACTACATTTTAGATATGTCCTGTCCAATACAATAGTACTGAGAGACATTTCTCCATGAATATGTTAAAGTTTCTGCATAGTTTGGGCTTTCTGAGCAAAAGGCATTGGCAACCTAACTGAATGGCAATTATATATTGAAATTAGGGATAGTGCATCACTCTAGAGAGATACAGAGACTTCTATCCCTATAGCTATTTGCAATTCCATGGTAGTAAAACTGTAGATTGTTTTTTTTTTAATTCCAAAGTAGAAGTCTCTGTCTCTTGTTTTTTTTTTTTTGTCTCTACACCCCACTGAGAGGAAACAGTTTACAAATATTATAATCATCTTATATGAACTTCAATTGTCATAATTTTGGACTTACTTTCTTGAGAATCAATCCCCCTATATATGGAGGTGATGTCTTCTTTCATCTAACCCTGTGGAAAACTGGGAACTGACACAAACTGTAAATAATAACTATGTTTTATTTTTTTAAGATTGTATTTATTTATTTTAGAGAGAGAGAAAGAGCAAGCTCGAGCGGGGTGAGGAGGGGATGGGGGAAGAATGGGAGAGTAAGAGAATCTCTTGCAGACTCCATGCTGAGCGCAGAGCGTGACACAGGGCTCAATCTCATGACTCTGAGATCATGACCTCAGCAGAAACCAAGAGTCAGGCATTTAACTGACTGAGCCATCCAGGTACCCCAGTAATAACTGTGTTTCAGTCTGATCCATAAAGCTTGTGTCTCCTGCCAGAGTATTCTTTCTCTCTCTCTCCCCTGCCCCGTATATATATATTATATATGATGAGATATATAATATAATATATTATCTCATATAACACATATATCTCATATAATACATATCTCATATATATAGACATATAGATATACCTCACATTTAAATTTAAAATTGTACTGTACTCTTCCTGAGGATCAGCTGTTCTGGGTATTTTACCTGCCACTAAATACGCACACATACAGGTTGTTAGTTCATTAGCTTGCAAGTAGGGTACCATTTCAGGCCCTTCACAATTTTTGACTTAATGCTAGCCATTAGCCAGATGTGGCTATTGAGCACTTGATATGTGGCTGTCCCAAATTAGGGTGTGTTCTAAGGATAAAAGACAACTTTATTTCTAAAACTTAGTATAAAAACATAAAATATCTTGTCAATAGTTGTTATATTAATTACATGTTGAAATGACAGCATGTTAGATGAATTAGGTTAAATAAAATCTATTATTAAAATTGATTTACCTTTTACCTTTCATCTTTTTCTTTGAATGTGACTCAGAGAATTTAGGATATGCTTGCATTATGTTTCTATTGGGCAACGCTGCTCTAGACTCTTGGCCTTAGCAAAGGCATTTTAAATTCCTTCTGGCTTCTCCAAGATGTTATTTTTACTCAGAGAGAAAGATGAAAATATAGTGAGTAATTCCATGGCACTTCGTGTTTAACACTTTTAATACTTACTATTTAATTATTTCAAGCTTTCAATCTCATGGGCAGCACACGTTCTAATCCCACTTTTTCCCCCTTGCCTTCATTTGCATTTACACAAAACTAAAATAAAATATCACAAAAGACACAGACATTTGAGGGCTAACTTGAGTTGAAAGGATAGGAGTTGTGGTACAATTAAGAATTTAAGTCATTTTTGAGGGGCGCCTGGGTGGCTCAGTCGTTAAGCGTCTGCCTTCAGCTCGGGTCATGATCCCAAGCTCCTGGGATCGAGCCCCGCATCAGGCTCCCTGCTCTGCAGGAAGCCTGCTTCTCCCTCTCCCACTCCACCTGCTTGTGTTCGCTCTCTCACTGTGTCTCTCTTTGTCAAATAAATAAAATCTTAAAAAAAAGAATTTAAGTCATTTTGAGAATTTTATATTAAAAATTATAAAACTCAGTGAAGTAAGTCCTTAGTGGCAATTAGGAGAAAAAAAAAAAAAAACTGATTTCAGTCACTGTGAGAAATTACCAACCAGCTTTTTCACTGTTAGGATCAGCAAGTTAACTCTGGAAGGTAAAGCAATAGTTCAGCATGTTAATGTGACAAGGATAGCTCTAAGTTACCAAAATTTTATTATTTTTCTCCAGAATTATTTCTGTCTTAAATATGCATTGTCCTATTGATAGATATCTCATGCACTTTCCAGAAACAGAGTATTTTTCAAAACTTTTTGAGAGTCAGACTGCTAAGAAACAGAAAGAGTAAACACTCTTAGAATAGCAATAAAATGAATCGTTATGACACTTTAGAAAAATATAGTAAATACAGTGTGAAAGTATACATATTGTTTGTGCCTTAATCTGAAAATGGTGACAGACGCTGATGGCGCACATTCTCCTTACTTAGTGAGAATTTGGTATCCCAGAAATTAACAAAAGTCCATGATACTTTAAAAAATTCACAAGTGATAATCTCTCAGTGAGAAAAGTATTACTGAAATGAAATTAAAAATTCAGAGCATATGAACCTATGTTTGTTGTGTGAAGTATCAGAATTTTCATAGAGCTCAATATCAGAATTTTAATACAAATGATTTACAATGTTTATGCCAAATCTAGCTTTTAAATAATTGATGAGCATATGCTTTCACAAAATTAGATTTAAAGGATGTAAATGAAAAATAATTCATTAATGTTAAAGATTTTTATAACTTTCTTTGCACTGTGATTTTAAATAGATTATTTTCAATTTAGTATCTCATCAAGATTTTTTTAAGGGACTATAATTTTCAGTTTTGGTATCTCATAATGGTCATATTGAAATGTCAATGTTGAAAAAGACCTCAACTTAATCTTATAATTCCATCTATTCACAACTAACAAGCACCTAGACTAAAAAAAAAAAAAAGTTTCTTCATATCATTAAGACATCTTTAATACTTTACCCAAGAAAAAAATGGCATTTAATTTAAAAATACTAGATTTTTAACAAAATTGATTTTCAATTTAAATAAATAAGCAACACAGCAATATATATATATAATATATTTTACATATATAAAAATATTTTTTTCTTAAATATCCATAGGTTATGAAGATTTCAAGGGCTTATTTGCCTTTATCTTGCAGATCCCAAATTAATTTGATAGCTTCTGTAGATAGACGGATGACATTATGTATCACATTGAGTAACCATGACAGACATGGTGGTATTATCAGTTGTCTTGTAAGTGAAAGTACCAAATCAATTTTATTTAATTTTAGATGTCATTCTATGTTAGAGTCAACATGGTTATTAAATGGTTTTTTTACCTTTATTGAAATACTCATTTATTCATTCATTCAACAAATATTTGAGTATCAACTATGTATTAGCATTTTGTTAGGTGCTAAGGATATAGCATTTTAAAAACAAATTCTCAACTTTATGGAATATATAATTTAGTAAATGTGTGATAAATTGAAAATTATAAACCTTTATATTTTTATTGTATTTTATCAAGCTGCTTACTCATTTAAAGCTGTAATAAAAGTAGTAATTGTTGGTATAGCATTTGGGCTTAGGTATTTCAGTGTAGAAATACACAAACATTGACTTCATTATTCTCAAAATAATGGTTATTCTAATGTGTTGTTTTTAATCCTATGATTCTCTATTTCTCACTTTACGTATGTGTGCCATTTAAATTTAAAGTTGTATTATACTCTTCCCTGATAATCACCTATCCTGGATATTTTACTTGTGACTAAATAAATTTTGGGCTGACTTCTATCCACTTTAGATAGCATTATCTCCACCTTTACTTCAAATTATTTCAAGAATCTTCTGTTTCTGTCATTACTCTTCAGTTATTTTATTTGCCCCAAACCACTTAGTCCCCTAGTCAACAAATATTTTATTTATGCCCCTCTGAACATGCAATAGATTGAACAAAATTCAATTAATTACATTTTAAAACACAAAATACTACTCTAACATTTTCTGATAAAAGGAAATATAATCCAGAGATTATGGTCTACAAATTGAGTTCAGAAACACAAGGAGTTAAAGAGAGACAAAGGGGACAAACACAACATTCACCTTCAGATTATTATAAACTCAGGCTCTCCCCCAGCTAAGAACCCCACTTTGCACTTTCTTGCTGGTGTTTAATTTCTCCCCTCATTCTTCAGCCCTGACAGAAAGAGTCAAAAAGAGTAAGGGGTTTACACAACTTTCCAACTATATCCCCTTCCTATGGTTTCCCTTGAGGAATTAAATCCACCTCTCTTATAGAGAAATCAGTTTCCAAAATTTTCAAATAGACACAGCTTCCTTCTAAGAAAAATAATAGTACTAGCTAATATGTAGGGGACATCTTCTGGGTTTCAAACATAAGTAAGCACTTCACATGCATTTTTCACATATAATCCTCTGACAGTAAGACCATGAGATAGATAATTTTCAATTTTACAAGTGAGGAAGCAGAGGTATAAGTAGAAGAAATAACTTACCTTGGATCACGGAACGAGTATTTGAAATCAAGAGTTATTTTTAACCCATTAACCTTTGCTGTTAATCACTACAATTATGGCACATATAACCAGTTATCATTTGCCAGCATATAAGGAAGTTTACATTTATTCTAAAACAACAAGAAATAGCTTATTGGAAGGTCACTTCAGAAGGACTTTAAAAGCTGGCCAAATTATTTTTGTCCTTTTACTCATGTTAATTTTATTTATCCCTGGAGAGAAAGCACTGCAGAATACTTAAAATTTAAATTAGTAAAATAAATAGGCACGTTTCACTAATTTTATATTTTCACATTTTATATTAGTGAAATTGGTGAAATATATAAAAATATAAATGTTTATGTTTATTATTTCTTTCTTTTCTCTTTCCCTTATTTCCTTCCTCGATTATTTTTTTAAAATGTGTCTTGTGCAGCAAAATTGAGTAAGGTTAAAATGATTTTTAAAAGGCGTAACAAATGTTTTGAAGGGAGGAAAAATATGAAGAAAACACTAATGTGGAGAAATTGAGTGTGAAAGTGAATTAGTCAAATAAATGACTCAGCCAAAATGAGTTTGCCTGAAAGTTTTCCCTAAAATGTGAGCTTATTTTGAAAGGAGCCTGTTATACAGAATGAAAAGAACAATAAGTGAAAGGCTGAGATTAAAATGTAGAACTTTGTAAGTATGGTAGGTCATTGAGTTTGGACAATAAAGGATTGTTGAGCATCAGAGAGCATGGAATGTAAAAGTAGGATTATATACATAGGTAAGAAGTAGCTGAAATAAGGTTTTTAAAGAGAAGAACCATTTTGAAAAAAATGTTTGAGCAAGTGTGCAAAGTGGATGAGAGGAGGAAGATTTCAACTGTCCTTGGAGTTTTAAGACTTCTCATTGGCATTATTATCATCTTCTTACCCTGGTGTGGTTAAAGAAAATGATTGAAATTTCTTGCATATTCTAAGTAATCAGTGAACATAAGGAGAAGTTCAAAGCACCAGCAAATGAAAGATCATAAAAAATTAATGTCACCAGGACAAAGACCATTTCTTTTCTAAGATGATCACTGAAAAGCCATAAACAAAATAGTATGAAAAGTTTAAACAACCAGCATATCAAACATATTAGTATTTGTTTATAGGCAAGAAAGACATTTAAATCTTTACTAAATGTCCTGTTTGTATAAGTAACAGAAATTTTACTGTAATTTAAGTCTAGTGGATCTTAGCTGAGCCCTAAATCATAAGCAAATTCTAAAATGGAAGACATAAAAATTAATATTTGATTAAATCAGAGCATGCTTTAATAATTTATTACTGAGACCTAATAAGCAATTGAAATTATATTTTTCTCATTATGAAATTAGACCTCACTTTCTAAAGAAAAAAAAAAAAGGTTTATGTTACAGGACATGAAATTGAGAAAAAAAAAAATCCAGGGACTATTTGAAAACGTTTTCTAGTATTTAATAGTAAGTAATTCATGGCAGTATAATACTTATTTCATGGCAACTCTTTATAAAAAATGTAAGTATAAAATCATTTGGTCTTTTAACTTCTAAAAATATGTTTCATAATTAACTGTGAGCAAAATTAAGGACAAGTGCATCACTTCAAATTTAACCTACTTTCAAATATTTACAATGTATCATAATAGAAACATTCAAACATAAAGACAAGAATCATCTCTTCAAACTCAAAACTATACTTCAGATCAAGATGGAATCCCATTATGAATAGAATAAAAAATATATTCTGCATTTAAAAGTAAAACAAAGAAAAACAATTTTAGTATTTCTATTGCTTGAAATTTACTTCTGCTCATTTTTGTACCTTGTTGATTTCCAGAACTAAAAATTCTAAATGATCTGTAAACACAGAGTTTAACTTATGAAATTATTGTAGACTTCATTTTATTTTTTTAAAGATTTTATTTATTTATTTATTTGAGAGAGAGAGTGTGTGAGAGAGAGAGAGATCATGAGCAGTGGGGAGGGGTGGAGGGAGAAGTAGACTCCCTGCTGAGCAGGGAGTCCAATGTGGGACTTGATCCCAGGACCCTGGGATCATGACCTGAGCCAAAGGCAGATGTTTAACCAACTAAACCACCCGGGTGCCCTAAAATAAATATGTTTTAATAGATTTAAATATAAAATATTCCAAACAAATATCTAACATTTCAAATTACACAAATAATGATTTATATAAAACATGCACACATAAGAACAATTTTACTACATGACAGCCTTGCCAGTTGACATTTCAATTAGTCTAATGAAGCTTTATTTTCAATTTGCCTAATGAAGCTTTTTCTACTGGTATAAAGGTTTGGAACAAAAAAAAATAAATAAATTAAAAAATTTTTAAAAAATTAAAAAAAATAAAGGTTTGGAACAACTCATTCAAATCTAATGTTTTGTCTACTTTTATATAGTCTGCATTATGACTTGGTATTTTCTTTATGCCTAGCATTAATATGTATATAATCCATCAATATTCTTAGAATTCCATACAATAACCTAGAATTCTGTAAATATCTAAAGAAATCCTGTCAAAAAGTAGTATGTGCAGAAAAATATTCAAGTTTATTAATTAAGGAATTTTCAGTAATATTATATTTATTCTATTATTTATAAGACTATCAGGAAATTACTAACATTTTAGACCCATATATTTCATTATTGGCAAGTCTGAATTCTGAATGTACTACTTATTGTATGGGATATCATACCCTTTAGGACCTAAATTCAAGGGTCATTGAACTGAAAGTTCATGAAATTTCTACTACTAGTCAAGGTAGAATACTGACATTTAGCTGTAGAAATACTTTCACACACTCAACTACAGAAAGCACAGGTCAGTAATACCTGAGAAAAGGGCAATAAACAAGTTGAGTTCTACAATTGCCTCAACTGGCTATCTGGAGAGAATTTGTGGAGGACAGGACAGGGAGAGCAAACCCAAATGGATCCTGGCAGTCTTCATGATTTGAAGAAGGAAGAAGAAGAAAGAAGGAAGAAGAAAGATGGAAGAAGGAAGAAGAGAGGAAGAAGAATGCCCAAGTAGCTAGGAATCGTTAGGACAAATGACTGGAAAGGAGAGCACTGCACACAGGGGGAGAGGTGCAGATAGATAGTGCGATAATATATATAAAAGGAGCCACTGAAGTCTTCAATGAGAACTGAGCAGCCTCAACATGTGAGGAAACTACAAGTGCTGGAAGAAGAACCACCAGAAAAGAATAAACAGAAGAATTCCCAGTGCTCATAAAGGCCTAGAAATAGTGTTTGTTCTAACTAGCAATTGTGGAAAAATCTCATAATATATGAAATATTGAATAGAATATTCAAAAAGGTATTTTGTCTCCATTGTATGAAAAATTATCCCTAAATATTGCTCTGTTCTTGCCAGATAGCTAGATGATAGATGATAGATAGATGATAGATAGATAGACAGATAGATAGATAGATGATAGATAGATGGTAGATAGATGATAGATAGATGATAGATATATAGATATAGACAGATGATAGATAGATGATAGATGATAGATAGATGATAGATAGATGATGATGATAGATGATATAGATAGATAGATAAATAGATGATAGATAGATAGATAGATGATAGAGCAAGCCAGCCTGAAAAGCATCAAACTGTCCCAATTAATTTAACTGCATTCTAGTACAAAACACAGAGATATTTAAGGCATTACAAAAGTATCTCACAACCACTGAAGTAAATAAGAATATTTGGAAACCAACCAAAATTACCAGACACTTAAACAAGCAGAAAAATATGACCTATAATGAAAAAAAATCAATCATCAGTAAGATAACCAGACACAGATGATGATTTTTCTAATTAAAAATTGCCCCGTTTAAACAGTTTTGAAAATATCAAATAGCAATAGTATTAGTGATTATAACTATACCCCTTGCTCTAGTTTTAAAAAATAATAAAATGTCTTATTTTTCATATTGCTATCTAGATATCATTCAGTGCCCCTTTGTCCTTTGGAGAAACTTCATTCCCTACTTTTCCAAGTCCTGCAGAATTCTACATTGGAAGAGTAAATATTGTTAAAATGTTTGTGCATCCAGAACAATCTACACATTCAATGCAATCCCTATCAAAATACCATTGACATTTTTTCACAGAGCTGGAAAAAATAATCCTAAAATTTGTATGGAACCAGGAAAGACACCGAATAGCCAGAGGAATGTTGAAAAAGAAAACCAAAGCTGTGGATCACAATGCCAGACTTCAAGCTATCTTACAAAGCTGTGATCATCAAGACAGCATGGTACTGGCACAAAAACAGACACGTGGATCAATAGAACAGAATAGAAAACCCAGAAATGGCCCCCAACTCTATGGTCACCTTATCTTCGACAGAGCAGGAAAGAATATCCAATGGAAAAATGACAATCTCTTCAACAAATGGTGTTGGAAAAATTGGACAGCCACATGCAGAAGAATGACACTGGACCATTTTCTTACACCACACACAAAAATAGACTCAGAATGGTTGAAAGACCTAAATGTGAGACAGGAATCCATCAAAACCCTAGAGGAGAACACAGGCAGCAACTTCTTCCACCAACCTCAGCTGCAGCAACTTGTTGCTAAACACGTCTCCAAAGGCAAGGGAAACAAAAGCAAAAATGAACTATTGGGACTTCATCAAGATAAAAAGCCTCTGCACAGCAAAGGAAACAGTCAACAAAACTAAAAGGCAACCTATGGAATGGGAGAAGATCTTTGCAAATGACATATCAGGTAAAGGACTAGTATCCAAGATCTATAAAGAACTTATCAAACTCCACACCCAAGAACAAATAACCCAGTCAAGAAATAGGCAGAACACATGAACAGACAGTTCTCCAAAGACAGTTCTCCAAAGAAGACTTACAAATGTCCAACAGATACATGAAAAAATGCTCCACATCCCTTGGCATCAGGGAAATACAAATCAAAACTGCAATGAGATACCACTTCACACCAGTCAGAATGGCTAAAATTAACAAGTCAGGAAACAACAAATGTTGGTGAGGATGTGGACAAAGGGGAACCCTCCTACACAGTTGGTGGGAATGCAAGCTGGTTCAGCCACTCTGGCAAACAGTATGGAGGTTCCTCAAGACGTTAAAAATAGAGCTACCCTATGACGAAGCAATTGTACTTCTAGGTATTTACCCCAAAGATACAAATGTATTGATCCAAAGGGGCACCTACAGCCCATGTTTATAGCAGAAATGTCCACAGCCAAACTGTGGAAAGAGTTGAGATGTCCATCTACAGATGAATGGATAAAGAAGATGTGGGGTGTGTGTGTGTGTGTATACATACATATATATATACATACAATGGAATATTACCCATCAGAAACAATGAATACTTACTACTTACATCAACATGGATGAAACTGGAGGGTATTATGCTGAATGAAATTAGTCAATCAGAGAAAGAAAATTATCATGTGATTTCACTCATATGTGGAATATAAAAAACAGCACAGAGGATCATAGGGGAAGGGAGGGAAAAGTGAATGGGAAGTCATCAGAGAGGGAGAAAAACCATGACAGACTCTTAACTACAGGAAACAAACTGAGGGTTGCTACAGGGGAGGTGGGTGGGGGATGGGGTAACTGGGTGATGGGCATTAAGGAGGGCACCTGATGTGATGAGCAACTGATGAATTATTGAACTCTACATCTGAAACCAATGATGTACTATATGTTGGCTAATTGAATTGAAATTAAAAAAAAAAAAAAGAATTCTAGGGGCAGATGGGTGGCTCAGTTGGTTAAGCATCTGCCTTCGGCTCAGGTCATGATCCCAGGGTACTGGGATCAAGCCCTGAGTTGGGTTCCCTGCTCAGTGGGGAGCCTGCTTCTCCCTCTCCCTCTGCCTCTTCCCCTGCTTGTGCCCTCTGTGTGTGTGTGTGTGCACACGTGCCAAATAAAAATGAATAAATAAGTAAATAAACTTAAAAAAAAAAAGAAAAGAAGAATTCTAAAGTTACCCTCCCCTAGATTTTGTCAAATAACTAGAGGATGACTTTCCCTTAGATTTTGTCAAATAACTAGAGGATGACTTTCCCCTATCTTTCTCTTCTTCCTTGGTTGACTATGCATTTCCAATAAGTGGGCCAGGTGTTCAAAATTCATCCCCTTGACTGGCTAACAAATGCCAGTCTTTTTTTTTTTTTTTTAAAGATTTTATTTATTTGAGAGAGAGAGAATGAGAGAGAGCACATGAGAGGGGGGAGGGTCAGAGGGAGAAGCAGACTTCCTGCTGAGCAGGGAGCCTGATGCGGGACTCAATCCAGGGACTCCAGGATCATGACCTGAGCCGAAGGCAGTCGCTTAACCAACAGAGCCACCCAGGCGCCCCAAATGCCAGTCTTAATGCAAGAATTTTAGGAATTTCAGCAAAGACATCTGAAGATTTATACAGTAATAAAAGAGAGAGGTAGAAGACATTTTGGCCTTCTGACATCTCCAAAGTTCCAATTCTGCTTTTGTCCACCTACTACCCTCTCTATTCTACCCCTTCCAGATTGACCTTGGTAGTTCCAAATTCTCTCTTATGTTGTAAACATTGCTTTTCCCATATATTCCTCCAATGCCTATTCCCAAACTCATTAGAAGACACAGAAAAATAACAATACAGACTTTTTTCTTTCTTTTTACCTGACTCAGAATACCTGTCCTGGGGAAGAAGACGGCAGGTTGTCTTTTACTGGTTTTATTTAAATTCCTGTTGGTTAACATACAGTGTAATATTAGTTTCAGGTGTACAATATACTGATTCAACACTTCTGTACAATACCCAGTACTCATCACAAGTGCACTTATTAATCCCCAACACCTATTTAACCCATTCCCCACCTACCAACCTCCCCTCTGGTAACCATCAGTTTGTTCTCTATATTAGAGTCTGTTTCTTTGTTTGTTGCTCTCCCCCCTTTGCTCATTTGTTTTGTTTCTTAAATTCCTAAATTCCACATATGAGTGAAATCGTATGGTATTGGTCTTTCTCTGACTTATTTAGCTTAGCATAATGTTCTCTAGGTCCAACCATGTCATGGCAAGATTTCATTCTTTATGGCTGAGTTATATTCCATTGGACATATATACCACTTCTTTATCCATTCATCAACTGATGGACACTTGAGTGGTTCCCATAATTTGGCTATTGTAGATAAAACTGCTATAAACATCGAGGTGCACGTATCCCTTTGAATTAGTATTTTTGTATCCTTTCAGTAAATACCTAGTAGTACAATTGCTGGATTGTAGGGTGGTGCTATTTTTAATTTTTTGATGAAACTCCATACTATTTTCCAGAGTGGCTGCACCACTTTGCATTCCCACCAGTAATGTAAAAGGGTTCCTCTTTCTTTACATCCTTGCCAACACCTGTTGTTTCTTGCATTGTTGATTTTAGCCATTGTAAAAGTCAATATCTCATTGTAGTTTCGATTTGTATTTCCCTGATGATCAGTGATGTTGATGCATCTTTTCATGTGTCTGTTAGCTATCTGTAAGTCTTTGGAAAAATGTCTATCCATGTGTTCTGCCCATTTTTAACTGGATTATTTTTTGGGGGGTGCTGAGTTTTTTAATTTTTTTTTTTAAAGATTTATTTATTTGACAGAGAGAGACACAGCGAGAGAGGGAACACAAGCAGGGGGAGTGGGAGAGGGAGAGGCAGGCTTCCCGTGGAGCAGGGAGCCCGATGTGGGGCTCGATCCCACGACCCCGGGGATCATGACCTGAGCTGAAGGCAGACGCTTAACGACTGAGCCACCCAGGCGCCCCTTTAATTTTTTAATATATTTTGGATATTAACCCATTATCAAATATGTCATTTGCAAATATCTTCTCCCATTCCAAAGGTTGCCTTTTAGTTTTGTTGATTATTTCCTTTGCTGTGCAGAAGCTTTTTATCTTGATGAAGTCCCAATAGTTTATTTTTGCTTTTGTTTCCCTTTCCTCAGGAGATATATCTAGAAAGAAGTTGCTATGACTGGTAGCAAAGAGGTTACTGCCTGTGTTCTCCTCTAGGATTTTTATGTTTTAATGTCTCACATTTAGGTCTTTAATTCACTTTGAATTTATTTTTGTGTATGGTGTAAGCAAGTGGTCCAGTTTCATTCTTTTGCATGTTCCTATCCAATTTTCCCAACACTATTTGCAAAAGAGACTGTTTTTTTGTTTTTTTTATCTTCCCATTGGATATTCTTTCCTGCTTTGTCGAAGAGTAATAGACCATATAGTTGTAGGTTCATTTCTGGGTTTTCTATTCTGTTCTATTTCTCTATGTGCCTGTTTTTGTGCCAATACTGTTTTGATCACTCCAGCTTTGTAATATAACTTAAAGTCTGAAATTATGATGCCTACAGGTTGGCTTTTCTTTTTCAAGGTTGCTTTGAAATATTGTCTTTTGTGTTCCATGCAAATATTAGGATTGCTTGTTCTAGCTCTGTGAAAAATGTTATTGGTATTTTGATATGGATTACATTAATGTGTAGATTGTTTTGGGTAGTATAGACATTTTAATAATATTTGTTCTTCCAATCCATGAGCATGGAATGTCTTTCCATTTCTTTGTATCATCCTCAATTTCTTTCATCAGTGTTTTATAGTAAAACAAGACACTTGCGGTATGGACATAACTATTTGTTTCTCCTATGTTCTCATGGCGATTATATATGTGCCTTATAAAAACTTAAGAAATACACAAAAATACAAAGAGGAAAATTTTACTATTTCAGTCTAGTTTTAAGATTTTGTCTATTTGGGTGATTTTATGTAAATATCCCATTATATGAATATTTACTCTGATTTTGCATCTAAACTTTTAGGAATGATCCCTTATTATTAAATGCATTTGGGGAGATTGATTGTATGGGCTTCAGAATATTTTATTATGTACTTTGGAACAAAATCTTAAATCATATATATTTGGAATCATGTCTCAGGAGCTATGTGCACAATTATTAAGCTATTTTTCACATGTAAATTTTAGAATTATCTTCCAATGAAAACTATTCTTATATAATAATCAGAATAACTACAATTTATGAAGTACCAGGAACCATGCTCATTCTCTTATTATATAATATTTATAAAACTGTTGTAGGTGTTCTGTATTATATTCATTTCATACATGATAGTCCTGAAGCTCATAATTATTAAGCAAAATGATCAAGACAGAATCAGTCTAACCTGTCTTCCTGACATGAAATGCCATGATAATTTGTTTATATTTTTTCCCCAACATGGTATGATTGATGCGTATGTGTGCATTGTGTTAATTTTGTCTTCGTTTTAGGGGCATTCAATTTATCTAATCAGTTATACAAACTTCAAGGATGGTTCTTATTTATTCCTATGTCTGCAATTTAGACAGAGCTACTCTCAGACTAATCTTTTTCATGGATCATCATCAGCAGTCTTAATGAAGTCTTATCTAAGCCTAATGATGTTATAGATATTAGCTATCATTGGTGAAATGAGTGGCCTACTTAATTAGTATACTAGATATGAAAAATGTGTTTCACTGGCAGAATTTAGTTGTTCAAAAGCTGGGAATTGATTAGAAATGTTGTAGAGATACAATGAGATACATGAGATACATGAGAAAATGGGCTTAGGTCATTTAGTGACAACTGTTTATACTGCTTCAATGTTGGAACATACTAATGCGGTAAAAAAAAATCATGAATTTGTTTAGTTTATTTTGGTGTGCTATTTTTCATACAAATTTCTGGAAAGAAACTACAGATCAATTGTCTAAATTTTCAGCAATTTATACCATAATAGAATACCTTTCCTCACTTTCATAATTTGTGTAGCTAATTTCATGTTTCTTATTTTAGGGGTATGATTTGAACACCCTCCAAAAGACTAAACACATATCCGTACAATGATTCCTAAGTTCTCTTAAGGCTATCGTAATGACTTCAGAGCTAAACATAGTTCCTTGAGTTGTATGTCATAAATGTTCTATAGTTACTACGTACTTCTCTGTTGGGTCACATATCACATGGAGGTCTCAAAACTCTACTTCTTAAAGCTAAATATCTTATGTAATTTCTAATGATTAATTTTTATCTATTCAGATATGTAAAAATAAAGTACATTTTCCCATATTATACATTTCATTTTTCTACTTGAATGTTCTAGCATATTTCCTTATCCTTAGAATAAATTTCTTTTTGATTTGCTTTTATGTAATTTTTACTAAGGAAATACTTTTAACTCTTTGTCTTTTTCAATATTAGTCTTGTATTGAGCTTCTATTATTCATAAGTAAGAGTCATTATTCATATCTAAAACTATTATCTCATTCCAATCACTTTTGTGTTTTCCCCTTAATTAAGGGAAAACTTCAGAAGTTTACTCTAGATATCATTAAATGTTTTCTATTATGTTTATTGAACACTTTGGCATATTTGATGATAATTTTAATTGGCCATTTTCTAGTCCTTGCATTCGTTAAAAAGTACATTTTCTTTTCTTTTTTTTTTTAAGATTTTATTTATTTATTTAACAGAGAGAGACACAGTAAGAGAGGGAACACAAGCAGGGGGGATGGGAGAAGGAGAAGCAGGCTTCCCGCCGAGCAGGGAGCCTGATCTGGGGCTTGATCCCAGGACCGTGGGATCATGAGCTGAGCCCAAGGCAGACGCTTAATGCCTGAGCCACCCAGGTGCCCCTAAAAAGTACATTTTCAAATCATAAAGAAAAACTCAAATGTATCCCATAGAACGTAGGCAAAAGATACCTGAAAACTCAGATCCTAGAATAGAATTAGAAATGAATAAACTACCATGAATGAAAATGTCCAATAACTGCGATAATGAGAGAAATGCAAATTAAAGTCAAAGTGAGATATCATTTTCTACCCATCACATTGGCAAACATGAAACAGACATTTATTTCTACTAGGGATCTTAATAAAATGTTTGTGCAGGGGTGCCTGGGTGGCTCAGTAGTTAAGCATCTGCCTTCGGCTCAGGTCATGATGCCAGGACCCTGGGATCGAGCCCCGCATTGGGCTCCCTGCTCCGTGGGAAGCCTGCTTCTCCCTCTCCCACTCCCTCTGCTTGTGTTCCCTCTCTCGCTGTGTCTCTCACTGTCAAATAAATAAATAAAATCTTTAAAAAAAATAAAATGTTTGTGCTTACATATGGTGTCATGAATGTGAATCATTACACAATTTTTGGAAGTCAATTTGACATTATAATGTAAGAATTGTATTATAAAATCAGTCTCATACTGATATAAGTACCAGTACCTACATTTGCATGTATGAGAATACTTGTATCTACCGTCGCTTTTTTATAATAGAAAAAAGTTAATCGAGTGAATAATTGTTAATAGAAAACATAAAAAAAAAACAAGAGAACATATAAACTGTTACATATTGTTCAGTCACTAACAATAACCAATTAGAGGATTATACTAATTGATTTGGTGAAATTTCCATGAAGTTAATTGAAAACTAAGAATTGCAAACTACAGAAAAGTAGATAGAAATACTTGTTTCCTATCTGTGGGTAGAGATTCAATACTTTAGAGGAGCTTAGACGACATTTTTTTCAGAGTATTAATAGTTGAAGATGGCTGCTCCAAGATTTGACTTCTACAAATTCATGTCTTGGTCTGCATACCAGGGTGAGACAAACGCAGAAAATGTAACATTTATAGATATTTCTTATAGGGGGTAGGGAAAGAAAGAAACAAACAAACAAAAAAAAACTGACCAGCATGTCATACAAGCATTTGTAAGAGAGGACTGGTCAAAATAATATTTTGCTTAACTACTGTTATAACATGATAAGCAATAACAAGAAGGTCTCCTGCCCTTCACCTAATAAAGTGAGTTTCTTCTTTTCTATTGGCCTTATAACTCCATAAAGTTTTCTAATAGATATAAACTTCACTGTGAGCAGAGAGGGTTTAAAAGTCTTTTTAAACTTCTGACAAATTAACAGAGAAGTAGTAGAGAATGCTTGTCATGTTTTACCAGAAGTTCTCTTTCAGATATAAAATACTAAATAAAGATTCCACTTTTTAAAACTATGTGTTAGATAAAGACAATGGCTATTAAAATTAGAAAAATTCTACTTTTTAGCATTCACAAGAATGAAATAGAAATGTTAAAGATAAATAACACACAGGGGCGCCTGGGTGGCTCAGTTGGTTAAGCGACTGCCTTCAGCTCGGGTCATGATCCCGGAGTCCCGGGATCGAGTCCCACGTCAGGCTCCCTGCTCAGCAGGGAGTCTGCTTCTCCCTCTGACCCTCCTCCCTCTCATGCTCTCTGTCTCTCATTCTCTCTCTCGCAAATAAATAAAATCTTAAAAAAAAAAAAGATAAATAACACACAAATCCAAAAATTCAAAAACAAAACAAAAACAAAAAAAGGGAAAAAAAGAAAAGGCAGGATATTTTTTTCTCCAGTGAAGCAGTAAATGAAATTTGGAATGAGGTCACTTTTACTCTTTTAGGCTAAAAGTTTATTTTATTATTTTTAATTCATAAGACACACTGTTGCCAAAGTTGAGGTAAAAATCAGTATCACCTTTCTGAAGGAAATATATTTAGATGTTAATTTCATTAACCATCAGTCTCATTGCTAGGCATTTAGCCTAAGGCAATAATCAAAGACATAAGCCAGGATTTGATAACAAGGATGTTCATAACTTTATAATTAATTTATAATTCAAAAAGAACAGTGTTAACAAAATTATGGCAATTTGATATGATTAATCCATAGAAATATTAAAAATCATTTCAGGGGCGCCTGGGTGGCTCAGTTGGTTAAGCGACTGCCTTCGGCTCAGGTCATGATCCTGGAGTCCCAGGATCGAGTCCCACATCGGGCTCCCTGAGTCTGCTTCTCCCTCTGACCCTCCCCCCTCTCCTGCTCTCTCTCTCTCATTAAAAAAAAAAAAAAATCATTTCAAAAATATAATGGCATGGATTTATAAGGTAATGCTAAAATCAGAGAAGTGATTTTATTTATACTCATGTATATATGCATAGAATCTGACTGAAAAAAAGATGTATAAGAGTTGTTGTATTAAAGTAAAGGCAATTTCTTTCTCTTGTTTTTAATATTTTCCAAAGAATACATATTACTTTGAAATTATGAAAATGTTATTGGTAAAAAATGAAGATTCAGATTTGGCATCTCAGTTCAAAATTCCCAACATCAAAAGGTTATTTTCTGTGATTTTTTTTTCCAGTGATGTCCCCTTACTGATGTTTAAAGTGGCTGTGACTAGCATTTCCCTACCTTTGATAAGCTTTTCCTTTTAGACCAGTTGAGGTATAGTGAATAATTTCTTTCAGCTTATCGCACATTAAAGTGTGAGATTTCCTTGTGGGATTTAAAAAGCCACAAAACTTTATAAACATAAGAATTACTTCCACATTAAAGAACTAAACGCAGCAGGATAGTACTGCAGGCCCAGGGAATGACTTAGTCATTGAATTGAAATGGAATACGCCCCCCAGGTGATTTAGAAAATGTCATAATCTTTTCAATATGATGAACTGAACAGGCTTAGGGAGATCAAGGTAAAAGCCAGTTTGGAGGCTAAAAGGTGCAATCATCACAATTTGAACTTTTAATCTGAAAGACCTTCAATTTCCTCTCCCATTGGTGTCCACAGGATAGCTAAACTATAGGATTCACCTAATTCCAGCTCAACTATTTGAAGGTACCTTGAAAGCATCTATAAAGCACACGGGATCATTCAAGAAGCTAAGAGATTTGGGCATTCAAAGTTTCCCAAAGCTAGCATCACAGATTGTAACTTTTAAGTATCTTCATGCTTCAAATATAAGGATAGGCCCCTTAAGATTATTGCCAATGAAGACATAAATGTCAAAATCTGTTAGACACTTATAGGACTGCTATAACTGATGGGATGTAGATAAGGCCGAGTAGACAGATGTATGAAATTTGTGATCTTTTGGATGACAGTGTGCAACTGCTATAACTGTGACCCAGAATCCTTTAATTGGAACCATAAACTTAGCAAGTCAAATGAAATAGTGAGAAATAGCAGCCTGTCACGGGACATAGATTAAGGATCAATGTGCAAGTCTTAGAAAAATGCAATAGGCTGCAGTGACTGACAGGGATGTCCCACTTCAAAGAATGGGTAAAAGAGCTCCCTCTGATGCACAGAACCTGCAGACAAAAACATAAAGGGATTTCACCCAGTTGTCAGGAAAACGGAGTGTCAGGCACATTGTTACACTCGGTAAGACTAGCAAAGCACATCTGTCTGGCTAAGATAAAGTTCTGTGCTTCTAAATTAGGAGACTGTGCCAATGACAGATGGGATATGGAAAAATGCCTTTCGGACAAAAGGAAAAAGTGGATTGTAGGATTATAGGAAATACCTGTCTCAAATGAAATGCCAAGGTTTATTGGGTATCACTCTAAAGATTCCTATGGAAATTAATTTGAATTCCTAGGTATTTTAGAGAATACAGAGAAGTAGGACAAAGACTCTGTGTAATTGTATCCAGGAATACATACACTATTAGTTCTAGTAATGAATCCATAAAAATAAAATGTAATATTAAAATTTCACTACAGTTGACCCTGAACAACAATGGGTTTAGAGACATCAATTCCCCCATGCAGTTGAAAATCTGTATATATAATTTGACTCCCTCCAAAATTAACTACTAATAGCCTATTGTTGACTGGAAGCATTACCAGTAACATAAACAGTTAATACATATATATTATATACTGAATTCTTACAATAAAGTAAGCTAGAGAAAACATGTGAAGAAAATCATAACAGAATATACATTTACAATATCTTATTTATTGAAAAATCTACATATAAATGGATACATGCAGTTCAAACCTGTGTTGTTCAAAGGTCAACTATACTTTTTATAAACTTTTTAGGTATTTTAAAAGTATTCATTTGTTTAATTCTCACATTAAACTTGTAAGTATCATTGATTTTTCCATTTTATAAATCAATAACACAAGCAAAGCAATATTAAGTAATTTGTCTGATTTCATACAGCTAGTAAGTGGGAGTTAAGAGTTCAACTCACGTGGTATGATTTCACTGCCCACAAACTTAATTGATACTCTAGAGCCCCTACTCTGAGGAAACATAGTAAAGCCCATCTTCACTTTTCCATAATCAGTGTCCAGCATCATTATATCTTGGCTGTGAGAAAAAAAAACTGAATTCTTGGCAACCTCTTGGACCCCAGATTTCATACTGTCTGTTACATGTAGATGTCATTACATTTGACAAGATCCAATTACTATATTACTTACCTGGTATTTCTATATACAGGGTAGTACGTGGGTGTACATGCACCCACCCACACACACACACACACACACACACACACACACACTGACCTTATTCTTTCCCTATGTTGTTCTTTCCTCTAACTCAGTGGTTCTCAGAAGACGGAATACATAAGAAATATCTGGGAAACTTTATTAAAAACACAGATCGTTCAGTCTTATCCCATGAAAACCAGTTTCAGTAGGGATGCAGTGGATCCAACAATTTGCATTTCCAACAAGTTTCCAGATAATGGCAATGTTGCTGGTCCAGAAATCACACTGACCAATGCTGTAGTGGAAAACTTCTAAAGGTTTCTCTTTCTCTAAGAACATTAATGACTTTTTCATTAGTTCTGATTTTCCATGGCTGTGAACTCCCAATATCTGGAATTTCCCCCTTTAAATTTTGAAAAAGTCACTGAAACCAGGCCCACGGATCATTCCTCAAACAATGGTATTCCTGTTTGTATTTATTTTTGGCTTAATCCAAGCAATGCACAAAGCAATTAATGTCTGAAATGGCTTCATGTAACATTTAAGTGAGTTCATGATCGCTCTAACATCATGGGGTTATCAAAGTTCTTCTTATGTTTTGGTAAAAAGTTCACTGATTAACCATGATCTTCTAGATGCCTGCTCTATTCCTTTCATATATTTTATGCTCTTGGAATATCTTCCTTTTTTCTCATTTATTTTTGCCATTTTTTTATCTTTGTTTCTCATCCACTACTAGAGATGAATAAACCACAAACAGCAACCAATATTAAAAAAAAAAGGCAGAGGAAAGTTGGAAGAGTATGATCCACAATCTATCATACTGCTAAACATAAAATATACAATCATAATCCTACATACAAAGAGACGTTACTTATTTGCTGACTTTTAAATTTAATTAAGTTTTATTGGAAAAAAAATGAAAGCTTGAAAACAGGCTTAAGGAGTTAGTATGAGCAAAGGGTGACCTAAATTAGTTTCTACAAGTCTTCTGAAGCCAGATTCCAGAGAAATACACATTTGCCAATCCAAAGGTCATAATATTAGGGTTAACTGACACTACATACTTGCAAATTCAACAGTAGAGAAAAACAAGGGGACTATACGAGTTAGATTTTAACAAAAAATGTACTCTTCAAAAATTAGAGTTACAATAAAGAAAACAGAGCCAGATGAAGAAATATATCATATACTTGCTAAAATGCTAAACTACTTCCTTCCACTGGCCACACAATTGTTTTGGTCTGGTGTGTACAAACAAATCCAATTTAAGCAGCAAATAACTAAATTGGAAAACAAGGTAAATTATCAAGAGATACAGGATTAATGTGATTAAAATATAAAGTGTACTTAAATATCATAGGAAAAAATAATAGAAAAATAAAAATTAGGGGTACAAAAATGATAATTCCCTAAGAAAGAAATGCAAATGTCCCAAACACCTAATACTTATAAATATGATATTTTACACATCTCAAATAGTGAAAGAGTAAAATATTAAAGGATAATAGCAAAAATAGGCATTTTCATCTTTCCAGGACTTAGAAATAATTCTAGATCAATATTTCAGACATGCTATCTTCCATCAGGTCCTAGAAGAGACTGTATTCTTTTTTTTTTTTTTTAAGATTTTATTTATTTATTTAATTGACAGAGAGAGAGAGAGACAGTGAGAGAGGGAACACAAGCAGGGGGAGTAGGAGAGGGAGAAGCAGGCTTCCTGCCGAGCAGAGAGCCCGATGCCGGGCTCTATCCCAGGACCCTGGGATCATGACCTGAGCTGAAGGCAGTCACTTAACCAACTGAGCCACCCAGGCTCCCCTGAAGAGACTGTATTCTTAAATATTTTCCTGAAATACCCAATTCATCTTATGTCACTTGTGAAAAAAAATTATTTTCTAATTCATTGGAGATATACAGTCGATCCTTACTCTTCACAGATTTAATATTTGAGAATTTGATTACTCACTATAATTTCATAAAGCATTATGAACCTTGATTCTATATTTGTAACCATAGAATCAAGGTTATAATGCTTTCACCTTGGACAAGACGCAAGTCAGATGACAAAACATTTGTCCCTCAAAGTGCACTTTCCAGTCAAGGTGGAGCAAGCAATGTTCTGCCTTCTTGTTTCAGCTCTAATAATGTAAATGAGTGAACTTTTTACAATCTATTTAGTACCAATTTTTCATTTTTTTTTTTTTTTTGCTTTTTGGGGGGGTTTTGTTTTTCAAAAATGCTCCACAAGG
Source organism: Leptonychotes weddellii (assembly GCF_054177405.1). Taxonomy (NCBI): domain Eukaryota; kingdom Metazoa; phylum Chordata; class Mammalia; order Carnivora; family Phocidae; genus Leptonychotes; species Leptonychotes weddellii. Next base: position 152,628,020 of record NC_138370.1, on the reverse strand, counting down.
ATAGTGCAGAAGTGCCACTAGGGTTCCTAAGCATGAAAAGACTGTGGGGTGCTTTATGGGGGGAAATACATTTCAGATAAGCATAGTTCAGGCATGAGTTATAGTGCTGTAGGCTGTGAGCTAATGTTAATGGAACAACAATGGATATTAAATAAGGTATGTTTAAGCAGAAATAGAAATGTTAGCTAACTGAAATAATGTGGGGCTCGATCCAGGACCCTGGGAACATAACCCGAGCCGAAGGCAGACGCTTAACGACTGAGCCACCCAGGTGCCCCATCTTTGTACATTTTATACAAAATACTGAGGGGCTGAAAGGTTGCAGATATTGGTCAAGATCTCCTAGGATACTAGGGAACCCTGTATGTCAAATTAGGCTGTCTGCTTCTGATTCTGTGCACTAACCACTATTCAGTACAATCCCATGATACCATAATAGCATAGGCATAATTAGTTTGATTGCAAGCAATTTTTTTTTAAAGATTTTATTTATTTATTTGAGAGAGAGAGAGAATGAGAGAGAGCACATGAGAGGGGGGAGGGTCAGAGGGAGAAGCAAACTCCCTGCCGAGCAGGGAGCCCGATGCGGGACTAGATCCCGGGACTCCAGGATCATGACCTGAGCCGAAGGCAGTCGCTTAACCAACTGAGCCACCCAGGCGCCCGCAAGCAATTTTTTAAAGTATGAATAAGAGATTATTTCTTAGATATCAAATCTTTTAGAAAAAATGCTTTTTGCAAAATTTGATGCAATCTCCATAATAGAGAAGGAATCTTAGAACATAAATTACGAATTTACATAGGCTTATGTAAGAAGTCCAGATTAGCGCCCCTTCCTTCCATTTAAAGCAGGTCCTTCTTTATTACCATTAGCTCATATAATCCAGAAGTAGCTATATGAATTAATTTTGTCTAAATGAATCTTAATATATTTTTCTTTCTGACCTCTACATTATTTTGCAGAAAGTAACCTCAGTGAGTAGGCTTTTAGAGTGACTTTGAAATTTGAGATCTTTCAATGTAACTAATTTGAAATAAATAATAAATCCACATGTTGATTGCTTTAGTCTATGTAGAGTCAATAGAAATCTTGAAGCAACCCTCAAACTGCCTTGCTCAGTATTAAAATGGCCCTGTGGATTGGCTCTAGTACAAAATGAACATGCTATGATTAAGGGTACCTTCACCGGACAGTTTGATATCAATTTGCTTGCTTGATTTTGATAAGTATTTTACTTTTCTTATTATAAAGTTAACCTTAGCATATACTTTTAAAACCATTTCTATATAATAAAATTCTAATAATCCAGCATGATTGAGTTCTAATACAAACCATAAATAACAAAATTCACATGCTACCATGTCATTAGAATTCTTCCTTCCCTGAAAATTGTCATATGAGCATAATTGTTTTAGAGTCATAATCTCTCAAAATGATATTTGTTAAATGTACGTAACAAAACCTTAGACATCCTTACTAGTATTCACTAAGTTTTAATACAAGTTTCTCTTATATATTTTTGATTTTCTGGATGACACTGATCAGTGGCCAGATTGATCTATGTATCTATTACATATCTACATATACATCTATTATGGAGATATAGATGGCAAAGAGTTTCTCACAAATAAATTTTTTTTAAAGATTTTATTTATTTATTTGAGAGAGAGAGAACAAGAGAGAGAGAGAGCATATGAGAGGGGGGAGGGTCAGAGGGAGAAGCAGACTCCCTGCTGAGCAGGGAGCCCGATGCAGGACTCGATCCTGGGACTCCGGGATCATGACCCGAGCTGAAGGCAGTCGTTTAACCAACTGAGGCACCCAGGCGCCCCTCACAAATAAATTTTAACATAATGACTGGCACATAGTAAACACTCAATTGCAATTTTATTGCTGTTTCTGCTCTTGATACTGCTGTTGCTGTTACTACCAACTACTTGAAAAGACAAAGAAATAATTATTAGCAAAATCAAGGATAAGTATCCACTGCTAATGTACGGACTCACTGCATATGGGCTTTTATTTTTAATTTAGCTAAGGTGAGAAGACATAAAATTATTCCTCTTTGTTAAAGATATTAAAAACTTGCTGTGTTGGGGCGCCTGGGTGGCTCAGTCATTAAGCATCTGCCTTCGGCTCAGGTCATGGTCCCAGGGTCCTGGGATCGAGCCCCACATCAGGCTCCCCACTCTGTGGGAAGCCTGCTTCTCCCTCTCCCACTCCCCTGCTTGTGTTCCCTCTCTCGCTGTCTCTCTCTCTGTCAAATAAATAAATAAAATCTTAAAAAAATAATAAAAATAAAATAAAAACTCCCTGTGCTTCTCTGCTTCCTATATATAAAGTCTCAAATATAGACCTTGTTTATTCTATTGGGTAATTTGAAATTATGAAGTATCAGAAAATATCCAGTGTTAAAGCTCATTTCTATTTCCAAAGGAAAATTTTCAAGTATTCTAATATAAGAACTGTTATAGTAAAACTTAGCTTCATATCACTTAAATGATACAATTCAGATGTTTTACTTATTTTTAAGATTTCTTCAGATACTTTATGGTCCCCAAATGCAGCTACAATTTGGGTGCACATATGTGTGTAGTATGGTATCTTGATATCACCTAATATAAAGGGTAATATATTTAATTCCATTACACTACTGCTTTAATTTTTATCAAATAATTTATCATTATCCAAATTCTAGGAGTTTTGTCATGAGTATTAACATATAAAATGCTTAAAATATTTTCATATTTTGCCCAGTTCCTAAATTTACTATTGTATAAAAGCCTAGGAATCATTAATGAGAAATGTTAAGGAAAAGATATATTATTATAAGTTAACTCATTATTTGGATTCCAGAATACAGCCTGTCCCCATAGAAATGCAAAGCACAACCATCAATTTGTACCTCAGTCTAACAAGATATACTATAAAATGCCTCATCGCAGTTAGTGAACATTCTGACCATCTGCTTTGCCCTCTGCTGTCAAGAGCCACCACAAAAAAAATCTCATGTTCAGCAAGCAATCAAGATGCAGATGTTGGGTTATCATCCTTTCATTCATTCTCTTGGATACTTATGGGATATCTACCACATTAGAGTCTCTGCTCTGGGCACTTGAAATGCATCATTGAACAAACAGATTAAAAAGAATCTTGTCCCGGGGCGCCTGGGTGGCTCAGTCGTTAAGCATCTGCCTTCAGCTCAGGTCATGATCCCAGAGTCCTGGGATCGAGCCCCGCATCGGGCTCCCTGCTCCGCGGGAAGCCTGCTTCTCCCTCTCCCATTCCCCCTGCTTGTATTCCCTCTCTCGCTGTGTCTCTCTCTGTCAAATAAATAAATAAAATCTTTAAAAAAAAAAAAAAGAAAGAATCTTGCCCTGCAGAGCTTATATAAAAACAGCATAATAAACAATAAATTGCATAGCAAAATGGAAGTGTTGTTGAAGGGAATGATATGGAGAAGGGTAAGTTGAATCATACACACCGATCTGTGAGGGGATGGGGAAAGGTCACAACTTCAAATAGGATGTTTAAGGTGGGGCCTATTTGAGAAGATGACATTTGTGCAAAGATTTGAAAGAGGAGAAGTTGGTGGCTATAGGAGTATCTGAGGAAAGTTCTGTCCAGGTAGAGAGGCCATCCAGTGCAAGGGCTTTATGGCAGAGACATACCTGGAATGTTGAAGCACTTCAAGGAGATGATGTAAGCCAATTGATAATTAAAAGAGGGAGTAGTAGAAGATAAAATCAGAAATTAAGGGACCTATTACAGTCAAATACTACAGACCATCATGAGAACTATCCAAAGAGGTAAGATAATATATATATATATTTTTTGTTTTGTTTTGTTTTTATTTAGAGTAGAAGAGATGGCTGGGTGGCTTAGTTGGTCCTGGGATCAAGTCCCGCATCAGGCTCCTTGCTCAGCAGGAAGCCTGCTTCTCCCTCTGCCTGCCACTCCCCCTGCTTGTGCTCTCTCTGACAAATAAATAAATAAAATCTAAAAAAAGAAAGAAAATTGATCTTGGGGCACCTGGGGTGGCTCAGTCAGTTAAGCGTCTGCCTTCAGCTCAGGTTATGGTCCTGGGGTCCTGGGATTGAGCCCTGAGATGGGCTCCCTGCTCAGCTTCTCCCTCTCCTCCCTGCTTCTGCTCTCTCTCGCTATCTCTTTCACTATGTCTTTTTCTATCTTTGTCTCTCTCTCAAATAAATAAATAAAATCTTTAAAAAAAAGAAAAAATTGATCTTTAAAAATTTAGTGAAATTTAAATACTTTTTTATTAAAACATTTTATTTATCTATTTGACAGAGAGAAATGCAGCGAGAGGGAACATAAGCAGGGGGAGTGAGAGAGGGAGAGAGAGAAACAGTCTTCCCGCCGAGCAGGGAGCCCTATGCGGGGCTTGAACCCAGGACTCTGGGATCATGACCCAAGCCGAAGGCAGATGCTTAACGACTGAGCCACCCAGGCGCCCCAAATTCAGTGAGATTTAAATGAAAGAAGTATCCAGCCAAATATATTTTTATAGAGCATTGTTAATATCTATGTGAAGTTTATTCCTGAAAGCCCATTGATTTCCTGTGTGAAAGGCAAAAATTCATTTAAAACTTCAAAAAAAAATCTTAGAATATTATCCTATATTTTCTCTCTTGCTGCTTATATGAACACCTGAGCTATAAATTTTGTGAAAGAACCTTCACTAGGAAGAGATTTCTATAAAGAGAAAACAAAAGTTTATATGTATATATACACATATACATATATATATACATATATACCTCCATCCTCAATGGAGCTGACACAGCTTTATTTTATACATTCTCCATCTGTTTGTCTGGCTCATTTCTGGGCACTGGTATGTTTAAAACAAGTGATACTGTTTGCTCAACAGAAATCCATAGTCAGCAACCTCATTTCTATTTCTGTCTTCCATACTTGAGCCAGAGAATTTTGCTTAAGATAAAAAGATACCACTGTGATTTGCCTATTTTTTAAATCTATATAGAATTCCCCAAAAGAACATGTAAGAATATTATCCAAGGGGCGCCTGGGTGGCTCAGTTGGTTAAGCGACTGCCTTCGGCTCAGGTCATGACCCTGGAGTCCTGGGATCGAGTCCCGCATTGGGCTCCCTGCTCAGCAGGGGGTCTGCTTCTCCCTCTACCCTCTTCCCTCTCGTGGTCTCTGTCTCTCATTCTCTCTCTCGCAAATAAATAAATAAAATCTTTAAAAAAAAAAAAAGAATATTATCCAAAAGTATTAGGAAGATAAAAGGAAGAAAGAAGGAAAGATTTCTTTTCTTAGGAGAATACATAAATCAATTACACATAAGTTCATAACGAGGAATAAAAACTTCTCTTTCAAACCATGAAAGTAAGTATCCATGTTTAAAAATAGCTATCCTTGTAAGACATTCTTCTATGACTTCTGGGGGAAAAAAAAAGCAAACTTCTTTACCTATTGATGTATTTTCATATATATGTGACTTTTTTTTTAAAGATTTTATTTTATTTATTTATTTATCAGTGAGAGAGACAGAGCACAAGCAGGGGGAGAGGCAGGTAAAAGGAGACGCAGCTCCCTGCTGAGCAAGGAGCCTGATGTGGGACTCGATCCCAGGACCCTGGGAACATGACCTAAGCCGAAGGCAGCCGCTTAACTGACTGAGCCACCCAGGCATCCCAATATCTATG
>NC_138370.1:152577900-152621827 GCF_054177405.1 Leptonychotes weddellii | reverse complement strand
TGGGACTCGATCCCGGGACTCCAGGATCATGACCTGAGCTGAAGGCAGTCGCTTAACCAACTGAGCCACCCAGGCGCCCCAAGATAATTTTTTTATATTTAGAGTAAAAGAGCAGGCAGAGGTTATATACTACATAATTCAAACTATAATACACTCTGAGAAAGGGAAAAGTATGGAGACAGTTAAGACATCAGTGGTTGCCAGGGGTGGGGGAGGTGAATATACAGAGTACAAAGGATTTTTAGAGCAATGAAACTACTCTGTCTGATGTTACAATGGTGGACATATGTCATTATACATTTGTCCAAACCCATAGAATGTACAAGACCAAGAGGGAACCCCAGAGTAAGCTACACACTTTTGGGTGATAACGATGCATCAATGTAGGTTCATCAGTTGTTAACAAACGTAGCCACTCTGGTGAGGATGCTAACAGTTAGGAAGGCTATGCCTGTGCAGGAGCAGGGGCACATGGGAAATCCCTGTATCTTCCACCCAATTTTAGTGTGACTCTAAAACAGCTCTAAAAAATTGTTTATGATAAACAAACAAAAATGTCTAGGACAAGAAGTAATAAGAGAAGGAAAAAAGAGAGAATGAGTTTTATTATAAGGAACTGCAAGTATTAGTAAGCACTTTAGACTCTAAGAGAAATGGGAAATCATAATATAGTTTAATTAGCATGGGGACATGCACAGCCTTTTACTCTACTCTGACAGCAGAGTAGTGAATGGTTTGGAAGTGTTGAGAAAGAGAAAACGAATGAAGATCAGTTTTAAGAGGCTATCATGCTAGACAGGGAGAAAAATGAAGGTTAAAGACACTGGAATTAGATTCATAAAACAGATTTGTGAGACAACCAGGAGAAAAAACACTCAGAATTTAGTGACAAAAGGGTGAGGCGTGAGGAATAGAGTCGAGTCAAAGATGGTAGCCAGGATTCAGCACTTAGAGCAGCGTTGGTGCTGGTAGAATTCATCAAGCTAAGGGAACAACATAAAAGAAGCAAGCTCTGAGGACAGAAGAGTCCATCAGTTTACTTGGTAACGTTTAGCATTAATCACTAGGAATCTGCACAGCATACTAGCAAACAAAGAACAATGGGGAGGTTCTGAAATTGAAAATTAAAAGAAAGGATTTCAACAAAAGCTTTGTTCTAGAGGAAGCAGCTCTGAACCAGGTATCTAGATGAACAATGGTATCTAATGACCTTATACAAATCACTTAATTTCACCAAATAGTACTTTTCTCTTCCTGAGAAAATACATGGGCGAACATGAAATTGAATCTTCTTTTTCCTATCAAGCTAAGGTTGAATCATTTCATCTACTTCATCTACTTCTGTTTCTTAATATCTATAATTAAAAACTGAGGATATAATATAGACCATGGTGACTTTAGTTAGCAATCCTGTGTTGTATATTTGAAAGTGGCTAAGAGAGTGGATCTCAAAAGTTCTCATCACAAGAAAAAGAAATTTATAACTGTGTGGTGATTGATGTTTACCAGACTTATAATGGTGATCATTTTGAGATATATATAAATGTTGAATCATTATGCCATACACCTGAAACAAATATATGTCAATTATATTTCCAGAGAAAATTATAACGAAGTAAGAATTATGATTTAAGTTTCACCTCTCATACCAACACAGTTGAATATAGTTGATGCCTGAATGTAGTTTAGAAACGGATTCTGAAACCATGTCCATACATAACAGAAGTCTCCTGATTCTCTCCAGGTATGGGAGGAAGTGGTAGGGCATGAATCCATCATTTGCAATCTGGGGACAAGATTTTATGTTTCCATTTCTATATATTTATGATGCATTTATGAGTCCTTATGTAAATACAAACACATATAACAAATAAAGAACTACATAATGTATAAGAGGAAACATTTTGAAAACTGAAGAACACCAAGGCTATCTTTATCTGTCACCAAGGTTACAAGAAGTTATAAAGACAACTGCCCCTAGCAATAATGTATTTAAATAAAACATTCCATTATGGTGCAATTTTATTTCTCCAAAACTCATATAATAAGGAAAGATGAGACAAATTGCTCCATTTGTGAGTAATGGAAGAAAGAGAGTCTTTTCAGCCTGCCCCAGTGTATTTGTTATCAATGATCTAATTTTCTTCAATGTATGCCAGAATCACCCGCAAAAAGACATGGAATAGAACTATAGAGTTGTTAGTTATTATATTACAGTAACTTCTTAAAGTTTATTTTTGGAATTAAGTGAAACAATGTATGAAACTATCACACGTATAACAGAAATAAGGCTCATTTGAATAGCATTTTAAGAATTAACAGGTCTGTGTAATCTGAAACCCCAAATCTTAAATGAAATTGCCAGAGTCTTTACTTGGATGGTGCCTGCATAACAGGTTTTGTATAATGCAATTTTTGCTCATTCAATCCACATTATGAAAAGAGGACTATATATGCCATTCTGTTTAATAATAAAGGACTTATTTCCATACGTAAACTATAAATACAATACAGAGAAGATCTGATTTCACTCTCTAGAAAGACGTGGAGTTCTTATCTAGGTTTGTGTAGGATTGTTTTTTTTTAAATGTTCTGTTCAACGTCTGCCTCTTTTTGTCTTTCTTTTTTCTTTTTCTTATTTTCCTTTAAGAGGCTTTGTGGGTTTTTGTTTATTTGTTTTTTGCAGTGAACATGGCATTAAAAACGATACTTTTTTGTTTCAAGTTTTTACTTAAATTCTAGTTAGTTGATATAAAGTATAATATTGGTGTGGGCACTAGAATTTAGTGATTCATTACTTGCATATAATATCCCGTGCTCATCACGACAAGTGCCCTTCTTCATACCCATCACCCATTGTGATTTAAGCTCTTTGCATCCCATGTCAGTGGGGCTGGAGTGTGTTTTTCTAGGTATCAGTTTTCTGACACATAGTTTACACTAGTAATTCTTGTGGGTTTTTTTTTTCTTATCTCTCAAATAAATTTTAATAATTTCACCTTCTAGCATTCTTTATCTCTGACTTTTCTTCTTTTACATAATTTAACCAGGTTCTCTCATCTACCCCCTCTACTTCCCAACTATTAGGACACCTCTTTTTGGTCTCTGAATTTTTTTCAGCCAGGTCGATCTCCTGGCTTCAGACACATTTTCTTTTTCAGCTAATTAGTAAGCCTAAGAGCTTGGATGGCTCAAAGACATGTTGAAGTTAGCCTGTACAGAAAATAATCCATCAACACTTTCCCCGAGTCATTTTTCCTTTCATATCCTCAATTTTTGTGCCATAATCCTATGTGTCATCCTTGACTGTTTGCTCTAAATCTGTTCACAGTATATGCAAAGCTGGAACAAATCTACAGCTGACTCTCAAATAGCAGGTTTGAACTGCTCAGATCCACTTAGATGCAGATTTTTTTTTCAATAAATACAGGACAGTATTACAAATGCATTTTTCTTATACTTTTCTTATCATTTTCTTTTGTCTAGCTTACTTTACTGTAAGAAAACAGTATATAATACAAAGCATACAAAATATGAGTTAATCAGCTGTTTATGTTATCAGTAAGGCTTCCTGTCAACAGTAGGCTATCAGCGGTTAAGTTTTTTGGATAGTCAAAGTTATATGAAGATTGTTGACTGTGTAGGGGGTTGGTGCCCCTACTACGACCTTTGGAATCTTCCTTCACCTGCATTTCCCCATCCCAGTTCCCACCAGTATCTTCTTTGGCCTAGATTATCGTGACAGGATTTTAATCGATTTTCTATTATCTAGTCTAAACTCCAGTAATCCAATCTCCATACAGCAGCCAGGGTCGTTTTCATACAGACAAAATTGGATGTCCGTCCCCTCCTTAAACTCCTTCTTAAAGCTTAAATTACTGCTTATATTTTAAACTAGTTGCCCCCTAAGCTTATAAATCTTCCAGTTTCTAAGTCTCTGGCCTACATTTACTTCTCTGTATCATCTCTTGCTACCAGCACCATTTTCTTCCCTATCAAACCATACATACACAACACCTTAAGTTTCAGCCCTCATTCCACCACGTTAGAATATATAATTATGTAGTGAAATATGTGGTTGCTAAGAAACTTACTCTAATCACTGGATCTTACTTAAGAGGTTGCTCCCTCTGCTTAGAACCCATTTCCCCCAACTCCCCTACTTCCCACCCACTCCCCAAATCCTTTGTCCTTCCCTACTCAGCTTATATGAATTTTTTTCAACCCCTGTACCCAGTCTGTATAGGTCCCCCTCACTTCCCATGACATAGTGTTAACAGCTACTGCAGTATTTCCAAACCTCACTGTTGAGACTTTTTTTTTTTATTTAAAGATTTTATTTATTTATTTGAGAGGAAGAGCAAGAGAGGGTGCATGCACAGAGGGAGAGGGAGGAGCAGACTCCCTACTGAGCAGGGGGAGTGGGAGAGAGGGAAAAGCAGGCTTCCTGCTGAGCAGAGAGCCAGATGCGGGGCTCAATCCCAGGACCCTGGGATCATGACCTGAGCTGAAGGCAGACGCTTAACTGACTGAGCCACCCAGGCGCCCCGTTGGCATCCTAAATTAAAGAAGAGAATATAACAAAGAAAATTCTAAAAAATGCACTAACTCATTGATTTAGACCTTTTATTTTTTAAATATTTTACTTATTTATTTGACAGATAGAGGAAGAGAGAGAGCACAAGCAGGGTGAGTGGCAGGCAGAGGGAGAAGCAGGCTCCCGCTGAGCAGAGAGCCGGATGCGGGGCTCAATCCCAGGACCCTGAGATCCTGACCTGAGCTGAAGGCAGATGCTTAACTGACTGAGCCACCCAGGCGCCCCTGTTGACTATCTTTTTACTTGTCTTCATCTCTTACTCTCATACAATTTTCTATTAGCATTGCACATTAAATGATTTTTAAGATGATTTTTTAACCATTCAAGTCATCACATATCATATTCTATTGGCTATCAATCAATTTCTGTATTTATACCACAAATCATCATGGAGATGTATAGGCAGAGAGATATGTTTAATAGGTCATAAATTAAGTATATATTCTGTGAGACCTCTTATTGGTTAATTTCCTATTTCTAAAATAGTAGATTAGATAGCCACGGTAAATTATTATAAAATTTATCAGTAATTTGTTTATGGAGACAGAGACCCTAAGTATTTAGATGATTTTGGAATGTACTTTTCACACTGCTTTCCAAAACAATATACCAATTTGGATGATCAACTATAACATACATAAGTGCTCAATTCACTGTTCTCCCAATAGGAGGGATTGCACTTATTTTTAATATAGTGGTTAATTGGGTACTGTAAAATATTATAGAATTTTTAACTTTTATTTCTCAATTTACTGGTGTAAGAACATATTTACTTGTTCTCCCCCATTTGTATTTTATCCTTTGTCACCTATTACCTCACTTACCCATTCATCCAATGGACTGTGGAGTAATATATATCAATTTTTATAACTATCTTATAACAAGTGTTATAACAAATTTATTATAACAAATAATTTTCATGTTCTGGGCACTTAAAATTCCCTTGAATATTTTCTTTGCATTTAATTCTTTAGTTTACATTTCTGTGAAGTTTGAGTATAGTATACATGTTCATATTCAAATCTCTTCATTGTATCACTTACTAAGTTAAAGAAAATTTTACCCATTTTAAGTTAGTAAGTTATCCCCCAATTTAGAATTTGAAAATATCAGTATGGTTATCTTTTATTTTTAACTGAATTTTTTCACTTAATTATTTAATCCATTTAAATAAATTATTTGAAGTTTATCTTTTTCTATAATGTGGGATTAAGATCTATTTTTTCAAAATAATCTATTATCCTCATTCCTTTTTATTATTTCCAGTGGTATCTTTATGCTTTAATAAATGTTTACATATAAAAGGGTCTCTTCCTGAACAATATCTCCTTTTCCACTGGTAATCCTATTTATTTCTAACCTGTTACCGCATGGCACTATTAATTTTTATATGTTACAGGGCAAGTCCACCATCTTCCCCCTTTCCTTTTGAAATGATTTCTTAAAGATAATTGATTTTCTTAAAGATCTATGTAATCTTTAACATAATTTCTTAAGTCCTTTCAAAAAAGTAATTTTGATTGAACTTGTATTATTCCTTCAAATGCATGAGTGCAATTCCGAAATTCTCCCTTTAAGGAATTTAGTCTCTCTCAATTATTATGTATATTTCCTATTTGGTAGTCAGGAAAGTGATTAGTCTTGTATATAACTACCATTACTGCGTATATTTATTAGTTTAGATTAAGATGATTTAATTGGGGGGGCGCCTGGGTGGCTCAGTTGGTTAAGCGACTGCCTTCGGCTCAGGTCATGATCCTGGAGTCCCAGGATTGAGTCCCGCATCAGACTCCCTGCTCAACAGGGAGTCTGCTTCTCCCTCTGACCCTCCCCCTCTCATGCTCTCTCTCTCTATCTCATTCTCTCTCTCAAATAAATAAAATCTTTAAAAAAAAAGATTTAATTGGGGTTAATAAGTATTATTATAAAAAAGGCACTCTCCCTTTTTAATATGACCTAAATCTATTGAGTTTGCAATTTTTGTCAGTAGAGCATCCAAAAAGTTTAATGACATATACAAAAATATTTCCGGATCATTTTTCTTAAAGATGTATTGATTTATTGGAGAGAGAGAAAAGAGTGCACAGGGAGGAGGGGCAGAGGAAGAGGAAGAGGGAAAGAAAAACTCAAGCAGATTCTGTGCTGAGCACAGAGCCCACACAGAGCTCGATCTCAAGACTCTGAGATCAGACCTGACCTGAAACGAGAGTCAGAATCTTAACCAACTGCACCCTCCAGGTGCCCCCAGGTTATTTCTGAAGTCAAGGAGGTTTTCCTGAAATTTTGGTCAAAGATAAATAGCTATTCACTGAACTCCTAAACTGAATATTAATGATGAGATGTGAAGGTGCTGCAATTAAATTCTTAAAGGTAGACTAATTAAAGATACACTGTAATACTGATGAAGAATACGGGTTCTGGAGCCAGACTTCCAGAACAGATTCTCTTCTTCATCTATACCTACTGCTCCCAAAGTGTGATCCACAGACCTTGGGAACTCCTAATAACCTTTCAATCCTTGACAACTTTCTCATCCTTGAGCACATGTCTTTTTAATATTCTGTGTGACAAAATGGGAAGTATACATTAAGAAATTTCTTATATACACCAAAATATGATAAATGTTCAAGGAAACCCACTTATGTGATAATTTGATTTGTGAGTTGAATAACTTTTTTCAAAGAAAACCATTTTTACTTGGAAAAATGACATAACAGATAATCTATGAATACTCACACTGGGCTGCTGAGCAAACAGATTCTCAGATTCAATGAAGTGGCTCTGTATCTTCAAGTAAAACAAGAGAAAACTAGTTGTCGTCAATGGTAAAATCTGAGCTTTCTCATAAAAATTAGAATTTTGGAAAACTTTTATATGCCACTATGCACTTGATAGCTTTCCAACATTTGAAGATTTACTGATAAGATTGGTGGTGATATTAACAAAATTGGTCTATTAAAAAAATAACAAAAGAAGTTGAGTATTGGAAGATCTATATAACTTAGTGATTCAATATTTTTCAAATGACCAAAGCATAGGATACAATACCAGACATGAGTAAAAGATTCACTGAAAGTACAATAAAAACATGGATTTTAAAATAATGTAGTATAGAAATTTCATTGATACGCTTTATCTTCTACATTGCAACTAACCAGCATTTTAGAAACTAGCATTTGCTGAGTTCTACCACAGTATCAAAGAAGAATATACAAAACTATCTAGAAAGGCTAATAATACACTTGTCCCTTTTTAACCTCATCTGTATCATGAGGTCATTTTTCTTCCTGTACTCAACAAAAACTACAAATAACAGATTGAATGAAGAAGCAGATAGAAGAATATATCTATCTTCTTTTTTAACCAGATTTTTTTTTTTTCTCTAAAGCTTACAGCACCCAGTATTTCCAGGTGGTCTTCCATCCAAGTATTAACCATGTTTGACCCTGTTTAGCTTTCCAGGTCAGAGAAGATCAGACCTGTTCAGGGCGGTATGGCCATAGACCTAAACCAGATATTAAAGAGATCTGAAAATGTCAAAACAATGCCACTCTTTTCAATATTGTTTTTGCTTTGTAAAAAATATATTTTGGCTAAACATAATTTGTGTTTTAAGCTACTATTTAATAAGTATTATGAAAATTTGTCAATTTTAGCTTCTAATAGATTAAGCATAAATTGATTAGCAAACATAAACAAAGCTTTTTGGGGTCCTTAAGAGTATAAAGAATTACTGAGGGAAAAAGAAAAAGTCTAAGAGCCACTGATGTAAACCATTTGATCTATATATAGAGCTAACAATAGTATCTATATCATGTAAGGATTGATGGGTAGATAAATGTAATACTTTAAGTGGATTAACTAAAGTATAGGAGGCTAGATGCAGCCTTGAGGAACCTAATAGAATAAATTGCATAAACAATTGTTAAAATATTAAAAGTTGTTTTTGTAGACAAACCCTATCAGATATCAATACTTATTATAAAACTATTATTATTCAGACAGCATAAAACTAAAGCAAGTAGAACAACTATATCAATGTAACAGAAGAGACAGTCTACAAAGAAACACACACATAAAGAGTCATACATGACAAAGATAATACTTCATTGCAGCAAGAGATAGATAAATTTTTCAATATATGGTGCCAGGTCAACTGGATCAAAAAGGATCAAAAGGAATTCTTGTCCTACCTCACACTCTAGCAAAAATAAATTTCATATGGATTATAGAGCTAAATGTGTATGATTAAAAAATAAAGTTTAAAAAAATAAATGAATTATAATCTTATGATTTGATTATGTAAGTTTATTACTTCTAAACAGGATGGAAAATCTCTAAAAATGAGAAAATTAGATTCTATTAAAAGTTAATTATTTTTATCAATAACACAATAAAATGGATTATTCTCACAAATATAAGAAGTAAAAGAAATCTGAGGCAAAAGACACATTTTATGTGATTTTACTCAGATAGTGTTCAAAAAAAGTCAAAACTGGAACACCTGGGTGGCTCAGTCAAGCCACCAACTCTTGGTTTCAGCTCAGGCTGAGACCTCAGGTGGTAAGATGGAGACCCGCCTCAGGCTCTCTTCTCAGTAGGAAGTCTGCTTGAGCTTCTTTCCCCTTCCATGTCCCTCCCCTTCTGCTCTCTCCACACACACACTCACTCTCTCTATCCCTAAAATAAATTTAAAAAACTAAAAAAAAAAAAAAGTCAAAACCAATGCCTGATTCTGGAACTCAAGATTGTGATTACCTTTGGTCTGTGTTGTCTAGAAGAAAGGGTATGGCAGCGTTCTGGGGTTATGGTATTGTTTTGTTTCTTGATCTGGTTGCTAGTCACATAAGCATGCTCAGTTTTTGAAAATGAATCATATATGCTTTTGATTTGTAAATTTTTCTTATTCAATATACTTTAATAATTTTAATAAACTGATACCCTAAAATATTCATTTTTAGGAGAACATAGGAAATTAATAAAAAATAAGTGGCATTACTTTACAAATATCTGAATTTATATGTATAAATATATAAAGAATAAATGAAAATAAGAAATCACAACATGATGTTGGTTTCAACTTAGATATTCAAGATATTTGAGCATAAAACTACTAAGAGATTTGTTTTTGACACAGTGCTTATGTTCTGGATAATAAGAAAGAGTTCCAGAATCTTAATTTTATATAGTACATGATTAAGGTGTTTTATGAATTTTTCAAATGCTGAATGTGCTTATAGTAATTTTGTTCTGCTATTAAAATAGCTAATATCAAATAGCTTTAGAGAATTTTAAATTTTGATTGATGGATAGGTATTATGACAACATTACTGATTAAAATATCTAGGGGGTGCCTGGGCGGCTCAGTCGTTAAGCGTCTGCCTTCGGCTCAGGTCATGATCCCAGGGTCCTGGAATCGAGCCCCGCATGGGGCTCCCTGCTCAGCAGGAAGCCTGCTTCTCCCTCTCCCATTTCCCCTGCTTGTGTTCCCTCTCTCACTGTCTGTCTCTGTCAGATAAATAAAATCTTTAAAAAATAAACAAATAAACAATGGACTTTTTGTTTGTTTAATTTACTTTTATGTTTTCTGGCTGATTTTATGGAATCTGCGTTGCTCTTCCAGCTTCAAATTGAATCTAATATAGGGTAAATGTACAGGTAAAATACACTAAGAGATCATTTATTTTTTCAATTCTTCATTCAGCCCACAGATGTTTAGTTGGCCAGACAATATACTAGAGAAACAGTTGTGAACATGGCAAACGCAGTTCCTGTCTCTCAACCCTGGCTGCACATTAGAATTAAACAATCCTGTTGTATAGAATTGAACAATCCTGTTTCAGAGCAACTGAAACAAACCCTTGAGGTTGATGTCTAGGCACCTGTATTTTTTAAAGCTCACTAAGCAATACTGTTGCACTGAGGGTTGCTCAAAGAAATGTTTTAGATTTAGTGACTATACTTAACCTGTAAAAGCAATATTTTGGAGAAAACTAGCATGCTTTCCTACGACCTTATCCCACCTCACTCAGTTAAGTGAATAACTTACCTTCAATGCTTACCTTAATATATTGTTTCTTAAAATAATCAATATATATATATTGTGTACTTTTTTATTGTGGTAAAATATACATAAAATTTATCATCCTAACCATTTTAGTTGTAAATAACTAACTGGTATGTTTTTAAAGGAAGAAGAAATTTGTGAACTGCCAATAACTATATACTAGTTTCTGTGTGTAGTAATGACATTGAACAAAAAGTTAGTAGTCTCCAAAAAACTCCACTGGTCAAGTGTTTTTTGTTTTTTTTGGTTTTGGTTTTGGTTTTGGTCAAGTGCTTTTGGTGGGTGGGGGGTAAGGGGCAGTATATGTACCTTGCTCTCTGTTCACTAATAAATAAATTACATAAAATCATACTGATACTATAAATTGTATTAGTATAAAGCAAACAAGTGTATTACCTTTAGATTTTGATTAAGTACATTGGTAACAAAACAACCACAACTTATAAAAATCATGGACCAAACATTCATCATCTCTCGGGTCTCATATTTGCAAGGGTCCCTATGGCTCATCTTCCTGAAATCATCCCTTCTATTGGTGTATTTATTGTTTATAAATAAGCACACTTAAGCCCAGAGACATAAGGTGAAACAGAGGTCTCAGCTACATAACAGCACCAAGACTAATTTATAGGTTTGTGAATCCTGCATTCTTTCCTCTGCTTACGTAAGTCCTTAATAAAATCCCTTTATACATCTACAAATAAATGCAAGGCCAATAGAATTAGATAGTTTCAGCTAAGCTATTCATTCATTTTTCACCCATTCTGTTGTCATTCCCTCTCTACTTGCTTTCCATTTTGTCTTCTTTCTTTCTCTTCCTCTTTTCTTTCCTCACTATGTTACAATTCTGTATTTGGTTTTCTTTAATCTATTTGCACAGCAAGGCTGCCTTTGGCTGCCAGCCAACCTTTACTTTCTGTGAGGGAGACAAGTGCCCTTTGGTATGTGTAATGTTGCTGTTTTCTGTTCTTGAAAAAGTCAAACTGAGAGTATATTCAGCCAGCACTTTTTCCAGCTCATTTGGACAGAGATGTTTCTTCCTCAGATTTCCTTCAGAAAGTGACTTCAAGCAAGCTCAGCCTCTGGACTTTGAATGTTATGATTGAATCTGGCTTTCCAGTTCAGACATATACTAATTTAATCTGCTGACCTTTCGCCTTCCTGCCTCATTTTCTACAAACACTTAACCGTGGGCAGCCATTTCATCTTCAATAGCTTCCGGTCCCCTGTGGCATGTTACCCTCATAGAATACATCCAAACAAAACCAAATGAATATGATCAAATAATGCTTATGGAATCTATGGGGATTTTACTAACAAATTAATATTTGGAAAATATAATTAATGGCAATGGCCTGATGGCCACTGACTTCACACTAACTTAATGGAAAGACAGGAGTGGTTTTGCTTTTTAAACCTACTGTTTTGAGTAACTAACAATGAAAGTGGTACCCATAACTTCCTGTAAAACAAAAGTAAAAACCTATAGTAATAAACATAAGATGAATGCAACAAAGCATAGGATTTCTGTTAATGACTTGCTTGGATATTTGTATATATACAATAAACATTAACAAAATGTATATATAAAACACACTAATTATATATACATTATAATTGTATATATGTATATATAATATATATTAATAGGTACATACACACACATGCACATACATTGTCTTTCAGTTAAAAGGGTTATAATTCATGCTTTTCCCATAGTCTTTTTTACCCTCTACAAATAGGCCCAACTAAGCATTTTCTCAAAACTGCACCTAATACTATAACTCTGCAACATTTATGTGTATTCAGCATACCTGAACTATCTTTTCAATGTCCCCTAAGATTTTGTGTTTCTGCCTCCTAGCCACATTTTTATCTCCAGTGTTCTTTGAGATGGCTAAGAGTATTTCCTAATATTAAATTTAAATTTCTGCTCTTGGTTTGTTTGATAATGGAAAATTATGTGTTTTACTCTATAATATTAATTAATATTAAATTCATATTAAAAATATTTTAATATTTTAATATTAAATTTAATATTAAATTTAAATTTCTGCTCTTGGTTTGTTTGATAATGGAAAATTATGTGCTTTACTCTATATCCTTTTAGATATAAAATTGATATTTTTCTAGGTTTTCACATAAGTTGTCCAGATATATACTTAACTTTTCTTCCTGACTTTAAAAAGTATGTTTGTATAAACTTTAATTTTGAAGTATTAGAAGAGGTCAACTTTAAGTGTAAATTAGTTGGATTAAATGCTGGATGTTTGCATAGAAGGGATTTGCTCTCCCAAAACCTGAGGCACAAATTAATTCAGAATGTTAGCTTACCTTTGAGCATAAGGGAGCTACAATTGAATATAAAATCCCTAATTCAATTTTCACCTGGGTGTTTTAGACTCAAATCCATTTTCTCACTGCACTTGAAAAGTACACTGAAGAAGATTTGAAAACGGAATCAAAGTCAAGTGCAAATTCTTTCTGAAAAGAAACCTCTTATTTCCATAATTAACTTGATTGTTTACAAAAATTTATATAAACACAGAAGGAGAGTTTTCAGAGCCTTTGAAATTTGAGCCTGTATGAGTAGATAGGTAAATGGCTAGAAGAGTGGAATATTGATTGAATTCTTAGTTGATTTTTTTAAATCACCTAAAACCTGTTTTTTCTATATACCTTTGTTTTAATCTTTTTCACTCAGTTGTACAAATTAGGTATTAAAAAGTTTTAGATGGGGCATCTCGGTGGATCAGTCGTTTTAAGTGACAACTCTTGATTTTGTCTCCAGTCATGATCTCAGGGTCCTGGGATTGAGCCCCATGGCAGGGCTCTGTGCTCAGCGAGTAGTCTGCTTCTCTCCATCTCCCTCTGCCCCACCCCCCACTCACATGTGCTCCTAATCTCTCTAAAATAAATAAATATTTTTTTAAAAAAGTTTAGATATGTTTTTTTATCTAGTGACCAGGATATAAAAACAATCTCTTATGGGATGTGTTTCTAGAACTTAAAAATTTGAACAAATGGATGATTCAACTTAAGCATCTGCCCATATGGATTTCTTCAATACATGTAAACATTAAAAAATGTCACATTTTGTTATATTTATAAACTAAATTTGATCTAATCAATGGCTACCTGCTAAGATTAATAGGATATATAACCTCATCCATTGTGACGTAGGAGGTTCTTCTCTTTGACAAGAAGAGGAAAAAGAAAGGAAAGGGAGAGGAGGAGAGAGGATGGAGAAAATAAAAGAATAAACAAACCACGGGAATTAGGTAAAGACCTTTGATCTCCATTTTACTATGGACAATTTTAAGACATTGTCCAACAGTGGCTTTATTGAAATGTGGCTTGATTGGATTTTAGTCTCCCCAAAATCCCTATCATCACCCCAAAAAACAAGCTAAAACATATTTTTGTTTGTTTACTACACAAAATCAGTTTCAAGAAAATTAAATCTCTTAACTTCTCTTTCCAACTTCATTCCCAGTGGTAAATATCTCCAGGGAAAAATTAAAATGTTGCTCCTCTTGACTAAATTTTTATGATCTACTTGAACCTGGTGGTTCTTTAGCCAATGACAGTTATGACCTCCATGCCAAGTCACTAAAAAATTACTATAGTTTCCAAGACCAAAGTGCTTATTTGCTCCCATCGGAGGTCCTCTAAACTTGAGAAATTCTGTGGGAGGAAGCAAAGGAATCTGACACTCCTGTAACCTGCTATCTCTCCATTTATCTAATTTTGGAGAACTAAACTCTCTTGTTATATTGAAACATTCACCTCACCTTGACCTTGCCCAGGTTCCATAGTTAAGAACTGAGACTCTAGGAGTGTTGAATAAACAAACGAACTAGCCAGTTAAAGGCCAGGGAACTTTGTGAGGGAAAAAGTAGTTAGTTCTAAGAATGCAGGTCTTTGTCCATGGATAGTTGTTAACTTCAGCACAATACATGCTACGGAGACATTACTCTCTTCCTATCATTTCTTGTGGTTTTTCTATAGAGCTAAGGAGAGCATTTACTCTTGAAAAGAAATAGGTCTTATAAGAAATCTACATCACTGGGTGTAATTCTTTCTTCCAATAGTGAGAATAGTAGTCTTTTTTATACATTTCAATGTACTGAATAGAAGGTAAGCTAACCCAACATCATTACCTTCAGTAGAAGGAGATGACACTGCAGTGATATATAAAGTCTATAACTCTTAATAAATGGCCATTTATTTACTTTTTATTGGCTATAATTAAAAATAGATATGAACATCCATTTCTTCTATATTTTTCAAAATTTAGTTATATATGAAAGTAAAATATATTTTAGACATTTAAGAAGTATTTAATGAAACACTGTAACTGTTTTCTTAGTAAATTCACCAGTAGCTCTTAGGATAAATAATCTGGCCAAGACTCCTTTTATGGAAGCAAGAAAACAAATTTTAAATTTATGTCACTTTGATCAAAGTTACAAATATCATAGTGATTCACTTAATTCATTGAACTTGGCCTTAGATTAGTTTTGTCTGCTAAAAAACAAACAAACAAAAACCTACAAAAATTCAAATATACTTCAAAGATCAATCTTTCTAAAAATGGAGATACTCTTAAAAATTCTCATTAATTAAAAAAAAAAAAAAACTAAGAAAATTCCACAATGTGTCAGACACTTTGTTGGTAATTTGGGAAGATTTTTCCCCCAAATAAGAAATTTCAAATCTACTTTGTGTTCTACTATCAAAGGAGCAGATATGTAATCTCCCAGAGAGATCACACTGATAAGTACAAATTTAACTTGGATGCTTAAATTTTAGCCTACTTTGTAACCAGGGAATCAATGAGAAACACTTCCATTTACCCCAGATTTAAATAGCCATAGTATCCAAATTCTAAAACAGATTACTTAATTGAATGAGAGAGTTACTAACTTTTCTGTTGGGGAGAACATTTGCCTTTATGATGAAAAAATTTTGCTAATATCTGATCCTATGATCAGTAAGAAATTAAATTACTCCATATAATATTTTACATTGTCTTAGCAAGCAAAGATTTTAAAGTTAATCTTTCATGAAAGCATATACTGTTCTGTCAAGTCTCTTCTAAGAATTTCTTTTAGTTCCCAAATGATTTTCATAAGTTAGACTTGAAATGTCTTCTCCTCAGTAGATAGGACCTTATTTCAGTTTTCAGTATTATACTATTGAATCGTCTTCTCATGAGAATGCTTCTTAGTGAAATTTTACTTTTAGTTTTACAGATATGCGAATGTAGTATGAAATCTAGAATTAAATTTGCTCACATTTGTGAGTTTGTTATTTTTTAAAAATTTTATTAGATGAAAATTATAGGGCAAAAGTTTTCTTTATTTGCTTAGGTTAGAACATAAATCTATTCATAATTAAAGTATAACATATGTACATTAATATAAGGCAGGACATTCCCCCCCCAAAATCATGTCTAAAAAGTAAAAAAGTCATCTTTTAATTCCTTACAAAGTCTTTCATGTTAACAGTGTGCTCTCAGTTTATTTTATATTAATTGTGTGAAAGGTGCATTAATTTGAACTTCTTTCGATCAAAGCTAATATTGGGTGCTACAGAGGTCTTCCGTTGAAATTCCATTAAAAGAAAAGATGAACAAGACTATCCCACCATCGGTACCGCTGGGCATGACATAGCAATTTTCAGTACATATTGTCACTGTAAGTCAGTCTATATTAAAAATGTATTTAAAGGAAATAGTTTAGTTCTTATGGAGTAGCTTGCAACAGCCACAACAATCACAATTGGAAAAGTTAGAAAATCAACCAACCAAACAAAATACAAAGTTAAAGGAATTGGAGAACTGTTGAGTAAAACAAATCTAGAGGCATATCCTAGAGAGTAAGTAGGGAAGCGGGCAGAGGTGTGAAGACCCTTTACCTCTCTTCCTCCCTAAAGATGTATGTTTATTCTTAGTGCTAATCCCCTCAGAGGAGCAAAGAGTGGAGTCCAATATTCTATAACTGGAATATGATAGAAACAAACTTGAAGGGGGCATTCTGGTTCTGATTACATGCTTTTGGCTGCTAGGCTACATTAGCTGCTGATTAAAAAAAAAAAAAATTAAGACCAGTGTGAAGGAAACAAAAATATACTTCTGGCTAAGAGAAATAAACTCAGGCAAAAGAATGCATATCGGGTGCCTGGGTGGCTCAGTTGGTTAAGCGACTGCTTTCGGCTCAGGTCATGATCCTGGAGTCCCGGGATCGAGTCCCACATCGGGCTCCCTGCTAGGCAGGGAGTCTGCTTCTCCCTCTGACCCTCCTCCCTCTCATGCTCTCTGTCTCTCATTCTCTCTCTCAAATAAATAAATAAAATCTTTAAAAAAAAAAAAAGAATGCATACCATTTTCAGTTTCATAAAGATGTTAGTTTTCTCTCAATTAAAATTTAGTTTTAATGTCCTACTAATAGGCTTTTGTTTTCTGTTTTGAACTGGACACAGTTTATCTAAGTTTATGTGGGGAAAACAAAAATCAATAATAATCAGGAAATGCCTTAAAAATAAGAACTACAGGATTAACTAAAATTAACAGGAATATATACAGAGTAAAGTTTAATTTCAAGTTCTAAAACATTATGGTACTGTAATTATGCAGAAGCCTAGACACAGAACCAAATATATGTTGTAATTCAGTATTGATAAAGGTTACATCTCAAACCACTGTGTAACATCCAAATTATTCAGTAAATTGTATCAATTGGGTAGACACTCAGAAAAAGTAGATTACTCATACCAAATTCCATGATTAACTCAGATGAATTATGTTTAAACAAAATGTAAATAATGACTATTTCTTTATAGCTGGGGAGAAAATCTTTCTAGTTATAGAAGCTATAAAAGATAAGTTTACTTTTAATACTAAAAATATTCCATTGCAAAAGAATGAGAAGTGTGTATAATATGTGATATGTTAATTTTTAAACTTTTATGTACTATTAAAAACTATAAATTAAGATTCACAATTTATATATTTGGAAAAGGGCAAAACCCTATACTTAGAAATTAATAAAGAAAAAAAGTAGAAAGATGATTGGAGAATATGAACACATAGAAAAAGATACTGAAATGACTTAAAAGCTATGAAAAAACAGCTTATAATAGAAAAATGCAATTTAATATTCTCCTATGACATGTTTCGCACTTATCACATGGACAAATTTTCATAGCACATTTCATTCATAAAATTATGGGGGAAACAGGCCATCTTATGATTATTCATTAACATGTAACTAATGTGATTTACATTGAGAAGTGGGCAGATCCATTTAGATTTTTTATAAAGTATAACCTTTGACTCAGTAGTTTTACTTCCTAGAACTTGTAGAACAGAATCTTACATACATACGCAACTATTGATTGGATCATGGTTTCTAATAATATTGAAAACAACTTTAATATTAATCCACAGAGTACTAGCATAATAAATTAAGATCCATCCACATAGCTGAATGTTTAATACTTTGTAATAGGAAAAATTATAATAGAGAAAACATTGTATTTTAAAATGTAATCTTAAGAGGTTATGTAAAATTATCACAGAAAATTAATCAAAATTATTAATCAACCATTATTTAGCAACATAAAAGGTCCTACAAAGGGGTAGAGATAAAAATTTCTTATGAATGGGTAGAATCATTAATAAACCACTACTATCTTCAAATCAATCTTAAAAGCAGAATATCCCACTTTCTTTTAAAAAAAAAGGGCAAAAACCACATGTGGCTGGCATCTTCTCTCATCAATATCTGAAAGTTCTATCAAATAGAGAGATGGATATATCTGAAATGTTTAACATTTTAAGGTTCCAGAAAGAATCACTGACAGACTAAGTGGTTATATGGTAGTTGTTGAGAAATGCCACTCAGAGCTGCATAGGCATGGACTATTTGGATGAAGGAAACACCTATGAAGAAAAAGAAGAAACCATGTTGTACCACACCTGGCACTCACCATGATTGTCGATTTCTCCCATGGGAAGCAATTTTGTGTTTCAGAATTCTGTTACTTAAGCAATTTTGTATTTCAGAATTCTGTTACTTGCAGTGTTAACATTTAAAGTCTCATTTTGTAAAGACCTACATCTTTAAATTAAGATTGAAAGAAGGTTTTCACTTCTGGGAAGTCGGAATGGGAAATAAATGAATGGGCTAATTGCAGCTAAAACAGCTGAGAACAATAAGAGAATGTTAAGTCATTTTAAGAACTATCGTTATTGCCATAACCAAGGTGTGTAATATCACAGTCTAGATGAGAGAAGGCCTAGTAAATCATGAATACAAAACTATTTAATTTTCATTTATCATGGAATCCATCACAAATTATAGATAATTCACACAAATATAAATCGTAATACTATTCTTAAGCAAGAATTATTATTTAGGTAGAGTGCTTAATTCAACATTTGATATTATGTACAACTAGCAAAAAAGGAACAGAAAAATATAGATTATGATAAATTATTCAAGCTATGGAAATATATGCAAATCAATGAAGTTTGAAAACTGAATTCTGTAAAAGTAGCACATAAGTTATAAAACAATATAGTCCTCAGCAGAAATGAAACAATTAGAAATGCAAATAGGTGAAAGTTCTAGTCTTTATTAATGTTAACGCACTACAGTAATTAAAAATGAGAACACTTTACATTTTACTCAATTTTAAGCAAAAATCCAAAATGACAATGCATCTTGGAATAAGAATCTTTCATTATTCTGTCTTGAATGGATGCTGAATCGTAAGATAGGGAAAAACTGTAGTGTTAACTGAAGAGATGTATTTATCCAATTATAAATTCCTTAAAAATGTAATACACTTGTTATTTAGTAGAAGAACAGTCTAAATTATGCAGTGGCATTTTATTCAATTAAAGTTGTGGATCTAAGTAAGCTAAAGTCAAATGACCAAATCAAATTGACAATTTCAAGGCTTTCCATTACTATGTTTTTTGTTTATTTGAGAGAGAGAAAGAGAGAGAGCACACAGGAGCAGGGTTAAGGGCAGAGAGAGAGGGAAAGAGACAAGCAGACTCTCTGCTGAGTGGGGAGCCCATCTCAAGAGGTTGGATCCAAGGACCCTGAGATCATGACCTGAGCCAAGTCAGATGCTTAACAGACTGAGCCACCCAGGCACCCCCTATCTTTTTATTTTAACTTTTAGGGAGCAACAAGGAGAAAGCTAGGGCCTTTTCTAACATTTATTACCTTAAGTGCCAAATATTAGGATAATTGGAATTACTAGTTATCTTAATCTGTCTTGGATGCAATAACAAAACACCACAGACTGAGTAGCTTTCAAACAACAGAAATGTATTTCTCACAGGTTCTGGGGGCTGAGAAATCTGACATCAGTGTTTTAGCATGGTCAGGTGAGGGCCCTCTCCCATGCTGCTGACTTTTTATATCCTTAACATGGTAGAAAAGCCTAGGGAGCTCTGTGGGATCTCTCTTACAAGACCACTAAAATTCATAAGGGCTCTACACTCTTGGCCTAATCATCTCCCAAAGACCCCATCTACTAATGCCATCACCTCTGGAGGCTAGGATTTCAACCTGAATCTTGTGGGGGACACTAACATTCACCATAGTACCAATCTAAACCAACAATAAATTGTCCATATTTTCAAAAGTCAAATCATTGATATGATAAAGAATTTGATAATTTCAGTAATGTCACAAGTAACACATTATTCAAGATATTTTACTCATTCTAATAAAAGAAGCTCTTTATATTTAACTTAAAATGTTTTCTAAAGAATTTAGGGTTAATGAAGTGGAAACAGAGTATTTCAGATTAACACTTTTTTCCCAGAAAAAAGAAAACATAAAAGAGCACGACAAATAGGGACAAAAGACCAGTGATATTAAAGAGGCCAAAAGAAGCTCTGACTTCAATACCTGAATATAAAAATAGAGGGTTTTTTTTTTTGATGACTCAAAGAGGAATTGATATTTTTGTAATTATGTATTCTCTTAAGGTTTTTCCATTCAATCCTCAGAGCAATACAAGGTAAGTATTATTATATATCAAAGCTTCTTCACTCAAAATAAAATTTTTTGACCCCCTGAAGTAGGTAAATATTCATATCTGCCTTGAATTGATTCTTTTGGTTTCATAGCTATATTCTCTCCTTTAATTCACCATAGCCCTTGGTGAAAGATGTGTCCAGCTGAGACAATAATTTATTCAATAATATTTGCAGATGGTGAATTCTGAGCCAGATGTAGTGTTACAATTTGATAATTTGAGGGAAAAAAAAAAAAAAGGCAGACATATTTTTGCCCTTATCAGTTTGAGTATCAGTCAACTCCCTTGCTTATCTTGTGTCAAAGTTGCCACCATGGCATTAAAGCTCAGATGTTGACTTTTCCTGTGGTCAAAACTCATTATGTTCTTCAGTTCTTTTAAAATATGGACTCAGCAAGATTTTCATTGTAAACCTGTTGCTGGAACAGTGCTTTAGCTCCATAATTAATGCCCTTCTTCCTTTCATACAACCTGATTTTCATGTCTGAGGCATAGCATTTCTTGCAATGCTTGAATTCATAGTTTATCCATGTTCTGAAAGGCTGGTTTGTATTTCCTCCAAACTATTAAAAAATTCCCTTATAAATCTGAATTACAGCCTTCTGATTGATGAAATTATACATTTATTAATATTTATGTGATACAAAATATATCAATATAAATTATTTGTAAGTCAGCAATTTAATTACTTATAAAATATCTCTACGTAAATATATATTTATAAAGTCTGAAATAATTTCTTCTGGAGAATATGTCATAATGCTCCAGTCAATTTTCTAGTTGTTTGTTTTGTTTTGTTTTCTGTTGTGTGACAAGCTCAATATCCCTGCCTCAAATTTCTCTTGTTACCTGTAACTGGGGCAGGCCCCCTGACACCTGGCCCTTTTCAGAAGCAAGGAAACTTTCTCAGTCCTTGTCTGTCCACGTCTGTCAAACCACTGTCTTTTTTTATTACTCCTGGTGTAGAAGACTCTACTGAGTCAGACTGTGATGAAATTAAGAAGAGATATCGTTGAGTCAATATCAGGGTAGTAGGCCCTACTTCATTATTAAACTCATCATTTACCTTTCCAAATAAAATAGAAACAAATGAAATTTAAGAGTTCAGAGCATGCCCCTTATGGACAGCTGTGTTTCACTTTCAAAGGGTCATTCATTAGTTATGTAATACTGAGAACTTTACCTCTTAATAACTTTAGTTTCCTATGTGTAAAATGGGGATCATTAATTATACCTGCCACACATTATTTCTGTAAGGATGAAATTAAGCAGTATGCTTAATATGGTTAACATAGTGACTAGAATTCAATAAAAGTCAACCATTTCTCATGCTATTATACAGATTTTGTATCAAATTCATGCTCAAAATGTGTCAATTCAAAAATGCCAAATTTTACAATTAGTTGCAAAATAATAAAGATAAAAGTATTTTAAAACATGAAGGGTTGGTGCATATCCTTGGACTTAAAAGTTGTCATTTTCGGTGGCACCTGGGTGGCTCAGTCGCTAAGTGTCTGCCTTCGGCTCAGGTCATGATCCCAGAGTCCTGGGATTGAGCCCCGCATCGGGCTCCCTGGTCTGCGGGAAGCCTGCTTCTCCCTCTCCCACTCCCCCTGCTTGTGTTCTCTCTCTCGCTGTGTATCTCTTTCTGTTAAATAAATAAAATCTTTAAAAAAAAAAAAGTTGTCATTTTCAACTTAGTGAAATCATCAAGACACATCATAGAACTCTCTAGTATGACACCTGTCATGCTTCATTAGAAGCACATTCACTTTAAAAGTCCCATTTTAAATTTCAGATGATAAAAAGGACATTATGTGACTATGAAAGCATTGAGTCTGAAATAAGTATCAAGTGTCATCTTTTCTTTTAGAGTATTAAAAATAAACTGTTTTTTAAAAAAAAAAAAATGATTCTTCCTTATACTACCCTACTGTTCTTTCAGTTCCTTGTCTCCTCTCCTAGGTGACAGTGTGAGAGTCTTCACAAATAATAGTGAGGGTATTTTATTCAAACCCTTGGGAGAGATATTTGGGCAAAGAGTTTCATCTGAACAATCCAACCTAGGCCTATTTTTGAAGAGTATCTGCTAACTTAATTTCCCATGTGCACCAGTGAGAAAGTCTATCATGCAATGAGGCTTTTCCAACTGGAATAGGGTAGTTATTACCTGACCGTAGACTTAAAAGCTTTCCGTTCATATTGAAAACCATTGAAATATATTAGAAAATAGAGTAATTTGTGGTCTACATGGTGAGGATTAGGCCATTTTATTTTACTTTTTAAAAAGATTTATTTATTTTTATTTGGGTTGGGGGGAGGGGCCAAGGGAGAGTCTTTTAAGCAGATTCTGCACTGAGCTTGGAGCCCAATGCTGGCCCGGTCCCATGATCTTGACACCTGCACAGAAACCAAGAATCGGTTGCCCAACAACTTGTGCCAATCGGGCACACCAAGCCATTTTATTTTTATGTTGGCTTAAAAAGTAATAAAAAATGTGGCAAAATAAAATACCATAAGTAAATGACAAACGACAAACCAGAAAAATAATTTCAACTTATTTCACAAAAGGTTAATACCCATAAGTATATAAACATTTTCAAAACTAAAGGGGGAAAGACCAATTAAATGATATAAAATCAATCTAGATAATTCATAGGACAAAAGCAATATCAATAAGCCCTAGGAAAAATGTTCATGCCCTCTCATAATAAGAACATTGCAAATTAAAACTACATTGAAGGTTGTAGACTGCCTGTGTGTGTCCCCCCCAAAATTCATAATGTTGAAACATGGTCCTTCATGAGGTGGGCCTTTGGGAGGTAATTAGGGTTAGATTAGGTCATGAGAGTGGGTCTTCTTGATGGGATTAATGTCTTTATAAAAAAGAGGATGAGAAAGATTTTCCTCTTTCCACTAGATGAGGATGCAGGAGGTATCCTTCTGCAAAGCAGTAAGAGAGGCTGTCACCAGCAACCCAATGGCCTGATACCTTGATCTTAGATTTCTCAATCTCTGGAACTATGAGAGAAGTTTGTTGTTGTTCTTTTGTTTAAGCCACCCAGTCTATTGTACTCTGTTATATCAGCCAAAATCACTAGGATACAAATTACCATTTTTTCCTCTATCAATACAATACAATTATGTGAAAGTATACTCTACCGACAAGGCCTTTGGGGATCAGGCCATGTTATACATTTCTGATGAAAATGAAAAGTGTTACAAACCTATGGAGGGAGATTTTGCAATATCTATCCAAAATTACATGCATTACACCATGTGATCCACAAATGTTACCTCCAGGCCTCTGTCCCAAAGAAATACTTGTAAATCTACAAAGGAAGACGTTCATGGAAATCTTGTTTTGCAGACCGGAGTTTAGAACCATGTAAATTTTTATAATTATACAAATTAAATATCAAAGCAATCTCTAAAAACAAAATATAAAAAAAATCTGTGTGGTTAGTTGGTGGCATAATCATATGGAGAGAAAGTAGCATGATTTCAAAATATAGTAACTTGGTTGCATATCTTTTGTGGTATATACCATAAGAAAGAACTACAAAAATATTGTTAGCAGTAATAATGATATTAACATTCAGTCTTTTTTTTTTTATTCTTGTATTTCAGGATATAGCAAATGAATAATTGTGTTGATATACCTATTTTACAAACAAATTTTAATTAAATAACCAAATTCTTTTATTTTTACCTCGTGTACAACTTCCTCTACCCAGTAGTAACAGTATTTAAACTATAAGGCATTTCTTATTCTTCAGATTTCAGGGAAAGCCAATAATGTAAACCCTGGTATCTCATCATATGGAAACTAAAAAAAAAAAAAAAAATTGGTCCGGTTTTACTTATTTGGAATAGGGAAGAATAATTAGCATGAATTTCAGGTTGCTATATGGATAGTTGTCAAAACCCTCTAAAAGTCAAATTCTCTAAATGAATAACTCTTAGACCCATAATTTATTACACTGAATGCTGAATGCCACAGTGACTAAAATATTAGACTTGTTAAATTTATTAAACCAGGAGACTAATTAGACTAAGGTGGGTTTCCTGTCATGGTAGCCTATGTAAGCAAACCAAATCTAAGTCATACCTCAAGTCTTATATGCCTCAAGGTTATGAAATCAAAACATTAAGGACAACCAATTACAAATAACAAATTAGGCTTTAAGCCAGTCAGTCAAAAATGTCTTTCTTTGATTTGGCATTTTCTGTCTATACATTAAGGGCATTTTCCCCTTAACTCCTGTTGATGGAGTGCTCCCAACCTGAAAGTTCAGGTTTCGAACCACTGCCCAGTTAGAGGTTTTTTTCCAAATAAATTCTTAAAAATTTTAATATGCCACAATTTATCTTTTAACAGACTACTTTTTTGTATAAAGATTTTATTTATCTATTTGACAGAGAGAGAGGGAGTGAGCGAGCACGCACAAGCAGGGGGAGTGGTAGGCAGAGGGGAGAGAGAAACAGGCTCTGAATTAGGGCTTGATCCCAGCAGAACCCTGGGATCATGACCTGAGCCAAAGGCAGACACTCAACCAACTGAGCCACCCAGGCACCCTGATTACATTTTTAATAAAGAAGCTAATACAGAAAAAAGCCAATACTGTACCTGAAATATAATAATTTAATAAACTTTCCCTTCATTTTATGAACAAAATAGTCCTACTAGAATTTGAGGAGAAAATGCTATATGCCTTATATTATAAACATTGTCTAAATTCTAAACAGTTGACACTTCAAAATAGTAATTAAGATCTGGAAAATACTGGAAGATAAACTTTAGCTTAATTTCCCAAATAAAACTAAGTTAGTTAACAAATTTGGTTGATGTTTTGTTCAAACACATATTCATACAGTTAAAGTACATGAACCTGTCTGTATTAGGTCATAGAGTCTGTTTTAGTACAGAAACTATACCATTTCTAAGAAAGGGATGGTTTTGCTTAGATCCGCCAATAGTAGACTGTACAAATGAGAAACTCTGGAGATTCAAAAAAACTTCCAGTTTTTGCTACATTCACTTATCTAACACATTTGGATTCATGATTCATCCATAGGTAATGGAAAGTACATTAAAGTTATTTCTATACAGTAAAAAAATGTCAGATGAAAATGATATCAATGACTTAAATTTCACATGTTCTAAAAAATTGCCTATATAACAGTCATTTGAAGCAGTAAAAATCCTCCAAAATCATTGGAAAATTACTGTTTCTTAGATAGCATTCTCATATTCCCCAGATTCATTGTGAACATTTGAGGGAGCAATTTTGCACTTTTTAGTAGTTATTATTTTTTTATAAATCTAACTCAATTTTCAAAATTAGTATTCACCTACTTTTAAAAATTAGATGAATACTACTTAAGTATTTTTCTTTGTATTATTATTATTAAATGCTTCTCTATTTCACTTTTTCCCCTCAACCACTGTTATTTCATAGTACTCTGAACATTAATACTAATATTAATGAATATTTAAAACAATTTTATTTCAACATATGGATTTGTGAGAGAATGTGTCCTTGCTGTTTTGTTAATCTGTATTTCTCAGTTCCTAGAACCTAATAGCAACTCCTATAAATAATAACTCAAGTATATATTATATACATAAAGGGACATATTCACTAATTTTCTTTTTTTTTTAGTAACCTGTGACTAATGAGACATGAAAAATAAATTCAACATGCTATCCTTGATTGAATCCTTTTTGCCTAAAGGACTTTATTGGGACAGTCAGCAAAACTTGATGAAGTTTAAGTATTTGATATTAATTTATTTATGAATGCTATTTTTCATTACTTTAGCTGGCCATAGGTCAGCAACTTATTCCCAAATGGTTAAGGAAAATAAAAAGTTACTTTTAGGGGCACCTGGGCGGCTCAGTCAGTTAAGCATCTGCCTTCGGCTCAGGTCATGATGTCAGGGTCCAGGGATTCAGCCCTGGATCTGGCTCCCTGCTCAGCAGCAAGTTTGCTTCTTCCTCTCCGTCTCCCTCTATGATCTCTCTTGCTCTCATTCTCTCTCAAATAAATAAATTAAAATCTTTAAAAAAATGTTCCTTTTATAATTCTCACTATCTTGTAGGCTTGAAGTTATTTCGAACTACAAAGAAAATACACAAACACATTAACCTACAAATATAGAGTTAATTTCAAAAACTGACAAAATATCATTTCCAGGGCGCCTGGGTGGCTCAGTCGTTAAGCGTCTGCCTTGGGCTCAGGTCATGATCCCAGGGTCCTGGGATCGAGTCCCACATCGGGCTCCCTCCTCGGGGGGAAGCCTGCTTCTCCCTCTCCCACTCCCGCTGCTTGTGTTCCTGCTCTCGCTATCTCTGTCTCTGTCAAATAAATAAATAAAATCTTTAAAAAAAAAAAAAAAGATTTAAAAAAAATATATCATCTCCATTTTAAATATATATAATTTATATTCTATATATAATATAGAATATATATTATATATCTTAATTATATATTATAAATATGTATAAATTATATATATTTAATTTATATGTATATATTTATTTATATTATATATTTTATATTAATATATAAATTATATTTTATATTTTATTATTTTTATAATTTATATATAAAACTTATTTTATCCTTAAATCTATTTACATGGTTAAATCAATTATATTCTGTTACAAATACAGTTTTAAATGCCCACAAAAGATTTGATACCTATTTAAAAAAACATTTCTAGGGGCGCCTGGGTGGCTCAGTTGGTTAAGCGACTGCCTTCGGCTCAGGTCATGATCCTGGAGTCCTGGAATCGAGTCCCACATCGGGCTCCCTGCTCAGCGGGGGGTCTGCTTCTCCCTCTGACCTGCTTCCCTCTCGTGCTCTCTGTCTCTCATTCTCTCTCTCAAATAAATAAATAAAATCTTTAAAAAAAAAAAAGAAATGTTTAAAAAAAAAAAAACATTTCTAGGTATCCTTAATAATAATTAACCTGAATTAGTTCATTTAACCTTAAAAGAAATGAATAAAATCAATTTGAATGTCTATATTACAATGAAGGTAAAACGGGTTCTAGCAATATCTCACTACATGGCACACATTATTCTAAATACCATATGTAATTATTTCATTCTCATTAAAGCCCTAAAAGAGCTATTAATCCCTATTTTGCAAATAAGGAAGTCCCAAAGCAGTAAGCAGAGGATCTATGATTTCTAAAACAGGTCAATGTCCTTTAAATTGGACCAAATATGGACTTAGAAACAGAAAAGGGTGGGGAGCATATCCTGACAACTGCCAGTTTCTTGTTCCTCTGAGTTCATATTTGAATCAGTTGAGTAAGTTCAAGAAGACTATTGGTGATCCATCAACATCTACTCAGCATTCTTTCATATCTATTGTATTTATTTTAAACAATCTTTTATTACATTGCATTTATTTTAAATAATCTTTTATTACATTTTTATTACAAGCATTATAGTTATATTAATGAATTAGTACAGAATTTAAATTGGTTGAGGATAAGAAAATACTGTGCCCATCTTAGAATATCTTTGGTTATTTAGCAGGTCAAATTATTTCAGTAATAAAGAAAATAGGAATACTAATATCAATAGCTTATATTTATTGTGATTTTGTCTGTCAAACATTTTCTTCCCACCAAAATCTTATGTGAAACATCTCATTTTAATCCCCTTTAGGAGATTTGATTACTGGCAATCTTTATAGTTTGATATAAATGTGAGTACTAAATATTTTATTCCTAAGTTGAATGGAATACATGTTCATTGTTAAAGAAATATTTTATGTAAATCATCTCACACACACACAGAAGAGAAAGTGTCATTCCCTCACTTTGCATAGATTATACTTCATGACTATTATAGAGGTTTGCACTTAGCAGTTAAAATGATAGATAATTGTGCTCTTCAGAAAAGCACTAGTCTTCAGAAACAATAGTGTCTACCAGTACAGCAAAACCTAGGAGAAATACTAGTGATACCCCGTAAGTGCAAGTGTGAGTAAGAGCAAGAGAAGAATAGGGAATTTTAAGTACAATCTCGTGACTGACTGGAGTTCTTCATGAACATATGTAAGACATCTGTTAATCACTCCCAAAATTCTTGAGAATCTTCCGATCTGGACATTTCCCCTCTACTCCAAACAGGTACCTTTATCTGACTATTTCCACTTGGATATTTTATAGTTATCTGAACCTAACTTGTGCAAAATAAAGCATCTGATGTTCCTATCCAAACCTGATGGATCCATATCTCTCACACTGACATCCAATCCATAGGAACTCTTGAATTCAACATGTATCCAGAACCTGGTCACTTTTCACCACCTTGTCCAAGTTCTCATCTTCCTTCACTGGAGTACTAAATTGTTTCTTAACTAGTCTTGGTGCGAATACTCTTACCTCCATCTATTCTCAACATAGAGACACTCTCACATTAAATTTGAATTGTATCACTTCTTTGCTGCCATCCTCCAAGGACTCCTCATTTTATTTTATGAAAAATTATAGCATTTATAATGATCTACAAAGGACTACCTGTTCTGCCCACTAAAACCAATACTTCTGACCTCTATTCTTTCCCTCTCTTTGCTCTAGGTAGGTAAGTATTAGTATGACTATTTTTAAGAACTACTTTCTGCCCTTTCTCCCACATCTCCTACTCCCTCACCCCATTCTAACATTGTAGCATTTATGACTTAACAACACACCATAAAAATTAATCATTATCTACCTCCCCTTTCTAATATGCTTGTTCACAAGGGAAGAATATTTTGCCATATATATATTATTTTTAACTGATGTGTATCCAATTCTTATACTTAATAAATATCTGTTGAATGAATGAGTAGATAACTAGACTAAAGGGAACTGGGCAAACAGCATGAATAGAGTTCAAAGGTATATCTGAAAATTTTCAGTGAGAAAATAATCAACCAGACTTTTCTCTCACTTTGCTTTAAATTACCACAAAGAGCAAACTGTGCATTTGGGTTAAGGAATTTCCAGTTCAAGATGGCTGTGTAGGAAGATCCTGAACTCATCTCCCTCCGTAATGAGTCTATAGCTATGTATAGCTACATACTGAACAGTTTCCTCTTTAAAAAACCTGAAGAGTGGCTGAGTGACTACATCAGGTAAATTAGAAAAAAACTATGTCAAAGTAGGTAGGAGGGGTCGGGGCACAATCTTGCCATAGACCCCATAACTGGCAGATAACTCAAAACCAAGAGTTTCACCCTAGAACAAAGAGTTTGAATCCCAACATCTAACTTTGAAAACCAATGAGGCTCACAACCTGAGACCCACCAGACTGTAGCAATGTAAGAAACTGCTTTTAAAAGGCTCACATGCTTGAACTCACCCACCCCATGGTCCAGCTTGGAGGCAACCAATTACACCCAGACTTAAAGTGAAAGAAACTCACATGCTTACATTAAAGCATTGGTCTGAGTAGCAGGCATCTAATTTAACAGACACATCTCAGAGCCTGCTGGCACAATCCCCCAGGATGAAGACTGGCAGGAACCATCTTCATGCTCTCCCTTTGCCATGCTCCAGAGCACCAGTAGCTCCTGGAGGGAGCTTTTACACTCATTGGATGCCCTGACTTTTGTGGCACCAAAAGGTGATCAAGAGGAGTCCTCTTGGTTCCAATGGCCAAGTGAGCTAGCATTCCTGGTTTCATGAGACTGTGATAATCCATGTCACCCAGGAAGGAGCTCAGACCACTGCCTGAGTTTTGCACTGCCAAGTTTTGCAACTGCTGCCAGGAGACACCTCTACATTGCCTGGCTCTGGTGGCCAGTGGGGCTTATGCAAGTGGGTCCCACAGGACTGTTACAATGGAGAAAGAGTTCTTAAACAACTACCACCCCCAGGGCACAACAAGAGGCAACAGGCCCAGGTGCTCAATCTTTCTGTAGAAAAGGCCTATTAGCCTTTTGACTGAATCATGATTGCAGCCTAAGGGGCAGACTGTAATCCTTTCCAGAGAACTTGG
The DNA here is from genome assembly GCF_054177405.1 of Leptonychotes weddellii. Classification (NCBI taxonomy): domain Eukaryota; kingdom Metazoa; phylum Chordata; class Mammalia; order Carnivora; family Phocidae; genus Leptonychotes; species Leptonychotes weddellii. The sequence continues at coordinate 152,591,086 of NC_138370.1, read as the reverse complement.
AAGTCAGGCATTATCCGCATGCTCACTCTCTGCTATGTTCCAGAGTTCCAGTGTCTCTAGGAGGGAGCTTTACATACCTTCAGTGCCCTGGTTTTGGGAGCTGCTACCCATGGAACACCCCGTGATCTCCTGGAACTGTAGCCAGGGAGGCTTGCATTCCTGGGTCCCCCAGGGACTGTGGTGATGGCAGGTAGAATTCTTAGCATGTTATCAGCCTCAGGGCACTGTACAGAGAATAGACTGGCATGCTCCCAAGACTTTCTGTGAAAGAGACCTCTTTGCTTGACCCTGAGCTTTGGCCTGATAGGTGAGCTTCAGGTCTGTCACACATTTAATGGCCCACCAAGCTGCTCTCAAGGAGCAAAGGCTAAAGATGCTGCCTTAGCACTCTCCCTCTGCCTTGCTCTTCCTCACCAATATCACCCAGAAAAGAACTTAGACACTCATCTAGAGCCCAGATTTTTGTTACCGCCACCCAGGCAGGTATCTCCAGATTGCCTGGCGTTGGTGGCCAATGGGACTTAACACTTGCACTCCCTGTATGTATTTGCATACTTTTAAAAGCTGATGCCTGAAGGTCTGGCTTCCAGTCAGCTTGAATCTAAGGGCTGAATGAGATTCCTCCCCTTGGATCACTAACAGGTCTTGGCATACTCTCAACAATGGGGGCACATCAAGAAAAAATAAGGCAATTTAGGCAGAAAGAAAGATTTGAAAGAAAACCAAGAGCTAGGTCAAGTTTGAATGAGAAAGATCATCACCTTGGAAATAAAAGAGATCAAGAGTACACTTATCTTGATGAGCACTGAGAAATGTACAGAATTGCTGAATCATTATATTGTAAACATGAAATTAATATAACACTGTAGGTTAATTATACTTCAGTTAAAAAAATTGAACTACCAAATGATCCAATAATTCCACTTCTGGGTATTTACACAAAGAAAATGAAAATACTAATTAGAAAAGATGTATGTACCTCCATGTTCATTGCAGCACTATTTACAATACCATGATATGTAAACAACCTTAGTATCCATCAATGGATGAATGGATTATAAAATCATGGTGTGTTTACATACACATGTGTATATCTACATATGTACACATGTGTATGTAAACACACCATGATTTTATATGATATATATACACATACACAGTATGTATACATATACATGGTGCATATATACACGCAGTTCATAAACATACACATGGTTCATATACACATGGTGCATATACATACTCAGGATATACATATATATATATATATATACACACACATATGCATACATGATATATACACAAACACAAGGGAATATTATTCAGCCACTGAAAAAGAATACATCTTGCAGTTTGCAACAACATGAATGCACCTTGAAGCCATTACGGTAAGTGAAATAAATCAGAGAAACTCTAATACCGTATGACCTCTCTTATATGTGGAATCTAAAAAAAGAAGCATCAAGCTCATAGATAGAACAGATTGGTGGTTGGGAGGTTGCCAGAGTTAGAGAGTGGGGGATGGAAAAAATGGGTAAACTGTGTGTTTTAATTTTGAATAATTTTTTTAAAATTTCCCTTTTCATATTTTTTAATGCAAGCTAAGTCATTAGAACCATCAGAGACCTATGCTCTTCCTTAAAGATAAATTAGGCACTTTGGGTGGAACTATTATATTTCTCATATGGTATTTTCAATATTTTTATATGTATTTATTATACATTGTAGATTATTTTCAAAAAGGTAGCACTGTTGGCACACCTGGCTGGCTCAGTCAGTTAAGCATCTACCTTCAACTCAGGTCATGATCCCAGGGTCCTGGGATCAAGTCCTGCATTGGGCTCCTTGCTCAGAAGGGAGCTTGCTTCTCTCTCAGCCTGTTGCTCCCCCTGGTTGTGCTCTCTCTGACAAATAAATAAATAAAATCTTAAAAAAATTAAATTAAATTAAAAAGTAAAAAATAGCACTGTCTTAGATAACATTAGCATAACTTTGAGGTTTAATTTAAATTGTTGAATACTAATGAACTTTATATGTACATTAAAGGAGAATAAAAAATCTTTATTGCAACAATAAGCACATATGACTTATGCCTTCTAAGACATAATAACAGAATTATATAAGATTGTCTATAAACTACATGACCTTTAAGTATGAAAACAGGTCATCTTTATTTTTCTATAGTCAACATCTAGCATGATATTTGAGCATAGCTAATATTTGAGAGATATATGAGGATATATGTTGAGCCAGCATGGTTTTCAATAATGAGGTAAAACTAATTTGGCTTTATAAATTGGCATATAGAAAAAACAAAAAAGGAAAATTATCCCAGGTTTTATTAATTTTTCCTTTTGGAATTGTTAAAAAATGGTTCAGCTGTTACATATTTATACATTTATTTACTGTTAACATGGTTTATGAAAGTCCTGATTTTTCTCTATTTCTTAACTTTTTACATTTTATTCCTTTTTTAAGTTTTTATTTAAATTCCAGTTAGTTAACATACATTGTAATACTAGTTTCAGGTGTACAATACAGTGATACAACAATTCCATACATCACCCTGTGCTCATCTCAAGTGCCCTCCTTAATCCCCATCCTATTTAACCCACCTATTTAATCCATACCCCCCCCATCCTCCCCTCTGGTAACCATCAGTTTGTTCTCTATAGTCAAGAGACTGTTTCTTGGTTTGCCTCATTCTTTTTTTTTTTTTTCCTCTTTGCTCATTTTATTTCTTAAATTCCACATATGAGTGAAATCATATGGATATACCACCTCTTCTTTATCCATTCATCAATCCGTGGATACTTGGCCTGTTTTCATAATCTGGCTGTTGAAAATAATGCTGCTGTAAACATCAGGGTGCATGTATCCCTTTGAATTAATATTTTTGTATTCTTTGGATAAATCCCCAGTAGTGTGACTGTTGGATTATAGGGTAATTCTATTTTTAAATTTTTGAGGATCCCCCATACTGTTTTCCATAGAGGCTGCACCAGTTTGCATTCTCACCAACAATGCAAGAAGGTCCTCCTTTCTCCACATCCTAGCCAACACCTGTTGTTTTTGTGTGTTGTTGATTTTAGCCATTCTGACAGGTGTGAGGTGATATCTCATTCTAGTTTTCATTTGCATTTCCCTGATGATCAGTGGTGTTAAGCATCTTTTCATGTGTCTGTTGGCCATCTGTATATATTCTTTGAAAAAACGTCTATTCCTATCATCCACCCATTTTTTATTTGGATTATTCATTTTTTGGGTGTTGTTTTATAAGTTCTTCATATATTTTGGATACTAACCATTTATCAGACATGTCATTTGTGAATATCTTCTACCTTCAGTAGTTGCCTTTTAGTTTTGTTGATTGTTTCCTTTGGCTGTGCAGAAGCTTTCTGTTTTGAAGTAGTCCCAATAGTTTATTTTTGCCTTTGTTTCCCATGCCTCAGCAGACCTGTCTAAAAAAACAAGATGCTAAGGGAGGTTGATGTCAGAGGAATTACTGCTTGTGCTTTCTTCAGGGACTTTTATGGTTTCACATCTCACATTTAGGTCTTTAATCCATTTTGAGTTTCTTTTCATGCATGGTGAAAGAGAAATGGTCTCGTTTATTGCACTCTTCATCTCTGATTATTTTTTAACTTTTTTTTTTTTAATCTCTCTGGTAAGGATCTCACTGATGTCTTCTATTTTCTTCTCAAGTTCAGAGAGTATCTTTATGATAATTGCTTTAAATTCTCCATCAGTCATGTTACTTATATCTGTTTTGCTTTGATCTCTGGCTGTGGTAATATCTTGTTCTCTCATTTGGGAAAATTCCTCTTTTTTCTCCTGTTTGTCTGTCTCTGCATTCTGTGTGAGAAGCCAGTTATGTCTCTTCCTCCTGAATGTAATGGCCTTATGAAGAAAACCTCCTGTAGTGCCCAAGGCCTGGCACTTCAGGGAGTGTCTCTAGTGTGTGCTGTTGGACACTCTGCTATTGTTTCAGAACATCATCTTAGATATTGCTTATACTATCAACAACAACAACAAAATATCCAGAATTCAAGATACCCTGACTATCCAAGGATTAGGTAAAATATGTGAAGCACAGAGGATCTTTAGGGCACTGAAACTGCTCTGTATGATCCTATAATGGTAGATGCATGTCATTATACATTTGTCTAAACCTATAGAATGCAAAACACCAAGAATGAACCCTAAGGTAAACTATGAGGCTTCAGATGATAATGTTGTGCCAATGTAGGTTTATCATTTGTAACAGATGTACCACTCTGGTAGGGGTTATTGATAATGGGGGAGGGTATTCATGTGTGGAAGCAGGAGTTATATGGGAAATATCTATACCTTCCTCTCAATTCTGCTGTGAACCTAAAACTGCTCTAAAAATAAAGTCTTTTTTAAATGAAAATTAAAAAAAAAAATCTTGAACCACTTTTGAATTTCTATGACATAAATTTCTAAACATACAGGTTTTTATTTTTCATACTACCAAAAATACTTTGAGCTACAGGATTTATTATATAATATGGGGAAGAATAAAACTAAAATCATGAAAATATCATCTGCTCTAAACTTGGTACATTTTAAAAACTTATATCATATGTCAAAAATTAGACTAATCAGAACACCTCTCTATAACCACTACCACAGTTTAAACTGTCTCTTGTGAGATGGTAGATTTGTTTTTTCAAATTTCCATTAATCATAGGAGACAAATTCATCTAATGTCTTTGCAATCTTATTTTTATATCATTAAGTCTGAGACTTTAGTGGTTTTCATTTTTGTTTTTTTTAATTTCCTGATACATGCCTTATCATTGCTTTCCATTACTACTGAGATTCTTTATCACTATGTGGAGTTCTTCCTAGGATATTTCCTTTTTAAGCAGTACAGAATCTGCTAGTCAATGTTCTTTTTTTTTTTTTTTTAAAGATTTTATTTATTTATTTGAGAGAGAGAGAATGAGAGAGAACACATGAGAGGGGATACGGTCAGAGGGCAAAGCAGACTCCCTGCCAAGCAGGGAGCCCGATGCGGGACTCGATCCAGGGACTCCAGGATCATGACCTGAGCCAAAGGCAGTCGCTTAACCAACTGAGCCACCCACGCACCCGTCGATGTTCTTTTTAATTTGCAACCTCTGAGATATTCACAAAAACTTCTAATTAAAAGCAGTTGAAATAGTCTGAGTCACAGATGCTGCTGGATTGAGTTGAGTAGGAGTGTAGCTCAGATAATCGTCTGCTAATGTCTTAATTTACTTTTAATGGACCAAGTGAAATCTTTCGTTCAATTTACATTTGTTTTTCTTTGTAATTATTTGTTGTGCCAAATTCTCACATTTTAAAACTAAACCTTGTACAGTTACATAAAAATTACATGTTATTTAATGTTACTATATTCTTGGATTCTATAATAATGAATTGCCTTAATAAATACAGTTTGGGGATCTTCAAAGACCCAAATCATTGTTATAAAAGCAGTAATAATGGTAAACTATAAAAACATTAAAATTAGCTCCCAAGAGTAGAGTTATTCACTCATCACATAATGATCTCCTATTAATAGAAAATGACAACATTATAATTGAAAAAAAAATAGGGTAATCCTCTAAGCCTTCTTTTCCAGGTTAATATTAAAATGCATGAGATTTTCATTCCCAGCAACAATTATGTAACAGTTATATTTGTATTGTGGACTATAATATATAAACACAATTATAAGAGGATTATTCATCATATTGGCTAGATATGTGTTTTTTTAAGTATGAGTAAAGGTTATATTTTACATTTTTCTTGAATATTACATGAATTTACATGACACTCTACTGTTCATAAGTCCTATTCACTGAATTTATCTTATTGTATACATTTATGTATTATTTTAGCTTTCTAACTTGTAGGAGTGACTATCTCTAATATCTGTGATTTGAGGTACCCTATAAAGAGTGCATAATAAAATGGACTGAATAATATTTTACCAGTGTATCCATTTCCACCGTGAGAGTCTACACTGAGAATGTTTCCAGTGAAAAATCAGGGGAGCACCTGGGTGGCTCAGTCGGTTAAGCATCAGACTACTGATTTCAGCTCAGGTCATGATCTCAGGGTCCTCAGCACAGTAGCCTTGAGATTCTCTTTCTTCCTCTCCCTCTGCCCCTCCCTCCCCCTACTTCTGTTCTCTCTACATAAAGAAATAAGTAAAATCTTTAAAAAAAATTAGGAAAGCTAAGTGGTTACCCAAATAGATCAAGTCCTAAGGTCATATCAGTCTTGGTGAATTCATCATTATCATGAGTTTGGTTCTAAGTCCTGATGACTTTGGATCTTGATTTCTTCAGCATCACAGAGTAGAATGAAAACAAAGAAACTGATTCATATTCACAAAACGCATAAAACACCAATATACCAATCTTTAATCCAGAATGTCAACCTATCAACTTAAAGTATTTTAAAAGTAAAAAAAAAAAAAAATTGCCTATGTGCCTATCAAACACATTTTCTATGAGTGACGTGCTAAATGCAATTACCAAAATGCTTTGAATTATGTATGGGATTAGCAAAAGGAAATACACATATCATTGTTAAAGGTACTGGCTCTGGGATATTTATAATTCATGATTTAAATAACTCAGCTTTTGACAAATGTCATATTTGAGAAGTACATTTCAACAAGAAAAAAACCTTGAATACATTTTTAAAAATTAAGAAGTTTTCACTTGTTTTTCTGATCACTATACTGAGAAAAATATATATCATAGCAATATTTCTTAAAACCTTGTCTGCCCTCCCTCCCATCTCCCCAGGTGGATTCCTACTAAATAAAAAACTCTGCTCAGACTTTTCAGACTCTAAAGTAATTGGAAGATCAAGAGATTTTATATTCCCTGGGAACAGAATTCCTTCAGAAATAGTTTTTGTTCTGCTTTCACTGATTTTTATCATTAATTTGATGATACTGATGTTGCTTCTGCTGCTGTTGATGCTAATAATAAAAACCCACCACCTTGGCTTTTGTTATTTCTACCTATGTCCCTTCCATTTTTTTCATGTAAGTATATCAGTGAACAAAGGCATACACACCCTACACACCTATGACTAAAGAGACTTAAATTTGTTCTCCAGTTTCACATCAAAAAACTTAGGGCCAGGAGGCTTTAAAAAATTGCCAAATTTCCATCATTAATGAGTAGTTCCTGGTTTCAAATCCTACTTTTCTCTAAATCTAGGGTTCTTAGCTACCATAAGAGCATGCCTCCACAACATCCACAAAAATTTATTTTATTCCATTGATTTTTATTCTATTTTTTTATACTCAGCTTCCTGATCCTGCAGTTAATTAACCTATATAAAGTTGCATAAACCCTAACCCCTAACTATGGCATCATTTGATGAACTCTGAGTAGTTCTAAGAACTCTGAATATAAGTACACATATATCCCATTGGCTTAGAATCAAGACTGCATTATTGATACTTTTGTTCTGAATTTCTATCTGATATGTATTTTGTTCTCTTCTCTGTGTACCAGTCTTTTCAGAGCCAGGAGAATTTTATATTTAGAGTAGCTATGTCCTTGCTACTTATGTCTAAATCTTCCTCGTAACTCTTATTTATGTGATTTTTATCAGTCAGGGTCCAATGAGGAGACAGAAATCACAGAGTAATTTGAACAGGGAAAGTTAATATACTATATATTAAATATATAAAATAAATATACTTAATGATAACAGTGAATCAGTATGAGGGAATGGGAGTAAGTAGGAAGTTACAGAATGAAAGAACAGAAGATATAAAAACTTCTTAAACCCAACCCTCCATCTCAACCTTCAGGGGACAAGTTTCAGATCCTTTTGCAGATGGAACCAGGGTCCCTCACTGGTCAAAAATCTGATATGGCACCATGTCAGGGGAACTTGTTGACTTGTTAAAAATTTGCCACCCAGAAACTTCTGCAAATCCACCACTTAAGAGAGTTGGGGAATCAAAAGATATGCATTTTATTTATTATTATTATTTGTCTACTTCTTTATCACCATCCATAAAACTTGGTAAAAATGAATCTTGAGTTCCATTCCTAGCTCTGATGAGCAACCCCATCATAATCACTCATTGAAAACAATTGCAAAACATTTATAAGTTATGAGACTAACAAGTGAATAAAAAATGCTGACTGAAAGCATCAGAAAGAAACTAAAGTACCAGAACGCAAGAGTAAAGATCCTATAAAGTGCAACAAAGTTGGATTCAAAAACCCTAAGGCTATTTGCTGGCTTTATCATCAGGTTTTCTTCCCCCTAAGGTTATTTGCTGGCTTTATCATCAGGCTGTTGAGCCTGATTTGAGTAAGATCTGAAGTTTGTGTCATTTCCACTGAGCTGGTGTAATAGATATTGAAATTCATGGATACCAGAGCAACCCAGAATTAAAAGTCCACAATGGCAGAGAAAAGGAACCATGGAAGTTGATCCAGGCCTTCTGCATACAATCCCTACAAAGACATTTACCAGTTCCTAAATTGGATATGCCTGGAGTAAAAGGTCAGAAGAACAAAGGAAACAGCACTGTGGGACAAAAGCTATGCCAATATTTTGGCAGTCTCAGAGTTCTGGGGCAAAAATTGATACAGCTGAAGTCCTAAAAAGGAAGTCAGGCCCTGCAATCACTTCAGGATTATGGTTCATCTTCCTATAGGGTTATGCTCTAAGGGAAAGGGCACATAAATAGAATAACCTTCAAAAACTTAAAGCTGCAAGCATTCATAGTAATTGGTGGAACAAGGTAATTTAAGTGTGTGCTATCTGCTTATAGAGAAAAAATAAAGTCTTCTCTGGAGGAAGATAGTATTATTATCCAGAGATGTCACAACAATTCACATAGAGAAACCAAAATTTTTCACCAAGCATGCTAGCAAAGAAGATTGTGTGGGGGTGTTTGGGGGAGAAGGCACAGAAAGACCAAATATAAATGAGATACAACTAAAATAACTATAATTTTTAAATTACAAGAAAATCAAAAAAAAGAGGAGTGTGGTGGAGCCACACTGCTCATACTTTGTAATATGAAATACATGGGATTAAAAAAAATATATCTACAACTTTAAAATGCCAAATCACTTGAACTACATTAACAAATAGCTTCAATGCAAGAGAAAGTGATGGTTTTCTTAATAAATCTTACTGTAATAATTTTACGATATGAAAGAAAAGAGAATTTCTAATTCATGTCATGTACAAGATCAGTGCTAGATGGATCATAAATCAAAATATGAAAGCTGAAATAATAAATTTTCTGCAATATTACAAAGGGTGACATTTGAATAGGTTACTATTTCCTCAATAGAATAGAATAATTATTTACTATGAAGGAAAAGACTGATAAATACAACTTCAGTAAAATTAAATTCTGTTCATTAAAAGACAATTTTGAAAGAGTAAATGGCAATCCACAGATTTGGAGGAGCTATTTGCAATTCAAGTAATCAACTAAGATTCAAAAATACATGGAAATAAGTACAAATCAATAATGAAAAGATAGACCACTAAATTTAAAATAAAAATAAACAAATGAACAGGCACTTAAGATGTTATCCAAATTCTATAAAAGTGAAAAAAAAAATGGTCCCAACAAGCAGATAAATTTGGCCCATAACACTCTATGTATTTTGTTCATAATAACATTGCGAGATATATTATAAAGTTTATTAAAGATGGGGAGGAGCTACACACACACACACAAAAAAGATGTTATCCAAAAATAAACTTATAAAAATATACTCAACATACTTATTAGCAAAACATAAAACTATAATAAAATATTATAAAAGTATTAGAATGGCTACAATTAAATAAAAAAATGTCAATACCAAGTTTTAGTAGTAATATAGAGTAACAGGAACTCTCACACACTTGTCAAATTGTACATTGTTATAAACTCTTTGAAACTGTTTAGCAGTATTTACCAAAGGTGAAAATATGAATAATATGAATCATCAATTAAATTCTTAGATATCCTAGGAATTTATATATAATCAGCAGAAATCTGCATGTATGTCACCGAAGATAAGTATAAGAATATTGAAGGAATTATTTTTCATTGAATCCCCAAACTAGAAATGACCAAAATTATCACAACAGTAAAACAGATGTAGTAAAATGAAAAAATAAAGTTAGAACTTTTACTACAATGGACTATTATACAGTAATAAAAACAAATTACAACTATATACAACAACCCAGATGTTTAGTAATGAAAAATCCATATATGGAATAGTTGCACTGATAACGTTAGAAAATAAGCAGGGCCTTTTTTGCTAACAGATGTCAGAAGTGTGATTACATTTCTCAAAAGGCTAATAATTAAGTAGAGGCATAAAGGAATATTCTAAAGGTTGGTAATATGCTATATCTTGATATATTTGATAGTTCCACAGGAATGTTCACTTTTAAAAATCCAGTGATCTATATGCTTATAATTCATTCATTTTAATTCATGAGGAGTTTATCTTAACTTAAAAAGCTAAGAATAAAAACTGATTATATTTAGATCTTACCTCATTTATTAAGAAGTGGTCGAATTTAAATATCAAAATTAATGCACAAATTTCTATGATTTTCAAATAAATGAGATAAACTGTATTGTTTTTGACTACATTTATAATAGATTGCAAATCACTCTATTCCCAGATGACTTCTTTTTTTCCCCCCAAAGCATTTACCGTGTTGTCTTATTTCACCTATTTGATGTTTTGTGTCTGAAAGAAAATCCTGTCTATGGACAAAGTTTTAAAAATATCACTATAAGTGTTTTTATTCCCCTATGAAAATCTATTTGCTTAAGGTTTAATTGAAAGAAACAGAGAAAGGGATTATGTAGGAGAAATGGTGTTTAGTGCTTTCACAATCAGTATTTTATGTTGCTAGGAAAAATATCTGTGTTTGTATTTTAATAATTGGGTTCTCCATTAATCTCTGGTTAAAGATTTATGCGTTATTGGAAAGTTATAATGAAATTTTAAAATCACCGATTAGACAACTTATAGCTAAAGTGAGAAATTAGAAGATAAAACATCACAATAGAAGCAACCCTATTTAGCCCTTTCTTGAAATGTAAATGAATATTGATAGTTATGTACAGATCCACATGCTTTATCACCTGGGTTGGGGCCTTATTTATCATTCATTCCTTTTATTCTTATTTACCAAATATTTCTCACTGTATAACATGTGCCTCTTAGGATGATAGAAAAGTTTAACGTACCCTCTTTCTAATTATAAAGCCACACACTACCCACTACTTTCAGGAGCTTGACAGGTACAATAGTCGGAGACAGGCTTTCCCCAAAATACTGTTTGGAGTTTAATACAACTAATAGCACACTTAAGGCTTCAAATTTTTGTGCTACAATATGTGAACACAATTTTAGCTGGTGTTATTTTCTATCAATCAGATTTTACAATGCTAATTTTTCATCAAAATGTATTGCTTTATATCATTTTAGAGGAGCTTTTAAAAAAAACAGGTGTAAGAATTAAGCATTAGAAAAGAAATTAAAGGAAACTACTGTTCTGGTGACATTGGTGGTTTACTATTTCATAAATAAAACTTCAAAAATTGTTTTTTTCTTATCCAGAATAAAGTCACATTTACCTTCCAGTTGCCTCCAAATCAGGCTCATGCTAGCATTTTTCAAATGATACTAGTTAATTCCATTGAGTGGTCTTTCCTATGTGCTGGGTATTTTGCAGATATTAAGTCCTATATGGAATTATCTATGAAACAGCTATTCCCTTTATTACAGAAAGTCAAGGTATCAGATGTCCCATTATGTCATCAATTGACTGAAATTGATAGTAAGAAGCCTACGAGCTTGTCAAAGTTCACGGCACCACTGATTAGCACTGATATCAGACAGGTGACTGTGTCACATTTTACTTTTTCATTGTGAAACTGCAAAAATGTTAATAGTATTTGTTTTGCGGGTAACTTTTCTCACTGCTTTGTGATAACACCAACATGGTGAGAGAAAAGATACATGTCAAAGGAGTTATTTCCTTATATGCAAGATGATATATTACTCAAATACTGGAAAATTTTCCTAACCAGAGAACGCTAAATTTAAAGGATTCCAAATTTATAATTTTGGTTCTGCTTAAGCTCTGTCCGGTTAACAGGTACATTATGTAATCACATTCATTTAACTTCAAATGAAAGCCCTTTACATTTTAGAGCATTTTATAATGCATCTACTATGTTTATTGGTTGTGCTACAATTGACATATTCAAGTTTAACCATTCTAAAAATAAATTTTCAAAAATATTGGGGACTTCTGGCTCTCAGTTGTAGAGAGCTCAGAAGTCAGCACTCCAACCTAACAAGTTAAAAAAAAAAGGAAAAGACTGAAAACTCCACAGGTCTTCTTGGATCCATAAAAGAGGAGAGGACACAGGGCAAAACTCTGTCCCTAATAGTGGAGAGACAGACAGGTAGACATAAGAACTCATGACTTACCAGAGCAGAGACTCAAGAGCTGAAACTGCCACAGGAATCAGGGCTGGGTAGGAAAACTGGAACTGTAATTGATGAGTTTCTGAAGGCTTAGTGTGGTCAACACTGAGAGTTAGAAATTCAGGAAAAAACAGTTTGGCCTAATTCTCACAGGTAATATAGCAGAAAAATCACCTCCTGTTTCCTGAAAGGAAAAGGGAAAAGGAACCATTTTGATTAGCAATAATCATGCCTCAGATAAACCTCATTGGCTACGATACTGCCACTGAAAATCACCAGAGCACTCATTGTTCTTAATAAGGTCTGCCCTCAGGTGAAACTAAACTGCTGGGGTATCTTCAGAGCCTAACTGACCCAGGTAAGGGAAATACCCAATACTTCAACCTGCTTGAGCCATCCTCTTCCACCTAAACATTGCAGGAAAGCAAACAAACAAACAAACAAAAACAAGAACTATAAGGATTACATAGAAAAGAGAGTGCAGTGAAATAGTGTTGAGAGAAAAAAAATATATACCAATCCAGAATTCTGTACTCTGAGGAATTATCCTTCAAAAATGAAGGACAAATAAAGACCTTCTCAGACAAAAATTGAGGGAATTTGTTGGCAGTAGTCCCACCTTGCAAGAAATGTGACAATTGTTTAGAGGAAAGGAAAACGATATTGGTCAGAAA
>NC_138370.1:152549759-152577400 GCF_054177405.1 Leptonychotes weddellii | reverse complement strand
ATCCTTGAAGAGATTTAAAGAGATTGCTGTTGTACCTAAATATCTTTTGGAGATAAGAGAGGTTAAGAGAAGGTTGGAAAAGGCAGTGGTGCTTGCCCAAAGGAGTCATGCCCTTTGAGCAATCATTTCAGTCCAGCCACTGATTCACCCAAAGGATAGTACTCCCAGGTACCTCAGCTTTTATGCCATTAGATCTCTGGGGCCAGAGAAGGGAACCACCCTCTGGCTGGTAGAATAATTGCCCACAGGTAGGGAAATGAGAGGTGAGGGTCCAGCCTCTAGCCTGCATGTCTGGGACAAGGTAGACAGTATCTTCAACCTCAGTCAAGATACTGCTGCTGAAAGTGGGCTGGGAAACAACAGCACCTGGACACATGTTAGAGATGCAGGATCTCAGGCCTTGTCTTAAACCTGCTAAATCAGAATCTGCAAGTGGATTTGCACATTTCAGTGTCAGAAGCACTTACTAGTATTCTTTCTGGTTCGTGTGCACATTAAAGTTTGAGAAGTGCTGGCTTGGGAGTCTTTCTGGATTCATAATGTCCAGTCAGAGGCAACTGCAGGAATCCCAGAGAGAACAGGTGGCTTGGACCAGGTAGTAAGAAGAGAAGATGTACTTAGTGTCTGTCATATTATGAAAGAGAGATGGCAGGATTTGCTGATTGGCTGATGGGGTGTGAGAGGCAAGAGAAGAATCTCCTGGGTCTGTTCTGTACACCTCTGTAGATGAGCCTTCTCAAAAGATTTTACATCTCTCCCTCAGGGAATACTGGCACAGAAAAATGTCCTTTTAAACAAGGTGGATGAAGCATACAAGTTCAGTTCTGTTCCTCCTGAAACCCCCTAAAAATGTCCCTCAAAGTACAAAGGCCAAACTCCACCTCCAGGCTCACATCTCCTTTTTCTGACTCTACCCACTTCTCTCCTTTTTTCTTTCTTTACTTTGTTTTTGTTTTTGTTTTTTAAGATTTTCTTTATTTATTTGACACAGAGAGAGAAAGAGAGAGAAAGAGAGAGGGAGCAAGTGAGGACAAGCAGGGGGAGCACCAGAGGGAGAGTGAGAAACAGTCTCCCCACTGAGCAGGGAGCCCGATGCAGGGTTCGATCCCAGGACCCTGGGATCATGACCTGAGCTGAAGGCAGACACTTAACCGACTGAGCCACCCAGGTGCCCCCTCTCTCCCTCTTATAAGACGCTGTGATTATATTGGACCAACCTGAATAATCCAGGATAATCTTCCCTATTTCAAGAGCCTTTACTTCAACACACCTGCAAAGTTCCTTTTACTATGTAAAGTGGCATTTTTATAGGTTCCAAGAAATAGGCTGTAGACATATTTGAGGGAACATTATTCTGCCACCATAAGAAATAAGGTACTCCGTGTGCTCAATGGATAAATTAAGATCTAGCTTTCCAAGCATGTTATCAAGAATTATAGAGGTAAATACCAGAAAAATTCACTTTAAAGGAAGGTGGAGCCAGAGATGGGGGGGCAGGGCCAGGTGACTTATTTTTATTCTAAGCCTCATAACTAGTTGGATTTTTAAACCATGTGTATCTTATGCCTGTCATAAAGAATAAAATGACATTGTCAGGCCAACCCTGCACCCAACAAATCGAAATTCTGAGAGGGAGCCTTAGATTCAGTATTTTTAGCCTTCTCCCCAGGTTGTTAAAGGTAGAGCCAGGTCAGGTACTTCTGGAGTCAGGGTGGGTGACCCTGCTGTTGCCCAGCTCACATCTGCTCCAGTAGTTTATCTCTAACTTGTCTCTCAGCCAGCGAGGGGAGGGATAGGAAGCTAGGGCTATGCACAGGACTTGTTTTGGACTGTCTTTTGCCCAAGTCTATTGCATTACATGTGGAGGCCGCCTGAATTAGCATTCACTAAATGCCCATGGAATGATGCATGGACCCACGACAAGTCTCAAAGACAGGTTTCTAAGCTACCAGAACACAGTTTCTCAGTGCCCATCTTCTGACTAGTTTTAATCCATTTTAAAATCTCTTCACTGGTCTTCAAAGAAAGAAGAAAAATAAGTAATGCGTATAGGAAGTTTGCATATACGTAAGTAATTTAATTGAAAAATTGTCCTTTGTTTTGAGATAATTTCCTGACTTTTTTTTTCTTTTTCTGTTAAAAATATCCTTTCATAAAATTATAGCAATTATGATTTTTTTAAATTTCTTATTTGCACAAAAGGAAAGTTTTTGTTCCTATTGAAATTTTAAGTGTCTATGAAATTCAGACTCTGCTAACCTCTGAAACAGAGGCTGGTTTGTGAAGTCCATCGCATTTTCGTTGCCATGGCTCCTGTCTCTCATTGTGTGTTGCCTTGGACCAAGGTTACACTTCCATTGGTCAATTTCCTTGTGCCATTTTGGGCAATGACTTATTTTGGTACCCTGATTGACCACTATTTGGTGAATAAATTAATGAGTGAGTGGATAACTCTTAGGAGCTAAGAATGTGATCCAGATGAGGAATCATTTTTGTATGATGTTTAAGAATCATATATTCATCGATTGTAGTATATAATTAAGCCTGGGCAGGTACTCTATCCAAATCTACATTTCAAAAAGAGCTCATGCATTGTGGGTGGTTAATAGCGGTTTAGCGATGATGATCATTCTATGGGTATCATGATTTTTTTCCCTTATCTCAGCATTATTAGACTTGTCCTGTGAGAGGGATACAGAAGGACGGTATTCCACAGTGATTGATATTCTGGGAGGTGGCCTTGCACAGTTCTGCAGAGATGTGGCAGAAATTTCCTCATCCCGGAGAGAGATTTGGATGTCAGAGGGCTACTCTAGACAAATTTGGAAGAGTAAGTGATGCTTTTTGGTGTATTTGTTTAAAAATGCCATTATTCCTTACTATGGTGGAAAGCAGGGAAAAGGCCCAAATGCTGAAGGGGTTGATGGCACAGCCAGCTAGTTTCGATTCCATAGTGAGGAGGTGTTAACTGGGGCTAGTAGTGCTTTAGAGAAACGTCAGTTCCTAAAAGTTTATCATTTTAATGTCCAAACCTTCCATCTTGTATTTTATTACGTTAGTACCCAAACCTTGCATCTCCAACTTGGACATCTGTGGAAGTTCAGACCCATCAATCCATAATCCACACAACATTGTTTCTAAGCAAGGAACTCACTTCAAAACAAATAAAATGTCACAATGGGCCCAAACTCATGGAATTCACTGGTCTTACCATGTTCCCTACCATTCTGAAGTAGCTGGATTAATAGAATGGTGAAACAGCCTTTGAATACTTAGTTTCACCACCAAGTATATGGCAATACCTTTTAGGACCAGGGCAGTATCCTCCTGGAGGTTGTATACTTTAAGTCAGTGCTGCCAGTATTCAAAAGTTTAGAAATCAGGGGCTGGCAATGGGAGGGGCAATACTCATTCTTACCCCTACTGATCCCGTAGTAAAGTTTTTCCTTCTTATTCCTGTGATTTTATGCTGTACTGGACTAGGGGTCTTAGTTCCACAGAGAGGGAGGCATCTTTTAGGAGATACAATAGATTCCATTGAACTGGAAGTTAAGAGTGTCACATAGCAACCGTAGGCCCCTCATGCCTCTGAATCAACAGACAAGAAAAGAGCATTATTATACTGTCTGCAGTGATTGGGCCTTACTCCCAAGAGAAAATTGAGCTGCTACTACACAATGGAGATAAGAGTGTGTCTAGAATGGAGGAATTCCCCTAGATGTCTCTTACTATTACCTTGCCCTGTGATTAATTCCAATGGAAAAAACTGTAAAAATCCAATTCAGGCAAGATGACTAATGACCCAGACTCTAGAAATGTAGGTTTGGGTAAAGAACCATGATCAGCTGAGGTGCTAGCTAAGAGCAAAAAGTATACAGAATTGGCAGTGGAAGAAAGTAGTTACAAATACCAGCTACAACCATGAAACAAGCTTCAGAAATGAACACTGTAAGTTATATTTCTTCTTTATTAAATTATGAAAATGTTTGTTTCTTTTATCTTTGTTTTTTTTCCCTCTCTGATCCTCTATTACATAAAATAAAATGTATTGATTTTATATCATAGTATTTAAGTACTGTTAACTTTATAAAATAGCATTTAAGTTATTACAGGGTATTAAGAAGAAAAGTGGCCATCATCTGGGGTTTTTGTATCCTCTTCTGGGGAAGAGGTAGTGCATTTCGTTTGCAGGATAGTATGCAACATGTTAGGCAGAAGCATAAATGTGCTTTTGTCTTTATTTGGAGATTAAATATGGTTTAATGTAAATGTGTATAGTTGCCAAGTAGACAAGGAGTGGACTTGTGATGGTTAATTTTATGTGTCAACCTGGCTGGTCCATTGTACTCAGATAATTGACCAAACATGTCTGGATGTTTCTGGGAAGGTGTTTTTTGAATGAGAATAACATTTAAATCAGTAAACTTTGAGTAAAGCAAATTAACTTCCATAACGTGGGTGGGACTCAGCCAATCAGTTGAAGAGCTTAAGAAAAAGATTAACATCCCTCAAGGAGGAGGGAACTCTGCCAGCAAACTCCCTGAAGTCTCAGGCTATAATATTAACTCTTCCCTAGGTTTCCAGCCTGCTGGTCTACCATGCAGATTTTGAACTTGACAGCCTCCACAATTGTGTCAGCCAATTCCTTAATGTAAATCAATCACTCTCTCTCATATATGTAATATACACATAATTGTATATAATATATAATATAATATATAATATATAATTGTATGTAATAGATAATTTTATACACATATAAGTAACATGATTTCATATGTTGTACATGTGTTTAGTGAGTATGTGCATTCTATCAGCTCTGTTTCTTTGGAGAACCCTGACTGCTATAGGGCCAATCTAATCATATGAACTCTTAAAATGTAGATCCTTCTCTGGCTGGTAACAAGGGAGCTGAACAGAAGTGGTGGTCAGAGAAATTTGAAATGTGAGAAGGACTCGACCTATCACTGATGACTTTGAAGCAATATGGGGGACTATGAGCCATAAAATGTAGGAATCCTCTAGAAGTTGAGAACAATGACTGCTGAGAACCAGGACCTCAGTACTATGTTCACATGGAACTAAATTTTACCAAGAACTGAATGAGTGTGGAAATAAACATTCCTGCAGGGTTTCAGATAAGTGTCCAGGCCTGTAGATCCCTTATTTTCACATTGTGAGACCCTAAAAGGAAGTACTCACTCAAGACTGCCAAACTTCTGACCTATAGAACTGTGAGGTGATAAGTCTGTGTTGTGCCAAGTAGCTATATTTTTGGCAATTTGTTTCTCAGGAATAAAAGAATAATACAGGAGGTAACCCATGGATCATAGTAAAATGTCTAAAGGTCCAGTTGTCTGGGTTTTATTTGAAGTATTATCTCCATTAATGAGTGCTAAATAACTTCTCTGACAGCCTTACTTATAAATTGTTGAACTGGCATTGAGGATAAAGCTATAATTCTGTAAGATCTCCATCTCTCAAGCTTAGAGTGCTGGCTTACAGAATAAGATATATTTTTTGAAGAAATCACCATTATATAATCTCAAATCTCAAAAGCACGTTATTAAGGTACTAATATGAAGAATATAAATAGGAGTGGAACAATTCATTAATATACCCAAAAGTTCTACTTGAAAATATTTGATTCTCATCCCTGCAGATATTCGTTCTGCTGATTCAGAGGACTTAATATCCAACAATGTTGCTTCCACTGAAAAATTCTACAATGGTTCTGTTTAGAAGAATATAGAACAGCTCAACATAACTATTTTAACTTCTCATTCAAAAAGAAAAAAAAAAACAGAAAAATAAAGTGATTAATGTTTTGGCTGGGGTCCTTGATCCTAATTATCAAGAGAAAATAGCATTGTAACCACATAGTAGATTCACTGAGGCTGATGCCAGTTGGCATAGAAAGGACTTGACTCCTGGTTGACCTGTGAACTGGATGCAGACAATCAGAGGCTCCTCACTCTTTGCCCTGTCCTTGGAATGTGTACTTTACTTGCCTCCCCTCAGCTACAAGCTGCCTTGTCCAAGAGCACAGCCTTAAGATAATAGCGTGGTGTTGAGATCATCTGGATGGTATACATCACTGAGCCTGGTTGAAACCTCTGTATAAATTTTTAAGATTCTGGCAGGCAGGTGGTGGAGATCAGCTGATCTTGTGGCTGCCCACGACAAGCTTTCTATGTGATTTCCTTTGCTTTTTAAAACTGTTACCTATCAGTCTGGAGTAGTCTACCTCATTCTTCAGACTCTTCTTGGCCTCTGTGTACAGGAGCCTATGTGCAAACCAACAGAAGCCTGGAGTTCAAAGTATCCTCTGGGAAATCACATCAAACTGCATATCTATTAATAAAATGCAGTCAAAATTATACCTAATCCATCCAGGTTAGACTACTGAGACGTCATAAGAATATCTGTTTGAATCAGTCTTACAAGTACAGCATCCTGACCATTAGAGTTACTGGATGAAGACAAATGGAGGAGTAAGTAAGGAGAAAATTATAAATATATTTTTTTTGCCTTGGGATTTATTTCAGAAAGGAGAAATGTAGGTGCTAGCCAAGTGTGTTCCCTCATTTGTTATGTCATATTTATATTCATTAATCAATTGTCCTCCCCTCCTCCCTTTCCTCTATAAATTTATTCAAGGCATGCAGATTGTTACTAAATATATAATTTAGTCCTCATTTACGGTGTTACAGGATTGCACCTGAACTTGGGGAGAATTGAATATTAGTCAGAGACTGATGTAGTGACTGTTGAAGCCTTACCTCAATGACTTTAGGCAGAAGGGCAATTGGATTTTATTTTTATGAAGTAAAATTGTGTTTTGTTAGACAGGGACATAGTGTTGTTGCTCTTATTTTTTATATGGTGACTATATACATAGATGTTGAGTGTTCAAGTGGTAAAGTGATTCTATGGATTAGCTTACTCAACATCTATTCTACTCCCCCTTGACCTTGTATTCAGTAAAACAATGCTTCTCCGGCTTCCTTGACACAAGAGGAGGGTTCCAGATGTGGTCTAGGTTAGGTTAAGCAGTAGCTCCAATAAAAGTCTTGGAAAGAAGACATGAGCAACATGGAACATTGGATGTGAGTGGGGAGACACAGATTTCTTTTACGCATGCTGCTGTAACTATTTGGTTCTTTCCGTTCAATTCTGATAGAAGGTCACTCTTTGGTCTATAGCATCATAAGTGGCAAATGCAATAGCATGGAAGAGTGGTTTCCTGATGTAAGAATTTTGTGGTATGGAAAGGCATTTTCCTTGGCTGCGATTATTTTTTCCATGTAGCATTCACATCTTATTTTCCATTTCTTCTGTATTTGTCATTGGTTGGTTAAATAAACATAATATATCTGTTTCTGCTTAAACTATCTAGAAAGGTGTGGTTATCTGTAACTCAAAACCCTAATATGAATGGATTTTCCATATTATAATAATTGAGAATAAATGAGATATTATTTCATACCTGTCAGAATGGTTATTATCAAAGAGTTAAAAAATAGCAAGTGAGAATGTGGAGAAAAGAAAGCACTTGTTCACTTTTGGTGGAAATATAAATTGGAAAACACTATAGAAAATGGTATGGAGATTCCTCAAACCTTAAAAATAGAGTTGCTGTATGATCCAGCAATCCCACAGTGGATATTTATCCAAATGAAATTAAATCAGTATCTAGAAGAGATATGTGCACATTCATGTTCATTACAGCATTATTCACAATAGCCAAGGTATGGAAACAACCAAAGTATCTATTGATGGATGAATGGATAAAGAAAATGTTGCACACACACACACACACTAGATATTATTCAGCCATAAAAAAAAAAAAAGAAATTCTGCTATTATTTGGGACAACATGATAAGCCTAGAAGTCATTATATTAGGTGAAATATACCAGATATAGAAAGACAAATACTATATGGTATCACTTACATGTTGAATCTGAAAAAAAAAAAAAGCTGGTTTTATAGATACAGAGAGTGGAATAGTAGTTGTCAGGGGCTTGGAAGAAGCGGAAATGGGGAGATGTAAGTCAAAGGGTACAAACTGTCAGTTATAGGATGAACACGTTCTAAGGTTCTAATGTGCATCACGGTAACTATAGTTAATAATAAGGTATTATATACTGGAAAATTTGCTGAGCATAGATAAACATTCTCACTACACACAGACACAGACACACACACACACACAGTTAATTATGTGAATTGATAAATATGTTCATTATCTTGATCTTGGTAACCATTTTACAATGTATATGTATATCAAATCATCACGTTCTACACTCAAAATATGTACAATTATATCTGTCAATTATTCTTCAGTAAAGCTGGGGGAAGAAAGAAATACAAGGAAGTTTTAATATTGTTGTAGTCCATGTACAACTTCCTTTTATTTTTTGCATTTAAGTTTAGTTATTGCCATAAACATTTTAAGCTAACTTTCTCATGACTTGTATTCACCTGGCAGCCAATTTCCAAAAATCAATCACATAGTAGCATTTCATTTTTAACCAATGGGTGAATATCACAGAGAAATCACAAGAGCAATTTTTTTTCATTTTTCCAAACAATTAGAGCTGTTCTTACTAGAACCATTCCAGTTAAAGTCACTTGCTATTTCTGTTCAAAAGCCTGTCTTTCAAAGGTATATTTCTAACTCATTTGAATTTACTTTAAATGTACAATTGATAGCTGTCTAGGTATGATTATTTTATTGAAAAATTATATAAATGCATTAATTTTCATGACATGTAAAGAAAACTAGCATCGGGGCGCCTGGGTGGCTCAGTCGTTAAGCGTCTGCCTTCGGCTCAGGTCATGATCCCAGGGTCCTGGGATCGAGTCCCACATTAGGCTAACATTCAGTATCTATCTGTCCATGAGAATTTGTACTTTTTATTTTCAAATTATGTATTTTAATAAAAATGAGTCAAAATGACAAATCTACTGATTGTAATAAAATTCTTAGAATACAACCTATTCATCATTTCAGATCTAACTCTTCTAATGAAAAAGGGTTTAGATTGGTATAAATGTTGGTTAGGAGTAAAAAAGAGACTCTCCCTTCTTAAGTGTGGTGGTTCTTCACAGTTCAGAACACGTATTAATCTTACCTCACTGACTCAGGAAGTCTAGCGTTGCATTATGTGGCTAAATTTTCTTACTTGTTTGGGCATTTGAGACTAACTTTATTTCTCTGTGCAGTACATGTCCATAAGAGTATTCTTAGCTATCAATGTGGCCAGATAATAATCTAGGTATTTTCAGCAGAATATGAGTTACCTTTAAGTATCAGAGAAAATGTGTGGTGGCTTTAAAACATGACAACTTTGGATGCTATAGTGAATATCATTTTAATTTTCTTTCCAAATTCTTTGTTGCTCACGTATAGAAATACATGCGTACAAACATACACACAACATAGGTACGTGGGAAGATCGATCGATTGATCGACCGATCATTAGATGCATTCATTATTGATGATATTTTCCCACATATCCAGGGACTTTACTGTGTAGAATTATTAATTCTAACAGTTTTTCTATAGATTTTTCTGTATTTACTATGGTAATTGTCATGAAATCTGCAAATATTGATTTTTTTTTTTTTAGTGTGCTTTTCCAGGACCTCAAATGAATGTTGAATAAATATGGGGATTCTAGCCTTCAGTGGAATGCTTTAAATATTTTATTCTTCTTGCTATTTGTTTAATGTTAACATTTCTATCTGATTGAGAAGGCTCTCGTCTTTCTAATTCAAAGAGAATTTTAATTACGATGGTGTGTTTAAATCTGTCAAATACTTTTTTGAATGTTAAAAGAGGATCACGTGATTCTCTTTTTTACTCTGATGCCGACATCTTATAGTGATTAATTATAGATTGTCACATGTTAGCACTTGCATTCCTGGAATAAACTCCATTTTTTCATATTGATGACTTTTATTTGCTAACATATCATTGTGTGTGTAACACAGTGTTGTGTCTGTAGTTTTCTCTCCTGTAATGTTCTTATCATTTTTAGGTTACAGGGTTTTAAGACTTAATAACATGAGTTTGGAAACTTTCCCTTTTTGTTTTTCTCTGAAAGAGTATGTAGTAGATTAGTGTTATTTTTCCATATATTATTTTGGAGAATTAACCAGTCCATATGGGCCAAGGATTTTGTTTTTGAAAAGAGTTTTAGTAGCAGATTAAGTTATTTAAATAGATATTAGATATTTCAGATTATTTCTCTCAATTTAAAGTTGAATTTTTGAAAAACCATTTAATCAAAATTGTCAAGTTTATTGCTGTAAAATTGTTTCTATTATCTTTTTATTTTATTTAATGTCTTCTTGATCTATAGTAAGCCCCTGACTTAATCATCAATATTAGTATTTTGTTCTCTTTCTCTGTCCATCAGTCCAGTAGTTAGGATTTTACAAATTAGCTTAATAGTTTCAAAAAATCAACTTTTTGTCTTGGTTGATTATGTCAATTCTATATTTGCTTTCTATTTTGTTTGTGTTTGTTTTTACCTCTGTTAGTTTCTTCCATCTATTATTTTGCTACTCATTTTCTTTCTGTTTTTTTTTAGATTTATTTATGTATTTGGGGGAGATTGAGAAAGAGCACAAGTGGGAAGGGGCAGAGGGAGAGGCAGAGAGAATCCTCAGCAGACTCCACACAGAGCATGGAGCCTGATGTGGGGCTGGAGGGGGGAAGAGGTGGTGCAATCACAACCCCAGCTGGAAACAAGAGTTAGATGTTTCACTGAATGTGCCACCAGGTGCCCCTATTTTCTTGCTTTTTAAGGTAGCTTAGGTCACTGAATTTCAGCCTGTATGCTCTTCTAATATATGCATTTAAGGCTATCAATTTATTTTAAGCACTATTTCAACTGTAATGCACATTTTTTTGGTCACATCATCATTATTCAGCTCAAAATATTTTATTATTCAAGGTTTTTTTGGACCAATAGATTGTTAAGAAGCATATTCATTCATTTTCAGCCATTTTTTAAAATCTCCCTATTTTATTTTGGTTACTATTTTACAGTTTAATTCTGCTGTGACCAGAAATACTTTAAATTGTTTTAATCCTCTGAAATTTATATAAGCTTTTTCCATGGCTGAGAATAAGATAAAATTTTGATATTATCTTAAAAATATTTAAGTTTTGTTATTGTCAGGTGCCATGTTTTGTATTAGTTGTATTCAACTAAGCCATTTTTAAATTTCCAGATCTTCTGTAACAATATCGAGTTTTTTCTTCTTTTGAGGTTTTTTTTTTTCTTCTTTTTAAAAATTATCCATTGAGGGGCGCCTGGGTGGCTCAGTTGGTTAAGCGACTGCCTTCGGCTCAGGTCATGATCCTGGAGTCCCAGAATCGAGTCCTGTGTCGGGCTCCCTGCTCAGCGGGGGGTCTGCTTCTCCCTCTGACCCTCCCCCCTCTCATGTGCTCTCTCTCTCTCATTCTCACTCTTTCAAATAAATAAATAAATCTTTTTAAAAAAATTATCCATTAAGAGAATTGTTTTTAAATCTTCTACTATTTCTTCCTTTAATGATGTCTGTCTTATGGAGTAACATTATTGGTTACATTCAAATTTATGGACGGTGTTTTATTCCTAGGAGACTGGTTATGTTGTCATTATGAAACATCTCTCTTCATTCTTGGCAGTGCTCTCTTCTTTAAAGTTATTCTGAACAATCTTACGATAATTCTTCTAGATTTATATTGGTTATTGTTTGCATGATGAAATCTTTTGATTTCAAACTTTCTATGTCCTTATATTTTGCTTACATTGCCTGTAACCTCATATACATGCTTTAACTTTTATTTATTTATTTATTTATTTTTTTAAAGATTTTATTTATTTATTTGAGAGAGAGAGAATGAGAGACAGAGAGCACGAGAGGGAGGAGGGTCAGAGGGAGAAGCAGACTCCCTGCCGAGCAGGGAGCCCGATACGGGACTCGATCCTGGGACTCCAGGATCATGACCTGAGCCGAAGGCAGTTGCTTAACCAACTGAGCCACCCAGGCACCCCAACATGCTTTAACTTTTAAATTTCATCTTATATTTGTGTTTTCATCAGAGTATCTATTCTTGTTTATATTTAATATAAATTCATAGTATATTTGTACATAAATTTACTGTTTTACCCTGTTTTCTATTTGGCCCACTCACTGAAGTTTTATGTTCTATTCTCTCCACTTGACTTATTTTGGAATATATACATATGATTTTATATCTTCTTAAAGTTATAGTCAAGGGATGTCACTCTTTTATCTCTTTATACAACCATGTTCAAAGCTTTTCTTTCAGTTTGCCTACTTCTGAAAGAAGTAACATTTCAAGTCTTGACTGATTTCCCTCTTAGGAACACTTTTCCCTGTAGTTCTGTTTTTTTAAGAAATGAAATGTTGTCCCCTTTTATTGAGGGCCTTTAAACTCTTTTTTTCTAGAAATAATTTCTGTAATCAAATATAATTATTTTTATAAAATGGAATCTAGGTTTTCAGTATTCAGTTTCTTTTGTCTTTATACACATTTTAAACTGCTTTAAAGAAAAACATTTTAAAATATGTACAAAGTATATCTAACAAAATATTGGATTAGAACATTTCTTGATTTAACAATACTATAACTTCCACAGAGGAACAACAGAGTACAGAAGAGGTTGTATTTTGGAATAAGATTGATGGTATGTATAGGATTTCTTAAATAAACTCCACTTAACTGACAGGTACCAGCAAACTTTCCCTTTGCCTCAGAAAAAAATGGACTTTTCACTGTGCTCTGAGCTACTCCCACCAATTGAGTTGAAGGCTTACTGAACACCATTTATGTTTGCTCCCAACTATGGTTGCATAAGTTGGATTTTATATTTTAATTGCATATTTTAATAAAATATTTGATGAATAGTTGGAATGAGAGCCTGAGAAAACAGAGAACTATTTCAATTAAAACTAAACTAAATGTTGACGGAAATTCAAGACAGTTAAGTTGCTAACAAACATGCTGTGAAATGACATGTGGGAGAATAATTGTGAAATAAAATCCAGAAATAAAGTAATAAAACTGAAATCAGTTCTTTTGTCAGTGTGTTATTAAACATCTTTAAGATCTAACTCTTGAAAGGAAACTTAAACTGGAAATGATAAATGAGTCATGATTATGTTAATATAAAAATCTAGGGGCTCCTGGGTGGCTCAGTTGGTTGGGCACCCAACTTTTGATTTTGGCTCAGATCATTATCTCAGGGTCATGGGATCAGGCCCTGCGTGGGGCTCAAGCTCAGCAGGGAGACCTCATAGGATTCTCTCTCTCCCTCTGCCCTTCCCCCACCTGCTCTCACTCTCTCTCAAAAAAAAAAAAATTAAATTAAAATTAAAATCTACCAAAGGACAATCAGTAAAACAGATTCAATGGAAAAACAACACATAAAATATTCTTTGACTTATGTGAAGTGTTTGGCAAGTGTGAATGCACTCTTAAAATCAAAATTAAAGGAAAAAATGTATACATATGTTTTCATGATTTCTTATTCTATATTCACCTTTTTTTGATTAATCTACCACCTATGGTTTCTGATCCTATTGGATATAAAGACTTGTATTATAGTAAGGATGGATAATTTAATAAAACACAAAAATAATTTCTTCTTGCTACAGTAGCTTGCAGGTACTGAATTAGCTAGATGGAGGAGGTTTCAAAACAGAACAGGTTTAAAGCAAAATAGAGAAGGTTTAAAAGCTTTTTTCCTGTCGCTTGCATGGCTCTCCAGTGGAAACCTTCAAATCATGGTTAATTAATATAGGCTTTGTCAGAACTACCTCTCTAAAGTTTTTCTTAAACTCTGGAAACACACTCATGTATTTGTTGTTCTTGTACTTACTGGATTTTATAAAATATGTGAACATCAGTCTAGGAATCACTTCCAAATATCTGTTAAAATATGTTCAGAGGATGCTGTTCCTAATATAAGCGAAGGTGTGGAAAAGAGGAAATGACAGCAATCTCTTCAAAAGTGTCACTTAAGATTTTCTTTCTTCCATTAAATTTTTTTTTCTAGTTGCAAATATTATTTGGCCAGTTTTGCCTTCACTTGTATTGATAAAGATTAGATATCCTGGCATCAAGAATTTCATTTAAAACATGGAATCTAATTTCCAGATTGGGATGTGAAGTTGCAAACCTTCAATTCCATTTCTCCTATTGCATAAAAGCAAATAGTTGTAAAAGTATAATTCTACTAGTAATACTACAGGGAAATTTGACTCATTTTGTTGTAAGTTAACTGGAATTTTGGAGCAGCATAAAAATACACAAACTTTACCTTCTATGTTGATGCATTAATAAGTAGATAATTTCTCACAGAAGTAAATATATCTAAACAGGCTAACTAAACCCCAACCAGTCATTCAAGAATTTAATTTCCAAGAAAAATAGAATCTGGGTTTCTGGAAGTTGGAAAATACATTAATACAGGCTATATGTAGCTTTACAATGATAAATAACAACTCAAAAAGAAAGCCAAGAAGAGTAGCCCCAAAGTCTTTCTCTAACTCTATCACTAACCGGCATTCCTAGTTTTTGATGTTAATATACTCTAATTAATTTGAAACTAGTGAAGTTTCTAGTGTCCTTAGGGTCCTAATACCTTCAATATCTCTCTTGAACCTGGCAGCTTCAATTCAATTGAAATTACTTGACATCATTTATAGAAAGGCTTTGAAGTGCCTTAATTCAGGTTGAATCTACTCTGAAGTTATATATTAAAAAAAAAAAAAAGGTGGAGAAAACAAAACATGATTTTCAAAACCTCTTTTTTATTCTGACTTTGTAATTTTTCTTTTTGTTTATGACTTCTGAAGCATAATTCATTTTGAGAGATAAAATAATTTGTGTTCCTTTTTTTTTATGGTGTGACACATTTACTTGCTGGAAAGTGATGCATTGTGAGAATCATAGTATAATTTTTGGCTACTTCTAATGTATATACATCAACAGTATATACTTGGTTAGGATCAAATAAAAAAAATTATCAAAGCATCAAGTTTATTTCCCGGGCTATAATAGGGACTAAACATTACTAAATAAATAGAATGCAATGATCCCTTTGCTAACTAATTATGCAAATAATTATAACATTTGTTTTTCTTTTTCTTTCCATAAAAAAATATTTCAAGGAATTTTCAAGGAGGTTATGTCATACTATACTGCTCATTAAAAAATTAGTAAAATAAAAATAAGTAAAAATACCCATCCTCAAAAATTATGCAACACAGTTTCTATGGGAAGTCTGTTGCCTCTAGATATGTACTGGTATTACAATAGCAGATTTAGATTACTTACTTATACTAATTTCATAACCATAGCCCCAAGCCATTGGACCAAGAGTTTATTTTGCTCATCATCCAGTGAATCAAACCTGTAATAGCCTCAAAATAAAAGTTTAACACTTTATGAGATATTCCACCTAAATTTAATTTTGGATTTTTTCCTTTATAAAATACAATTCTAGTTTGCTTAAGCATGTTTTCTATTATTATTACACCAGAGAAAAAAATTGCAAATCTACTAGAAAGAATATTAGTTTATTCATGGTTCTAATCAATACATCATAAACAAATGTATCTGTTGAGTACTTTCCTAATTACAGATATTTATATGGAAAGTATACCAATAGGACTTCCAGTGTCAGACCAATGGAAGTAGTAACATGTTTTCACAAGTAGGAGTTATGTGGCAGATGTGGCAACACCTCTCTTTAAAATTTTCCTAGTCATCTTGGGGCACCTGGGTGGCAAAGTCGGTTAAGCCTCAGACTCTTGATTTCAGCTCAGGTCATAATCTCAGCGTTGTGAGATCTAGCCCTGCATTGGGTTCTGCGCTTAGCGTGGAGTCTGCCTAAATTTCCTCTCTCCCTTTCCCTCCACCCCTCACCCCCAGCTCTCTCTCTTTAAAAAGAATAAATAAATCTTAAAAATATTTCCTAATCATCTTAACATAAGTAGGATGTCATGAACACGTGGTACATGCTACCAATTTTTGTTTTATATATTCTTGGTAGATGTATCCATTTTTTTTTAAGATACAGAGATTTCCCATATGCTCCCTGCACCCACCCACATGCACAGCTCTGTCACTGTTGACATCTTGTGCCAGAGTGATACATTTGTTACAAGCAATGAGCCTACACTAATACATCATCACCCAAAGTCTATAGTTTACCTTAGGGTTCCTTTTTGGTGGTGTACAGTCTAAGGGTTTTGACAAATGTATGAGGAAGTGAGTCCACCATTGTAGCAACATACATATTAGTTTCACTATCCTAAAAATTTGTGCTTTGTTTAATCATTTCTTCCACCCCTAATCCTGGCAACTACTAATCTTCTATTTCCATAGTTTTGCTTTTCCCCCGAATGTCATTGTTGGAATCACATAGTATGTAACCTTTTCAGATTGACTTCTTTCACTTATTAATATGTATTTATAGTTCCTCCATATGTATTCATAACTTGCTAGCTCATTTCTTTCTAGCGTTGAGTAATAAATACTCCCTTGTCTGGAAAGACCATAGTTTATTCATTCACCTACTGGTAGACATCTTGGTTGCTTCCAAGTTTTTGATTATGTATAAAACAGCTATAGACATTGTATACATGTTTTTGTATAGACATAAGTTTTCAATTCATTTGGGTAAATACCAAGGAGCGCAATTGCTGAACCATATGGTAAAATCATTCTTAGTTTTGTAAGGAACTGCCAAATTCTTTTCCAAAGTGACTATAAAATTGTACATGCCCACCAGCAATGAATAAATGTTTTTTTGTTGAACCATTTCCTCACCAGCATTTGGTGTTGTCAGTGTTCTGGGTTTTGGCCATCATAATACGTGTGCTATCTTGTTATTTTAATTTTTAATTCTGTAGTAGCATATGATGTTGAAGGTCTTTTCGTATGCTTATTTTCCATCTCTAAATCTGTGGAAAATAGAAAAGGCAAGGAAACAGATTCTCCCCTACAATCTCTAGAAGAAATGCAGAAATGCTTACTATTTTGGCCTTCTGACCTCCAGATATGTAACAAAATAAATTTGTGTTGTTTTAGGTTACTAGGTTTGTAATAATTTGTCATGGCAGGAATAGGAAATTAAAACGACGACTTTCTGTTGTATCACTGGGAGATGACATTGGGAATACTAATTGGTCATTTGTTTGTCCTAGAGAAAATTTATAATATTGAAGGCAAATCCACACTATTCTATCAGTTCATCACAGAGAATTGTTTCCTACTTAAAGATGTGCCTTTTTTTTTAGGCACTTGTATTTATTAGGCTCATCTGTTTATACAAAACTAACTCTTGGAGTTACATAGCCGCATTTAACAAGTAGAATAGACCTGCTGCTCCACCGGATTTGCCAGGGAGTACAATTTTAATTACATCCATTTCAATTGTTTATCAAGAGTTCAGCTGAGAAAATAAGTTGAATTGTTGGGAAAAAAACCATAATATTTTCTCACTTGTGCTAAAAAGGTAGCAAGATTTAGTCATATCAACTGATATTTGGGTTCCTATAAAGTACTGCTGTTTTCTACCTATCTTCCAGGCTTCCTTTCCATTAAGTCCCATGAATAATCATCTTTGCTTAATAAAGGTTCTGTTGGGTCATTCCTGAATGATGTTAAATCCTGGTCGATCAAATTTTTTAAATATATTTTTGTAGACATTTTAAACATAAGATTTCCTTTATGAGTAATTTTTTTTTTATATTTATTTTAGGGAGAGAGAGGGGGAGAGGGAGAGCGGTAGGGAAGGGCAGAGGGAGAGGATGAGAGAGTCCTAAGCAGACTTCATACTGAACCTGGAGCCCTATGCAGGGCTCCGGGTGGGTCTCAAGATGGGACTCAATCTTACGATCACATGACACTAAGATCATATAACCTGAGCCAAGACCAAAGGTTGGATGTCTAAGTGCCACTCTGAGTAATCTTTTAAAATCTATAGCGGCAACATTGTATTTGATACATTGTAAGAAAACTGTGTCTAACTTTGAAATCATTGTTTCATTCTCATTCTTGCTTCTAATTATTCTCAATCCTGTTTTTTATATCTTCTAAATTATGTTTAATTTGTTAATTTTCATCACATTTTATGAACTCTTTTATAAGCCAGTCTGAAAGATTTAGAGGCATAAATAATAATTAATTAACAAATAAATCTAGTGAAAATATATACTATTGAACCCATGTTTTTAAAAAGTTGGGTATAATGATGATAAAATAACAGAATTTGTTTGTATTAGTAAAAGTTTCCAGAAAGACAATTGAATTAGGATCATACTGTCATTTGCTTAATGCAAGCATTATTTACTATAATTATCCTTGAGTTTTTGGTCCAATTTCAGACTTTTCCTTGATTTTTTGATATATTCATAAATATTTGAAAGATCAACTTCATCTGGAAACTTACTGACTTTACTAATAATTATTTTATATTTTGATGTCACCTGTGGTATTTTACTGAAATTTTTTTCTTTCAAAGTAAAATTTGAGTTTATGAAAGCAAAAGTTATTTCTATTTATATCTCTTTTTCTTACTCTTTCATTGTCACCAAAGAAAGCAACTTGTTGGCCTGACAAACACCACCATGCGGGCAGCAAGAATGCGCATCAGAATCTACATGCGCTGAGTCCTAGGTCTCCTTCAAATGACTTTCAAAATAAAATCTTATTTTGGCAAAAAAAAAAAAGGGACACCTGGGTGGCTCAGTAGTAAGTGTCTGCCTTCGGCTCAGGTCATGATCCCAGGGTCCTGGGATCGAGCCCCGCATCGGGCTCCCTGCTCAGCGGGAAGCCTGCTTCTCCCTCTCCCACTCCCCCTGCTTGTGTTCCCTCTCTCGCTGTGTCTCTGTCAAATAAATAAATAAAATCTTAAAAAAAAAAAAAAAACAACTTTTGTTTTGCTCACATTTTTGTTATTTTGTCTGGTTGTTAGCATAGTTTATAAGCCAAGCCAGGAGAAAAGAATCTACTCTAAGCATTCTCAGTATAAAAGGTTTAATATAGGAACTACAGGTTAAGTGGCTTTTAGGAAAGCTGGAGATTGGGGTAAAAGTCATAAGAACTTGTGGAAAGTTCAGAAAATTGCCAACCAAGACAAAGGAAGCTCATTTGAAGATCTCCCTTGAAATGACAAAGAATCTAAGAATCACACTGAATATTGCTCTGAGTCTCACTTTTACTTAATCAATGCACTAATTTGAATATAACAAAAGTGTGGCTGTGAATTCAGTTTGCATTATAATTCATCCACCTGGAGGATCAAACTTTAGGGTTTTTGCTCAGCAGTATCAACCAACAGGACTTGTGTGGAGAGAGAGACAGAGAGAAATTTCTTTTAAGGAATTGGCTCATGCAGTTGTTGAAAATCTGCAGGATAGGTCAGTAGGCTGGAGACTCAGGAAAAGCTGCAGCTGGAGTACCTTCTGGCTGGCAGAATTTCTTTTTGCTCAGGAGAAGTCAGTCTTTGTTCTGTTAAGACCTTCAACTCATGGATGAAGCCCATCCACATTATGGTCACTGATATATTGAAGTTCACAAATACAAACATTAATCTCATTCAAAAAATCACTTCCATAGCAACATCCAGAGCATTTGATCAACTATCTGGGCATGGTGACCCAGCTGAGTTGACACGTAAAACTAACCATCACAACCATACTGTAAGATTTGTTTCTCTGTTTATTTCTTTTTCTCAGCATTTAAAGCCATGAGCTTAATGCTGTATTTCTCTGAGTTCTCCAGTATAGTCAGGAGTCATCTCATATTATAATCTTCTACTTTTATTTTCATCCATAGTATTCTACTATTATTACAATATGACACCTCAAAAAATCTCACCCTTTTTTAGATCCTTCAAAACATGCAAATAAAATTTATGTAACTATTTTGGCCATTATCTACCAGGATCTCATTTAACATTATTAATGAGATCATCACTATCTTTGATTCTATTCAAATCCAATACGTTATTCCAGACCCCCAGGTTTAAGGTTCTGTTCCCTTGAGACCACTTTCAGTGCCCCAGACTATCTGGGTTTAGACAAACAGAGGCCAGTTAATATGTTCTGAATATAGAGGATTTAGTATAGGAATTATGGAATTACATAAATTTGGAAGAGCTGAATAGTGAAGGACAGGGATGCAGGTGCTGGAGGTCAAGGAAGCCAAATTTGAAGATCTGATCCTATGACACTACAGAGAGTATTTTTCACATCCTCTCAACAGGATGTGTAGTTCTTGGGAATTAATGTACAGCTATACAGAAAATGGGTTTTGGAGAAATATAAATCCAAGACTCTCTTCTGCAATAATGAAGCAACCTTTGAAAGGAATGACGGTGAAGCCAAGTTTGTAACAACCACACACACAAATGTCGAACATGTGAGGGAAGTCAGTAAATATGTATTAAGTTAAATTCATTTGGTCCATTACTACAGGTGCTATGATGCAACATTTAAAAATGTCTGGGTCACTTAATAAAATGGAGTGGTCTGCTAATTATTTCTGCCAAAATATGCATAATCAAAATGTCACCATGTCATTCTCTGATCATGATATATGGTATTGTCTACAAAAATTATTTTGTTATTAGTACTGTTCTTGGAATAAAAGTCTACCTCGTGTATTTGATTCTTGGCAGAATGTATTTCTCAGAGAATACAAACCTCTCCCAAGGGGAAACTTCCTAATAAAATGTCTGGTATCAAAGACCAAAAGTCTCACTGTATGTATCATTAAAAGCTAGACAGCCATACCAAAATATCTATCTAGCAAATGTCTCATTTCTTTTGAAAAATTTGATAAATTCAAGAGAAATTCAGCAAAATTCTCCAGTGCAAAGAGTTATGTATAATCTATGTACAACCTATGAAAGTTTACTCTAACTTCTTACTTAATATTATTGTTCCCTGCCACAAACCAATGCACTAAAATTGCAAACTCTAAATTAGCAGTAGTCTCTTTACACATTTTGGTATCGTGCCTAGTCCCTATCTTATCATTTCTGATGCCAGTATCAAATAATAGGGACAATGTCAGTGAGTTTGGATTGAGACTGTTTGGCCCGAGGGGCTAAACTTGCAAAGGAATCCTGAAGCTAGGAAGAAGACAAAATGTTCAAGAGGGACACACTGAGAGAGAATGGATACTCTCTGAAGCAGAAGTCACAGATTAGAAGCCAGAGGTCCAGGGTTAGAGAAGTGCATATGTAGCAACAGAACAGAAAGAAACAGGATGGTTGAGAATACAGAAGTTGGCTATAAATAGGCAGAAATGAGGGGAAAAATTGCCTAAGGGCAAAACTTGCTGATGTCCCCATTCAGGCAGTGGAATTCAATTGATTAAGCCTATTTAATATTACAGTCTCTCAGTACCCCTTTCAGAACCCCTATACACGGAGAAAAGTAAGGCCCATGAGCCGTGCTTTCCAGAAAGATACAGTATGCTTTTTCTAAGCACTGT
The DNA here is from genome assembly GCF_054177405.1 of Leptonychotes weddellii. Classification (NCBI taxonomy): domain Eukaryota; kingdom Metazoa; phylum Chordata; class Mammalia; order Carnivora; family Phocidae; genus Leptonychotes; species Leptonychotes weddellii. The sequence continues at coordinate 152,555,857 of NC_138370.1, read as the reverse complement.
TATCTCCTTTAGCCATGAATTCACCAATTCAATTCCAAGTAGGAAGACAATTTTTATTCTTTTTTTTTTTTAAACTTGATTTAAACACCTCTCCTTTAGCCCATTAGTCCAGCATGTGAATATAATGAATAGATTCTGGGCTTATTAGCTAGTGTCTAAGACAAAGCACATTAGTTTTTGAAATTCAAATTATCCCTCTGCTCGGAATCTTTCAGTGTTTTCCCATGTTATTAGAATGCTTTCCAAATTCCTAGAGACTCTTAGCACATCCTCATGGTCCTACATACATTTGCCATTGCCTGTGTCTAGAACCTCATTTTGTACCACTGGCTCCATTACTATACTCACCAGCTTGCTTCTTATTCCTCAAATATGCCAAACTCATTATCGGCTCAGGGCTTGGCATATGTTGCTCGCTTTGTGTGGAATTAATGCTCTTGGACCTGACCGTGTCTGACTTTATAGAGTCATTCAGATCTTAGCTCAAGCAGACAATTTTCAGAGAGGCTTTTCCTGATCTTTGTATTTTTGCCTCTTGCCCGTGATTTCCTCTAGACCAATCCCTGGTTTTATATCTCTGCTAACACTTATGTCTGAAATTCTCTCAGTCAGTTGTTTATCATTGATTGTCACTTCTGCATTAAATGTCAGAGATGAAGTTGGTTTACTTTTGTGCTGTTTTCCTGGTGCCTAGATCAGTTCCTGGCGCAACCTGCGTATCTTGGCGTGTGTGTGGTTATCTACATACATGCAAAATAAATATAGATTTAACTAATTAATTAAATACCTGTGTCTTAGCTTTTTGCATAAAACTGCAGACTCACTGGAGACTTTACCATTTGCCAGGATCTCCGTGGGATTCTGGAAGCCACCCAAAGAAAACATACTATTTAACCAAAAACACTGTGCTTGCATTTTAAATGCAACAAGGAAAAACCCAGTACTGAGCTACTTCTTCCAACTGTATAATAGATGTTGGCCTTTTTGATATAGAACTCTTGGAGCTGCTATAGGCTGCAGATGCTCAAATTGCTTCGCAAATTTTCATTCTGTGTATTTATCCTAGTAAATGCTTCCTGTTTCCCAAATCTGGCCCATAGGTTTGTTGACTCATCCGGCTGCCTGATTCATGACCACTGCTATTTCTCTCCCAGAGGCCACTTCTCACTTTTCTGAAACATACTCTCTGATTTCTATAGGATAGTTTCTCTTCAGTTGCTTTTTTCCCTAATTTCTTAGACCCAATTGTGGACATAGAACTGCCTATTAATTGCGTATAATGATAGTAGCTTCACACTTGGTATTTTAATCAAAGCCAGGAATGACCCAAGGGAAACAACACCCACAGAAACAAATTTACAGATGCTATTACATGGAGCTTTTCTGACAGCCAATGGGCCCACAGACCCAGGTTATCTTGTCCTGAGAAAAATATCTTTGAATATGTCTAGGAAACTGCAGGTCAAATCTTTTCTTTTTTTTTTTTTTTACAGTTTTGCTGAGGTATAATTGACATGCAGTAAATAATGCACTTAAAGTGTATAATTTGACATATTTTTGACATATTTAGACTCCCATAAAATCATCAGCTTAATCAAGATTTCTAGTACTTTCTTATCATAAGTTTTAGCTTAAATGTCCCTACTCAGATATATATATTCTCTGACCACCCTATTAGAGTAAAAAGTACCTGCTAGTTTTGTTTTGGCTTTTTTCTCTTTCTCTTAAGATTCCACTGATTTCCACATTGCATGGTTTAGCACCTTTTCTGCCCACCCCCTTGAGTGGTTATTTCATATCATTGTAATTCAGTTAGGTTCTTCCGTCATTGTGTGTTTTACATTGGAATCTACCAAACTCCTGAGTGATATTCTTTAATTTGCATACATTAAGGTTTGCTATTTATTCTGTAAATTTTGGTGGGTTTTGACAAATGCATTATGCCACATATCCACCATTACAGTGTCATACAGAATAGTTTCACTACCCTAAAAATTTCTCCATGTTCCACCAATCCAGCCCTTCCCCCTCCTTCTGACCCCTTGGCACTCACTGATCTTTTTATAGTTGTGCTTTCGCCAGAATATCCTATTCAAGGGAAAATAGAGCATGTAGAATTTTCCTCCCTGTATTTCATGGCTTGATATCTTATTTCTTTATCTTTTTTTTTAAGTTTGTATTTAAATTCCAGTTAGTTAACAAACAGTGCAATATTAGTTTCAGGTGTACAATACAGTGATTCAACACTTCCATACAATGCTGGGTGATCATCACAATAGGTGCACTCCTTAATCCCCAGCACCTATTTCTTTATATCACAAAATGATATTCCTTTATATGGAAGGACACAATTTATCTATTTACAGATTGAAGGTTATCTTGTTTGCTAGAAGTTTTTTTGCAATTATGAGTTAAGCTGATATAAATCTTTGCATGAAGTTTTTGTGTGGACATAAATTTTTAAATCAGTTAGATAAATATTTAAGAGCCCAATTGCTTGATCATATGGCAATATTATGCTTAGTTTTATAAGAAACTGCCAAAAGTTCAAAGATGCTGTACCATTTTGCATTTATACCAGCAAAGAGTTTCGGTCGCTCTGTATCTTCATCTGCATTTGGTGTTGTCAGCTTTTTGGGCTTTAGCCATTCCGATGACTGCATAGTGATATCTCATTTCTGTTTTACTTCACAATCCTCTATGACAAATAATACTGAGCATCTTTTCATATGTTTATTTGCCATCTGTTTATCTTTTTTGGTGAAATGTCTACTCAGATCTGTCGCTTGTTTTTTAATTGAGTTTTATTTTTTTTTTAAAGATTTTATTTATTCATTTGAGGCACAGAGATACAGAGAGAGAGAGAGAGCATGAGCAGGGGGAGAGGCAGAGGGAGAGGGAGAAGCAGGCTCCCTGCTGAGTCAGGAGCCTGATGTGGGGCTCGATCCCAGGACCCCAGGATCATGACCTGAGCCGAAGGCAGACAATTAACCATCTGAGTCACCCAGATGCCCCTTTAATTGAGTTTTAAATGGGTTATGAGTTTTCTTATGGGCAAGAATTAAGTACTCTTGGATATTTGGGGTGCACTCCTTTATCAGATATGTGTTTTGCAAATATTTCATCCCTGTCTGTGACTTGTGTTTTGTTCTTTTAACCTTTGCTTTTGCAGAGCAAAAGTTTTTAATTTTAATAAAGTGCAACTTGCCAGTATTTTATTTCATGGATCAAGTTTTTGATGTTTTATTTCAAAACACATCATAAAACCAAGGTTACATAGATCTCTAGTGTTTCCTCTAGAAGGTTTTTTTTTTTTTTTTTAATGTAACATTTAAGTCTGTGATCCATTTGAGTTAATTTTTTGTGAAGGATGTAAAGTCTGTTAGTCTGTGTCTAGATTCTTTTATTTAAAGATGTGGACTTCTTGGGGCAGCTAGGTGGCTTATTCGGTTAAGTGTCTGCCTTCGGCTCAAGTCATGATCCCAGGGTCCTGGGATCGAGTTCTGCATCTGGCTCCCTGCTCAGCAGGAAGCCCACTTCTCCCTCTCCCTCTGCTCCTCCTCCTGCTTGTGCTCTCTCCTTCTCTCTCTCCCTCAAGTAAATATATAAAATCTTTAAAAAAAATGAAGATGTGGACATCTAATTTTTCCAGCACCATATGTTGAAAAGACTATTATTTCTACATTGAATTGTCTTTAGCTCCTGTCAAAGGTCAGTTTGTGTGGTTATCTTTCCACCCTCTATATTATGTTTGATTTATCTGTGGCATCTATTTTTATGTCAATACTATGATGTCCTATAGCTTTATAGTAAATCTTGGAATTGAGTAGTATGAGTCTGCCAACTTTGTTCTCCTTCTTTTATATTGTTCTGACTACTTTTGGTTGTCTTTCCATACAACTGTTAGAATCGGCTTGATGATTGATGCAAATTATATTGCTGGGATTTGATTGGGATTAGGTTAAGTCTGTAGATAAATTGGGAAGGAAGTACATTTTAACAATATTGACTCTTTTTTAATGTTTAAAAATTGCATCTATTTATTTCAATAGCTTTATTGAGGTATGATTTACATACCATAAATAAATTTACATACTTAGCATTCCTGGGTAATAATACAAGAGAAATGAAATATATGCCTGCAAAAATATTTGTACAATGATGTTTAGAGTAGGCTTGTTCATAATACATAGGAAATTGGAAACCCTCAAATTTCATCAAGAACTGGAAAACATATTGTTATATATTCATACAATGGAGTACTGTTGAATAATGAAAAGGAATAAACTACTGAAGTATAAAAGAAAATAGATGAATCTCAAGTGTTAAGTTGCTTGAAAGTTGATGCACATAAATGAGTTCTAGTAACAGGCAGAACTAACAAAATTAGTGGTGATGGGAATGAGAAAGTAGTAGCCTGGGCTTCATAGTTTGATTATGACATCATCTCCCCTCAAATGAATTCTCTCAGCTTTTATCTGTATTTGAATATTCTTATTTATCTTTTATTTTTGAAGGATGTTTTCAGTAGATGTAGAACTGTAGGATGATTTTTCTCAACATTTAAAAAAGCATTCCATTATCTCTGATCTCCCTTGAATCTTATAAGTCACCCATATTTCTTATTCATATTCTCCTTTGTATTTTATTTTCTCCAGCTGCCTGATTTTTAAACATCTTTTTACCTTGGTTTTCATAACTCTACTGTGAATTGCCTAGGTGTATACACACACACACACACACACACACACACACATACACACACACACACATATTTGAGTTTCACAGAGCTTCTTAGAACTGTCTTTTCTTAATTTTGGAAAAATATGGGTCATTATTCCTTTATCCTTTCAAATATTTTCTATGCCCCATTCTCTCTTCTTCTGGACCTCTGATTCCCTATATATCAGACCATTTGATTTATTCTGTTTCTCATATCCTGTGTATTATTTTCCTGTCAATTCCCAATGCCATCTTTCCTACAGAGAGAAGACTATAGGACATTTATGTATTTGGTGGGTATTTACACCATTTAATCACAATATGGTATATGTATGTGTAATATACATACAAGCCCATGTCCACACATATATACACATTCTTATATGCACAGACACACTTTCAATAATATATTACTGTCTTAGAGAAAATATAGACCTAAATGTATTATTCACTAAAAATATAATGGAATGCATTTAAAACAATTAATCTTTAGTCTTTCATTTTTCCTTCTTTTATATTCTATTTATATTCTTCCTTTACCTTTTCTTATCTCCATAAAGTTAATGAAATATCTAAAGAATATAGTAATTAGGTGAAGCACAAATATATTAAAGGTATACAGTGAAAGAATGTCATATGAGTGGTATACTAGTTTAAGTATAAGCTGTTTTATAGGGGTTTGATTATCTAATTCTACTCTGACAGCATCAGAGAAAACCCATTATCATTTACAAGTTAAGGTAACAAAACAAAAAAGCCCAATTTGAAGAGTGACATTGCTGTTTATAATGTTGTATCTAGAAAATTGCATGTTTGTGGTATTTATTTAAATGACACTATATTTAAATAATTTATACTTTAAATTACTATCTTTGGGTGGATTTATACACTGTTACAACTTGTTGAAATGTGTTACTTTGCTCATTCTTGTTTTGCTTATTCAATTAAACACTTATTTTGATAATATGTTCACTGATTTGTTTTAATTTAATTGATAAGTCCTTTGGTATAATAGAATTATTATGCAAAATGTAAGTATAAATTTTTATAACAAGGTGATATTAAGGGCAGAGGAATTATATATGATGATCCATTTTTTTTTCTTTAAAAAAGACATCTGCTATAAAGCTAGTTGATATCCAACTGAATCTACTGTCTCTCAGTGACCACGTGTGTGATGTTTTATATATCTCTAATTTTTTGGTCTCAGTTTCTCCAACATAAAATGAAGATAATAATGCTTATTTCAGAAAGTTTTAAGGATTAAACTAAAGATTATTTATATCTTTCTTGTCACACTAAGAATATCAACATATGGAAGCTACTGTGTAGTTCAAGTACTTGCTCAGATCCTGTTTTCTTTCTGTTGTTTTTTT
>NC_138370.1:152540195-152549259 GCF_054177405.1 Leptonychotes weddellii | reverse complement strand
CTCTCCCACTCCCCCTGCTTATATTCCCTCTCTCTCTCTGTGTCTTTCTCTGTCAAATAAATAAATAAAATCTTTAAAAAATAAAAATAAATAAAAGTTAAAAAATAAAGAAACATCTAGTCATATTATCTGCTGAAAGAAGGAAGAATAATTAGTGGTGTCAAGTCTCTGACAATATTTCAGTTTCTATATTCCTATCTTTCTGGAAGACTTACCCTCATGATAAAGGATACATTATGTCCTGTATGTAACACCTTTAATTATTCTTTTCTGTCACCGTATCACTTAGATTTGAAGTACCTGCATGGAAGAAGTCTTACTTCTTTTCCATTGTATGGATTCAATAAATATTTGCATAGTTTTTGATGGATTTACTTTCAAGTGAATTTCAAAGCAATTTGTATCTGTCAAAAGAGACTCCCTAGTGTAAATATATTTTGATTAACATCATTAAGTATATTCCACTTAGGGCGCCGGGGTGGCTCAGTTGGTTGAGCGACTGTCTTCGGCTCAGGTCATGATCCCAGGGTCTTGGGATCGAGTCCCACATCGGGCTCCCTGTTCTGTGGGAAGCCTGCTTCTCCCTCTCCCACTCCCCCTGCTTGTGTTCCCTCTCTCGCTGTGTCTCTCTCTGTCAAATAAATAAATAGAATCTTTAAAAAAAAAAAAAAAGTATATTCCACTTAGCTTAAATGTTTAGAAATCATTTTTCCCATATTATTTAAAGTATAATATACATTTGTTTACAACTGTTCATTTTTTATTCTATATACTTCTGTTAATACACAAATTATTTAAATGTTTAAACATCAAATATGTTCCTATTTCTACAAGAGCACTTTATTGTTCCTATTGGATATCTTTTTGATTTTATTATTTTTGATACTTCATCTGTTCATCTATGGATTATATAATTTTAATGGGATCCTACTTAGAAAAAATCAAAATTAGAGAGTTTTTGAAACACATAACCTATACGTTTCAGAGGGTAATTATAGTGAATAGTCAAATTATCTACCACAACCCAAAACCTTCAGTGCTGAGAGAAAGTCTGGCCAGATTGTTAAGTACCCAGAAAGTTTACTCAAAAAGCAACTGAGCTCCTATACAATAACAATATTTTATTATGCCATCTATTCTGCTTACATAAATCCCAGGATTATGTTTGTTCTTGAGTTGTATTGCTATCACAAATGAACATTTGGTATTCCTAGTTAGTACAGAAAAACATATGAAGAATGGTTGGAAGTTAAATTTATTTTCACATTCTCAAAAGCACATGGAAACAGGAAAAATAACTGCTTCAGAACTGTCTATTATGCAGATTATAATTTCACAGTTGTTTCTCACATCACTTACATCATGCCTGCTAATAAAAAAATAATTCTAACATAACTCTACAGTGACTGAGCTGCCAAAAATATCACTGCCAATGAATTAAATCATGTTGTTTACAATAATTTGCTGACTTTTAATCTGAAGAAAGTACTTTGTGGAACTAATGCTGATGCTAATTCTGCATTTTTATGCTCTGAAATGACAATGATATAATGAAAAATGAATCTCATTTTAGTGCGCATTTTGGATGCAAAGCACAAAAGACATTACAAAAGAGATCTTGATTGAAGTCTGTTAAAAAGTAAAGTTTTTAGGAATACTAAATATTACTTCTTATCTGCTTATGCCTCTGAACCTTCTACACAGTCAATTTTTTTCTGGGTTGTGGAGCTTATGATAAGTGTTTGGCACAAAAAGAAATAAATATTTATTTTTTATGGCTATAGGCAAATTTATACTGAAATGTGTGTGCAAAATTTAATAAGAACACTAACAATATAATGTGGAGCTTAACTTGTAAAGCAAATGTCATACTGCAATTGTAGCATTTTAACAATACTAGCATCTGCCCTTGATTATTTAGTAGCTGATTTTTAATTTAGTTGATTTTATGGTTCTTTGACCACTGTTACTCTTTAGCATCAGTATTACATGAAAAGCATAGAAAGAATAAAACACCAAACTTAAATTACCTAAGATTTTTATTATCATCTTTATTATTATTTCCATTTGTTAACAATTCTATCATTATGCTTAGTGACAAAGCTGAGTAAAATGAGATTTGGAGAAAACCTGTCAACCAAAAATTAGCATGTTCACAAATGTCAAAGGAAATCAAGACTAGAATGAAGAAATAGTCTTCCAAAAGAAGTGGTGAAAATCAGATTGTTAAAAAAGAACTCAAAAAAGTAAGATGTTCCAACTGAAGTTGTTTTCTTATATATGTAGTCATCCCTCCAGCAGAAAAGTTAGATATTTCTTAGTAGACTCTCATGGCTTTCTCAGCTGGAAATTTAAAATTACTTTTTAGAATGGATAAGTCATTTGGTTAAAGTTTAAACTGTGTCCAAAACTTAAAAGTTTCTTAAGAATAAAGTTAAATTCAAATTCTGTAACTTGTAAAGATTCTTAAAATGTATGTATTTTATTAAAATCTGTATTAATTTACTTTGGCAATCTTAAATACAAAATAAGCTTGATTTCTCAGGTATATGTTCTTCAGGTATTTCTTTGTTTTTGATATTATCTAAGCCCAACACATAATAATTATGATAATAAAGTTATAAATATTTAAAAATTGAGAACATGCATGGTATCCAATAAGGAGTTAATTTTTGTTACATATATACTCTCCATTTAAAACTATAATTGCTCAATGAGCATGTTTAATTCATTTAAAACGAAACTAAGAAATTTCTGTTGACCACAGTATAACATAGCTATTAATAGGATTGAAATGATAAAAGCTGATTGCCTAGGATTCTATACACATATAAACATGTTGCATATAAATAAACACTGTTTTATTTTGTTCTTTCTTGTATGAATAATTTCTACTTCTTTTTCTGGCCATTTGTAATGTTTAGGATCTACACATTCTTGTTGTATCCTTAGTCTTAGGGGGAACATGGTTGTTCTTTCACCATTAGATATGATTTTGTCAGTTTTCTACTGTGTAACAAGTTATTGAGAATTTACTGGGTTAAATTAATACACTTTTATTATCTTACACTTTCTTTGGTCATGAATCTGGGCATGGGTAAGTGGTTCTGATCAGGGTCAGTCTGATCAACTTGTCAGCCTTGCTATATTCTCATCTGGAAGAACCAATGGGGAAGAATCTACTTCTAATTTCATTCAAGTTGTTGGCAGTATTAATTTCCTTGTGAATACAAGACTGAGGCCCCAGATGCTTTTGGCTTTTGGCTGGAGGCTATCTTTAGCCTTGAGGCTAGATGTAGTTCTGAGTCACACGAGCTTCTCTATCATGTCTGTTTATTACATTAAGCATGCAAGGAGAGTCTCTGTCTTCAGAGTGATAATATGGTATATTATATATAGTACACTCTAATGGAAATAATAGTACATCACCTTTACCATATTCTGATGATTATAATAAAGTCTCATGTTCCTCCTATGCTCAGTGGATGGGGACTATGAAAAAGCATACACACTAATAGGTGGGGATCAGTGGGACTCACCATACGGCTTGTCTATTACAATCTTGCTAGCTGTAGGTTTTATCACTTTGTCCGTTTGAGAAAGTCCTATCTATCCCTAGTTATAAAAAACTTTTTAATAATGAATGAATGTTGAATTTTATTGTGCTTCTCCACATCTATTAATGAGTAACTTTTAACTTTTAATAAAGTACTGGAGTGGATGACATTGATTTATTTTTGGGTGTGAAACCCATCTTATATTTTGGGAGTAAACTCCATATAATTATATACGTATTGCTGAATTTCATTTGCTAATATTTTTTAAGGATGTTGAATTAATTTTTATGATTTGTTAGTCTTCCATTCTATTTCTTGTAATATCATAGCAATCTTTTATATAATTATAGTTTTGATTTCATAAACAATTTAAAAAATATTCCCTCTTAATTCCTTTTTTTTTTAAAGGTTTGTTTATTTTAGAGAGAAAGAGAGACCGAGAGAGATAGAGAGGGCACAAGTGGGAGGGGCAGAGGGAGAAGGAGAGAGACTCCCAAGTAGACAACACGCTGAGTGGGGAGCCTGACTCTAGGCTCAATTTCACAACCCCAAGATCATGACCTGAGCTAAAGCCAAGAGTCTGTCACTTAACCAACTGTACCACCCAGGTGCCCCTCACTACTTATTTCTTAATATTAATATTGTTTATTTCTTAAATTACTAATATAATTTATTAGTAAATGTCCATCTTTATTCCTGGCAATGTTCCATTTTTCTAAATCTATTTGTCTAATATAAATATAGTTATTCAAGCTTTCTTTTGATGAAAATTTAATGATATATAATTTATCTGTTCACTTTTTTAAAAAAGATTTTATTTATTTGAGAGAGAGAGAGAGAGAGAATGAGCAGGGAGAGCAGCAGAGGGAGAGGGAGAAACAGTCTCCTCACTGAGCAGGGAACCCGATGTGGGACTCGATCCCAGGACTCTGGGATCATGATCTCAGATGCTTAACCAACTGAGCCACCCAGGCGCCCCTATCTTTTCATTTTTAATTTTAATTTTTATTATATTTTTTTCTTTTTAGTACTTTTTATTTCATGAGATTTCTGTAGATACATAGTGCAGTCTTGTGTTGTTGTTTTTTCTATTTTGACAATCTGTTTTCAATGAGAATCATTAGATTACTTTTAATATAATTTGTTGCTATGTTTAGATGTAAATTTTCTATCTTGCTCTTATTTTTCTGCTGTTTCTATATCTTGATTCATTTTCCTCAATCCTTTTCCTATCTTCGTTTGGATTATTTTTTATAATTTCTTTTTATCTTTACTCTTATCTTAATAGTTTTTCCCATTTTTTAGTAATTATGCTATGACAGAATTTACATATACATTCTAACTAATCACAATTCACCTTGTAATAATGATATCACTACATGTAATAACCTTCCAACAGCATACTTCCATTTTATATCTCTAATTTTTTGTGTTGGCATAGTCATACAATTTTTATTTTATGTATGTTATAATCCTTACTATATATATATATTATATATATATATATGCTTTACATATACTGTTATCTTTTAAAGTAAAAACAACCAGAAAACTAGGAAAAATTTATTTTTGCCTCCATTGTTCTTTATTTCTTTTTTATACCTAAATATTCAGACAGTAATATACTCCTTAACCCTGAAAATACTTTTTAAAAATATTTCTTGTAAGGAAGTTGTAGTGATAATTAATTCTTTTAGCTTTGGTTTATTTGATATTTTATCTAAAATTTTTGAAAATTGTTTCCTGGGCTACAGAATTCTTGGTTGACAGGGTTTTGTTTTCTGAGTTTTGTTTTTGTTTTTATTTTAACACTCTGCAGGTGTTACTTCATAGTCTTCTGACTATTATTGTTTACAACAAAAATTCTGCTGAAATTCTCATCATTTTTCCTTTGGTTAATTTCAAGATACTTTCTTTTTCTCGGTTTTCATTGGGTTGACTATGATGGTCCCAGATGTGTTTTAAATTTATGTTTGTTGTTTTTTTGGGTTTTCTGAATTTCTCAAATTTGTGGTCTGCCATCATTTGTTAATTTGGGAAAATAATGAGTCATTATTTTATATTTTTTGAGGGGGGTAAGAGGCAGAGGGAAGGGGAGAGAGAGAAAATCTTAAGCAGGCTCCACACCCAACAGATAGCCCGACTTGGGGCTTGATCTCATGACTCTGAGATCATGACCTGAGTCAAAATCAAGAGTGAGACACTTAACCAACTGAGCCACCCAGGCACCCCAATGAGTCATTATTTTTTCAAATATTTCTTCTACTTTATTTTTCTCTCTTCTCCTTCTGAGTTTCCAATTACATGTATATTAGTATCTATTGCATCTCAAAGGTAATGGTCTTTCATTAAATATTTTTACTTATTTTCTTTTTTATTTTAGTTTTGATCACTTCTATCAACTTAGAATCATCTTCCCTCACTTTTCCTCTTCTGTTTGATCTGCTTATAAAGCCATTAAAGAAATTCTTCAACTCTTATGTAATGTTTTAATTTTAGCATTTATATTTGACTATGTCTTCCAGTTTCCATTCCTTTGCTTAAATGCTCTGTTAATGCATTTTGTTCTCCTTTCCATACATCTTTTAGCATAGTAATCCTAGTTATTTTTAAGTCTCAGAAAGTTAGCATCTGGCCCACTATCAGGTTTGTTTCTATGGACTACTTTATCTCTTAGCAGTTTTTTTTTTTTTTTTTTGGGGGGGGGAGGTTCTTTTTTGTTTAGTGTGCATTATAATTTATGAATGAAATTATATATAGAATAACAGGAGAGACTGGAATAAATAATATTTACACACAGCAATGGGCATGCCTTATTTTGGATCAAGCCATTAATGAGAGAAATTAGGTCGTTCTAATAAGTAGTCAAGCTGGTTTGGGTTGATTTGCTTGGTATAACTACATTCCCTGTTTTACAACCTTCACATTCCTTCAGTGGTAGACATGGAGCTTAGTTTCAGATTGCAACTTCCAGAGAACTTTTCTCAGTGTTCTACTCTTAGCTTTCAGCAGGTCATTCATTCCTATGCCAGCAAGGTCTCTCTCCATGCTTTTGCTCCCCCTAGCAATAGAATGCAAGGCTCATGATAGATGAAGGAAGGCTTTCTTGGCTCTTGTTCTAGTTTAGGTTTTAGTTAGCCCCTGAATACCTGGGCTGGGTTGGGGCTTTCTCAGCATTTCTTCCCACTACTCCTTATATTAGCCAAATTCTACCTTTTATAAATTTGGGATCTTTTTCCCTCTTCCATAAGTAGTAGATGTTCTCTTTGTATCAATAAATGATCTTAACCCTGAGCAATATTATTGCTTTCTCCCAGTGACAGTTTTGCTTATTATCCTATGTTACACAGAGTAATTATGTTACTTAAAAATTTATTTTTATTTTTTATTTATTTTTTGGTGATGATCAGTCAGGTCCAGGCAGAGAATAATATCATGGAGAGGTGTTTGAAAGTGAAATAGACTTATTATACTTACAGGTCCTGGAAGAGGAATGGCATGCCATTCAGGGGGTCATACAGAGGAGTACCAATGGAGTGGGCTCAACAAAGAAGGTGAGCAGCTGAGAGAGTGAGGACTCTGTGGTAACTCAACATCATTAATAATACTAATTCTGATACATAACACTTGTCACCATGGTTGTGAAGATGTTAAAAAGAAGTTTGACTTGGCTATGGAAGGCAAACTATGACAGAGGTGACAACAAAGAAGAGTCATATTGGACATATGATCCACAACCAAGGATACCACTTTGTGGGCAATAGCCAAGAGAATAGGTCAGGCATCTCTAATTTTAGGGAATCTGATGGAAGATTTTTGTTAGGTTATTAAAGAGTTTTAGCTCTTAGCCTATTTCTTGTAGTTTTGCCTGTACTTTTTCAGAGTTAAAAATGCACATGTAGCAGGATGTACCCTGAATGGCACAAACCCCTTCTTTCCTAACTAGTAAGTAGTCAAGAGCCAGCATGTCATCCTTTGCCATTTGCGCCAGAGACTCAGGGGCTAGTTGAATAAAGGACAACATTTCACATACCCTTTGAATATGATCTCAAGGGCAACTGGAAGAGTTTGGTTGGCAGTTATAATTTGATTTTGTTTGACAAAGCTTGCTGTTCTGGGGTCAATGCTGGTGGCTCCTGTGACAATGGAAGTCCTATTAAGATGGAAATAAATGTTCTTTTAACCTGGCATCCTTGGATTGATGGAAAGAGGGATATATCTGTTGAATAAAGAAGTTTGGGAATCCCCAGAGTAACCACTGAACACTGGGGTATGGTTTCATTAGGGTAAACGCTGGTAATTGGCAAGGGAGCATATATAAGTGATGTGCCTGTCAGTTTGGACCAGAATAGAACCCAACAGTATCATTATTCATAGCATAATGTACCTGAGAGAATGTGGTGTTCTGTTTAACTAAGGGGAAAGAATGGTTACAGCGGTCATGGTTGGAGATGCAGGTAGGAAATGGTGTTGGAAAACTGGGAAAGATAGTAAGAAAAGGCATTAGTAAGTGGGTGGTCTCCTCAGGGAGTCAAGGGGTTCACTGATACGAAGCAGATGCCTCCTTAGGAAAGCAATAATCTCCATTGATTTTGCTAACCTCTACCAGATTGTCTTTTTCTAGGGATGTACATTTTAACAGAGAGCAAAAAAAAAAAAAAAAAAAAAAATACAAAGATCACAGGCTAAGAAGATAGTGAATTCAGAAACATAATAAGATCCCTAATATTAGAGGAAGCTTATATTAAATGTTAATATAGGGCCATTGTTCGCCAAGGCATCCAGTGCTGAGATGATTGCCTGAAGTTTGGCTAGGTAAATTGTTTCTTGGGTACCATCCTTTACCAGGGACATTCTGGCTAAGGGAATGGAAGCAGCAACATTCTACAGAGCTCCATCACATGTGTTGGCTACCAGTGCTATTTGCATAGTCCACCAATGCCCATTACTATTCACTTAGATAATCCCAAGGAGTATCCAGGTAGACAAGGGATCTAGGGAAGGGGTGACCTAGGGAATCTGGCTAGCAATGGACTGGGGATAGGAGAAGCCACCCTCTCCTGAAAGTGGAATATATCAGAAATCCCAGGTTGGGCTCCATCCTGTCTGAAGGAGGCCTTGGTAGCTGTGCTGAGCTTGTGGGGTGCTATTTTCATAACCAACATATATACTTGATGATCTTAATTTGTAAGTAAAATGTATACATGAGGAGTATGTGGCCACCAGAACTCACAAAGGACTAAAAGATGCTACATTTTTAAAAAAATTTTATTTTAAAGAAATATTTACTTATTGAGAGAGCACATGAGCAGAGGGAGAGGGAGAGGGAGAATCTCACAACCCTGAGATCACGACCTGAGCCGAAATCAAGTGTTGTAGGCTCAACTGATTGAGCCACCCAGGCACTCCAAGATGTTACATTCATGTGTCATTAATAATTATGTCAAGTGGACCTCTTTAGGGGAGGATGTTTTCAATGTAAGGTTATACTTATGTTTCTAAAGAAA
>NC_138370.1:152491365-152540095 GCF_054177405.1 Leptonychotes weddellii | reverse complement strand
GATCCTGGAGTCCCGGGATCGAGTCCCGCATCGGGCTCCCTGCTCGGCGAGGAGCCTGCCTCTCCCTCTGACCCTCCTCCCTCTCATGCTCTCTCTCTCTATCTCATTCTCTCTCAAATAAATAAATAAAATCTTTAAAAAAAAAAAAGAATATATTAGCTAACTCTACAGGGGAAAATATTTACCTGTTATTGATTGAATAGAATCAGTAATTTTAATAATACTGTTTTTTGGGATGTAGAGGGGGAATACAATGTTAAAGTTATAGTAATCCACCATAAAGTACCCTGTATTTTTCCTGGATTTAAGAACAGGCAAAACTGGGCTATTGAATGGGAAAGCAATGGAGATAATCACTTTATTAATTAGATTTCATACACTAAGTTTTAATCTTCAAAGGCCCTATTTTAATTTACTTTGTACTGTATTAACTCGGGGGGGTCCATGGGGTTCCATTTATGAAGCCAATTTGTTAGTGTCAAAAACTTACTTTAATTTTCATTTGTTATTCATTGTGTTAGAGCATCTGTACTCAATACGGAATATTTTAAAGCAACGGGTATTGTGACTGTGGGAAATGTTGATAAGGCTACAGTAAAGTAAGGCCTATATATTTTTCCCTATTTTATATTTATTTATTTTTAAAGATTATAGGGGGCACTGTGTTTAAATTTAGTGGAATCCCTAAATATTAAGTTTATGCAGTTTTGTCAATTGGTAGATTTTTGCTAATGTTATTTTAATGAGAAATATGTTGTATGGGCACAAAATCTAATGTGTGTCCTCTTTATCTTTTGCTATACAAATTCTTTACTATATACATTTTATGTATAAATTTTGGATTTCCAATTGAATCAGATTATAGAGCTTTATTTTAATATTGTTACATATACCTATATTTACATACATATAAATTATTTATTACATATTTTAATTAAATATCATATATACATATTTAACTACATTTTTTCTCCCTATAGCTATTTTTTATTGATATAAATTACATAACATATTAGCTTTAGATGTACAGCATGATGATTTGATATTTTTTTGTATTGCAAAATTATCACCACAGTAAATCTAGTTAACGACCATCACCACATATAGTTACAAATAGTTACAATTTTTTGAGAACTTTTAAGATCTATTCCCTTAGCAACTTTCAAATATACAATATAGAATATACAAATATAAAATTATATAATACATCATTATTGACTATAGTCACAATGCTATACTTACTGATTTATTTATTTTATAACTGGAAGTGCTTACCTTTTGACCGTCTTCGCCCATTTCACTCTTTCACCTCCACCTCAACTTGGCAACTACCAATATATTCTCTATGAGTAGATTTTTAAGATTCAACATATAAGTAGATCTTTTGGTATTTGTCTTTATCCCTCTGACTTATTTTCCCTAGCATATGCCTTCAAGGTCTATCCATGTTGTCACAAATGACTGAATAATATCCCATAGTATATGTATACCACATTTTTATCCATTCATCTATTGAGGGACACTTTGTTTCCATATCTTGACTATTATAAATAATGTTGCAATAAACATGAGGGTGCATACGGTTTTTCAAATTAGTGTTTTCATTTTCTTTGGAATAAATACCCAGAAGTAGAATTGCTAGATCACATGGTAGCTCTATTTTTAATTTTTTAGGAAACTCCATACTGTTTTCCATAGAGGGTGCACCAATTTGCATTCTCACTAATAGCACACAAGGGTTCTCTTTATTAATCTTAATAAAAAACAACAACAATAATAATAATTATAAAAAACACTGAAATATAGACATTGCATTGGTCTTTTCCTTATTTTTTGTGTATTTTTTAACACTGTGAAGCCTACTTGGGGTGCCTGGGTGGCTCAGTCGTTAAGTGTCTGCCTTCAGCTTAGGTCATGGTCCCAGGGTCCTGGGATCGAGCCCCGCATCGGGCTCCCTGCTCTGCGGGAGGCTGCTTCTCCCTCTCCCACTCCCCCTGCTTGTGTTCCCTCTCCCGCTATGTTTCTCTCTGTCAAATAAATAAAATCTTAAAAAAAAAAAACAAAACAAAACACTGTGAAGCCTACTTTAAATTAAAACTAATATGCCCTCATTAATAGACCGTTTCTATCTATCCAGTGTTTTCTTGCATCCATGTACTCTGAACAATATATTTATTTTAAAAAACAAAATAGTAAGTTATCATAGAGGCTGTTTTTTCACCATAGTACCCAAGATTTTAGAGCTCAGTAGGACTTAGTGATAATGTTGCAAAAACTCTTATTTTGCAGAAATGGGAACTTAAGCAAATACTTAAGTTCTTAACAGAAAATTACTAATGACCTTTGCTGACAGATCCAGGATTTAGCTTAATGTTAGGTATAGATCCTGTTGAGTTCTCTTCACATTCCAAGCCCAAAACATCAAAACTCATTTTAAATAATTCAAAGCAAGAAAAATTAGTCCTTAAGAAAAAAATATTATGAAAATATATTTTTGGACTGAAAATAGTTTTAATTAATTTGTTTTGCACAGAATAATTTTTTGAGACTCAGATGAATAAATATTTGGTAAGTGTATCAGTACTACTATCATAGCTTAATTGAGTAGAAAAGTTATTATGGCTCAAGACATCATTATGTCTGTAAATAACGTTAATTTGAAGTATTGCATTACAAATTGCTTAAGTTTTTTTTGTTTGTTTGTTTGTCTTTTCTGTGTTTATGTTAACATTTGAAGCCAAAGGCATATTTAATTTTGTATGAAACAGGGAGAGCATAATACATTAGATAAATGATAGAATGCTTGGTTAAAAGAATTTGGCATAGGAAGATGGACAGAATTACAGGCTGTTAAAGCCCCTACAACTCTCTAAGTGATTATTGGCTACCTCTGAAATTTTATTCATTCATTCCACAAGCACTTATTGACTCTTTACTGTATTCATGGCTCTGGATCCATAGAATGAGAAAAACAGCTACCTTGAGGCTTATACTCTAACCAGAAAAGAGACGATTTGGCAGTTGCTTCCACCAAATTATAGAGAATGTTCTGCATATAAAATCAGCTTAAAATGAGGGAATGATACTACATTTAGACCAAGGAAGAGATCCTTGTTAAATGATGTTCAGGGTGCAATCTGAAGGACATTCATGTATGATGCCCACCCCCATTTTGTCTTAAAGAAGAGAGAAAGCATATTCCACAAAAATAGGATAGACTGTGTGAAGACCAGGAGGAGAAGAGAGAAATTTGGTATTTTCTTCCATTTGACAAATGATTATTGAACACATATATACCAGGCAGTGTACCAGGCTGTGAGAGTTGATAAAAGAACATAGAATGTGAAGAGGCATTTTTTGGGTAATACTAATGAATACTGAAATAGAAACCAAATTATCTTGATATATACCAAAGAGCTCAACTTATTCATCTTCACATTCTGTGTATGTAGAGCAACCAAAGCACTGATGTGACTATGAGAAGCCTTCTGTCCCTTAAATCCAGGAAGAGGGTCAAGTCTCTTCATTCAGATGAGTGATCATAGAAAGGATAGGCTCTTCTTTCAGAGTTAAAGTCTAGGTGGGGGAAAGGGTTATAGACTTTGTAAGCTCTCCTTTAAAAAAAAAAAATAGGCTACTCAGAGCTAACATTCCAGAAAAAACAAACTGTTCAATACTTAACAGGAGTGTGAATCTTTCTCCAGGGGATGAATTTACTGTGAATTTCTCAGGAAATCAGTATTTGGAACCTTTGAGAATAAGGAGTTTGCAGACTATGGCAAGATTACCAGGTCAATGGTGCCTTGTGAATCCTGTTGGGAGAAAGCCAACTAGACTTCCTGATTGTATTCCAATGTTTTATTGTTTATGTAACATTTTTTGCCAAAATTTACACAATGTTTTTTTTCATGACAAAGAAGCCTGGGGAAATATTAATATAAAATTATATCTGACAGTTGTAGGCTAATCAGTTGATGAGCAGCAGAGTTGTACATACTAAAAAGTCGTAATTTGCCTTAAGAATTTGTCAAGAAAAATATTCCACGTAATATTAAAAATTTTGTTATCATTATTAATAATATAAATTTTTTGATAAGTGTTTTTTCTATGAGGGCTATAGGTTATTAACTATTTTTACCACCAATAATGCTTTCCTAAGATTGTATGCATTCAGTTTAACTAAAACAAAATCTAATTCTTACAAGTCCCCTTCATATATTCTTCACTGAATAATCAAGTGTTCTCACTGAATGATTTCCTAGTGTTCTCCAAATTATATAGAATTCATGATTAAAGGTTTTGAAAGAACTACTGTGCATAGATATGTGATTACATATGTAGAATTCAGAACCTCCCCTATTTGACTTTGAAATATTTATTCTTTTATTTGAGAAATGAAAGCTTTAGTGCAAGATAGAAGAGAAAGATTTCTATGGCTGGCTCAGAATATTCTTTCCCCCACTGGTCTTCAACTTAGAAACATTAACTTCTTAAAATGGTCATGTTTACTAATTGCAAGTATTCTCACCAACATTATTCCTAATTAGATACTCTAGTTCCAGGCTCCTACAGAATCTTTATACTTCCATTACTAAAAAAAGAGAAATGAGAAAAAGATTACATAACTCTCCCCATTGGCTGTCTCCCATTGATAAATTTATGAGATTATCATTACTGGTAACCAAAGGATAATTTAACACCAAATACAAATGCTTTGGCTATTTGGATGCTTAAGGAATTAACAAATACTATAGATAATTTTATAAAATAATATTAGATAAGGAAGATCAGAACTAGTGCATAGGACATTTTAAAAGAGTTGGTTTCTAAAGATTTGGTTTACATAAAAATAATGTAGGGAATAAGTTTAATATTATGAGATTTTATATTTTATAAAAAATATTTTGAATTCTTTGTACAGTGTCACCTAAGTATGGTATCCTGAAAGCTTATTAAACTCATTAAAGTGTTAAATTACCAAGTATAAATTTTTATTCAGCATTTAAAAATTTAACATGATTTAAAATGAATAAAATAAAATATAGTTAGCCTTTGAACAATATGGATTTGAACTGCACTGGTCCACTTATATATGAATTATTTTTTTATAAATACAGTACAGTACTACAAATATATTTTCTCTTCCCTATGATTTTCTTCATAACATTTTCTTTTCCTTAGGTTACTGTATTTTAAGAATACAGTATATAATACATATAAAATAAAAAAAATATATGTTAATCAACTGTTTATTTATCAGTAAGGCTTCCGGTTAACAGATGGCTATTAGTAGTTAAGTTTTTGGGGAATCAAAGTTATACACACATTTCTGACTACATGGGGGGTCACCACTTCTACCCTTCACATTGTTCAAGGGTCAACTGTAATGCATCAAACACTTCAGTGATTCATTTGAACAAAAAAGTAGAATGCTCAATTATTGTGGTCTCCACTCAAATTCTATCCAGAATTCTTTCTTTGACTTCCAGTTCAAAATTACATTTGATTAAGAACTGTACACTTCTACAGGAATGTGGGCTTCATGGAAGCATGGATTTGTCTGTGTTGCCAACTTCTGTATTCCTAGTATTTCAAAAATGCTTGGAAGAAAGCAGAACCTTAGTATATATTTATTGAGTCAATTCATAATTAAATGCATGATTGCTCTTCTCCTAAATTTACAATTAGTACATGACTAAGAAGGAGAAATGTACAAAACTATTTTATCATCAATAAGAGCTGATATGTTCTAAGTATGAACTATTCCTTTATATTGGTCCCCTTCCTATATTATACTTGGGAAGATAAAAAAAGAGTAGATATTGTCTTTTGACCAGTTTCTGAGACTACCAAGCCTGAAGTTACTTTTCTATATAGTGTGTTTGTACCTGATACTGTGAGTACAGGTTTAATTCTTGGCTTATTTTTCTATTAGTCTATTAGTCTCAGGTTGTGCTCCAATGACTGTTTAAAGTTTTTAGCATTCTATGTCAACACACTAGCTTCAAAGGAGTAGAAAAATGAATATAGCTTTACATTAGTTAACATTCTACTCATTAGCCAAATTACTACCAATGTAAGATTATAAATATAGCAGATTCTTATCTTTATAAAAGAGTTTGAACAAATTGATATAACTTCTATGCTATTTGATAGAATTCACCAGTGGTGGAAAAAAATCAAGGCCTAGACATTTAGCTGATTATTAAACCAGTTTAGCCAATAAAATGTATTTGTATTATAGTCCAGTTAAATATATTTTTTACTCTCTTTCAAATTTTGGTGTCTTGGGGCTATTTAAAAGTGTACTGTCCAAAGTAGTGTGGGATTTTCTGAACAGCTTATTGCCCTTTTTTAAAAATAAATAACATAATAAGGATGTATATTATTTATTTTTATCTTAATGTCAATTAGGTTTAGTTGGTTAATAATGTTGTTTAAATCTTCTGTATTCTTTCTTTTTAAAATATTTATTTTATTTTATTTTATTGTTATATTAATCACCATACATTACATCATTAGTTTTTGATGTAGTGTTCCATGATTCACTGTTAGCATATAACACCCAGTGCTCCATTCAATACATACCGTCCTTAATACCCATCACCAGGCTAACCCATCCCCCCACCCCCCTCCCCTCTAGAACCCTGTTTGTTTCTCAGAGTCCATAGTCTCTTATGGTTCGTCTCCCCCTGTATTCTTTAAGCATTTTTGTCTACCTCTTCTATAGTTACTGAGAAGTGGATTTTTCTGTTTCTACCTTTAGGACTATTCAGATTTTGATGCTCTGTTTTTAAATGCATACATATTTTTGAGTGTTACATTGTCATGATGAATTCATACTATGACTGTTACGTAATATCCTTTTTTAATCTCTTGTAAAACTAAATCTTCAAGTCTAATTGTGTATTGAAAATGTGGCTATGCTAGCTTTTTTATGCTTACTGTCTGTGTGGTATTGATATATCTTATTATTTTACATTCAATCTATGTGTTTATACTTGTTTTTATCAAATCCATCAGGGTATAATTAACTGTATCAATATATTATACATATACAATATATAAATATATATGTAAATATATTTCATGAGTTTTGACATTTGTATACACCCACAAAAATACTACCATAATCAAAATACAGAACATTTCCATCAATCCAACAATTTTCTTTGTGCCACTGTGCAGTCCATCACTCCCTCTACTCCCGGCTCCAGGTAACCCCAATCTGCTAAGGGTCACTAGAAGTTTGTTTGCAGTTTTTAGACATGTATATTAATAAAAGTATATAGTTTTATTTTGGCATCTTTTGTTTAACATAATGATATTAAGATCGATCAATGTTCTGGTGTCAATCATTACTACCTTTCCATTAATTAGTAGTTTTGCATTATATGCACATACATATTGTTTATTCATTCACTTACCATGAAAGCTTGTATTGCTGCCAGTTTTTGAGTAGTGTGAATGAAGCTGTGATTGACGTTTGTGTGCAAATCTTTGAGTGAAATACGTTTACATGTCACTCAGGTAAATACTTAGAAGTAGAATTGCTGAGTCATGTGGGAGTTGACTATTTAAATATTTTTGAGACTACTAAACAGTTTTCCAAAGTAGTTTTATGATTGATTCTTTATGCTCAGCAGCATATGTAAGATTCTTGATGGGTTTCAGGACACATCCCCAAATATGGCACCTTCCTGTACTGAATATTTTAAGCTGAAGGAGTTTGAAAAAAATGGTCAGTAAAGTCACTTTGACTATACTCCACCCATTTCCGTTCTTCCCTGAAACTGACCATACAACCCTCATTTGAGAGGAACCCTCCCTAGACAGACCGAAAAGGAGCATCCTTATCTCAAGGTAAAGAGATGTCAAGAAGAATCTCGACAAACAGGCCTTGCTAACTTTCTCCCAGGTTATTACAATTACTTCATACTCCTTAACCTAGAATATTCCTTCATGACTGTCCACTCCATCAAACCTAACATAAAAGTACATAGGTCTAGCGGTTTGTTTGGGTCCTCATTTCCTTGTGATGGTTTCAGTGCCATGTAAAATTTATATTAAATAAGTCTGTATGCTTTTCTCCTATTAATCTATGTTGGTTTAATTTTCAGACCCAGCCAATGACCCTAAGAGGGTCAAGGTAAACCTTTGACTTCCCTACCCCCTTTTTCTCTACACGGTCACAAAATTTGGAATTAAGTTTTTCTATACTTTTATCTTATTGTGGTTTTAGTGTATATTGACTGATTATTATTGAATATAATAATTATATTGAATATCATTTCATGTGCTTATATGAAATTCATGTTTTATTTTGTGAAATAATTTTTCAAAACTTTCAAAACTTTGACCAAATTTTTGCTTATCTTTTTATTTTTTTAATTGAGTTGTAAGCATTCTTTACATATGCTAGATTCAGGTCCTCTGTCAAATATAGAAAAAAATTGTATATTTTATTGCATTCTGTGTTTGGTTTGTTAAGTATCTTAATGAAGTTTTCTGAAAACAGAAATTTTAAATTTTGACCAAGTACAAATTATTGATATTTTTTTCTTCATTTCCCTTTGTGATATAGTTAAAAAATCTTTGTTTCTTCTCCTAAATTACCAAGTTTTCTTATTTTTTCCAGATATTTTATAGTTGTGCCTCTCCTATTTAAGTCTATGATCTACTATGAGTTATTTTCTGTGTTAATGTGAGACAGAAGTCAGTGTTAACTTTTTTTTCTCATATAAATATATAGTTGTTCTGAGGAATTCGATGAAAATACACTTATTTTCTTATTGTGTTTTTTCCTACTTTTGTAAAAAAAAATAATCGAACATATATGTGTTCATCTCTTTCTGCACTTTATTCTATACTATTGTTCTGTATGCTTGTGTTTTGAGCATTACTACTCTGTCTTGATTAATACAGATTTATAGTAGTATTTATAAAAAGACAGTATAAGTTCTTCAACTTTTTGCCCTCTTTTTCAAAATGTTTTGCTGATTCTAGTTTGTTTGCATTCTCATATAAATTTTATAATCAGGGGGCACCTGGATGGCTCAGTCGTTAAAGCGTCTGCCTTTGGCTCAGGTCATGATCCCAGGGTCCTGGGATCAAGCCCCGCGTCAGGCTCCCTGCTCAGCGGGAAGCCTGCTTCTCCCTCTCCCACTCCCCCTGCTGTGTTCCCTCTCTTGCTCTCTGTCAAATAAATAAATAAAATCTTTAAAAAAATAAGTAAATAAATAAATAAATTTTATAATCAGTTTGTCAATTTCTAAGCAAGAATATCAAATCTATGGATCAAATTGTGGACAACTGACATCTTAATATTGTTTTCCAATATGCAAATGACATATATATATAGTTAGATCTTTATATATATATATAGATATATATATATACTTAGATCTTTAGCCTTTCTCAGTAATGTTGTATAGTTTTCATTATGAAGATCTTATATTTAAAAAAAAATTTCTAAATAGTTTATTTTTAAAGAGTATTAAATTAAATTTTAAAAATTTTATTTTCCCAATTGTTTGTTAGTTATATGTAAGAATACAATTGATTTTTAAATTGACAATTTATGTTCTTCCTTCTAATTTTAAGTTCTCGTTATTGTATAGGTTTTATAGTACTTTCTACATGCACAGGATGTCAACTGCAAAATGAGACAGCTTTCATTTTTCATTTTTAATTTCTATTACTTTTATTACTTTTCTTTTTGCAATGGCTCAGATCTTTAGCACAATGCTGAATAGAAGTGAAAAACGCCATCTTTCTCACATTGTTTCTGATCTTATCAGTCAATTTTACTAACTGATATTAGCTACAGATATCCTTTAATATATTGTGGAATTGCTCTTGTATTGCTAGTTTTCTGCGAACTTTAAGCATGAGTCATTGATTTGTCCTAATGTTTTTTCTGCATCATTTTAAAATAACACAATTCTCCCCTTTATTCTGTCAATATGGTGATTACTTGGCAAATTTGTCTGAAGTTTTCACAGTTTTTATTAAATCCTAGTCTACTTTACCAATTTCTAACTTTGTAAACATTATCCCATGCCAAACATTTAATAAATGCAAGAAAAAAAATACACATGTAAATCATTATTTCCCAAAAGCTAAATAATAAGATAACAACTAAATAGGACATAGGTAATGGTATAGAGTCATTCTCCAAGTTTTTATATGATCCATGTGCTTATCAAAGTTTATCTCTTTATAATTAATTCAATAGAATTAATGACTGTAGATCCCATAAAATATTTTAATTATAAGTACCTTACTGAGATAACATTTTGATAGTTTCTTTGAAGTTTCCAAATTAGCATTATATATCAAGGACGCATAAAAACTGAATGTGAAATGATCAGTTATTAAGGAAAACTAAATTTAAAAAGGGGGGAGAGTGTATCCAAATATTACATATCTAAATAATTTTGAATGCCTCAGATTCTTCTTGATCATGAGGCTCTTTGTTATATATTAATGGATTTGATTCCCTAATATTTTGTTAAGGACTTTTGTGTTTGTACTCATGAAAGATATATATATATATATATGTATAATATTTGATATATTTTTTAATTTCAAAATATTGAAAGATATTGATATATATACATATCAATATATATTTCTTGATTTCAATGATATATATATGTATATATTTCTTTCTTTTTTTGTAATATCTTTGTCAAATTTTGAAATTAAGACAATCTAAGTCTCATGAAATGTGATGGGAAGTGGTTCATCCTCTATTTTCTGAAAGACTTAGTATAAAATTGGTTTTATTTCATTTTGACTATTTTATACAATTTATGAAACAACTGGGCCTGTTCTGTTTCTTGTTTGTTTTGGTGTTGATGTTGTCCAGAGTTTTGTTTTGTTTTTTTAAGATTTTTTATTTTTTATTTGACAGAGAGAGAGACAGCCAGAGAGGGAACACAAGCAGGGGGAGTGGGGGAGAGAGAACCAGGCTTCCCGTGGAGCAAGGAGCCCAATGTGGGGCTCGATTGCAGGACCCTGAGATCATGACCAGAGTCGAAGGCAGACGCTTCACAACTGAGCCACCCAGGTGACCCTGTCCAGAGTTTTATTTACAAACAAAATGTCTTCAGTGGATATAGAGCTATTATGATTTTCAGTTTCATCTTGTGTCAGTTTTGACAATTGTATATTTAAATGAATTTATCTATCCAAGAAGTCCAAAATAATTTTCTAGTTTCCCTTTAATATCTGTAGGATTTCTAGTTTAAGCCCTTTGTTTTATTCTTGTTCTTGGTGATTTGTTTACTCCTTCTTTAGATATCCCCCTCTCTAATCATTCTATCTATATGCTTTGGTATTGTTTGTTTTTATAAATAATTTCTTTTTTGACTATATTAATTTTTTCTATTGTCTATTTTCAGATTTGTTTTGAAATTTCTGCTTTCATGTTCATTTTTTTTTATTCTACTTACTTTGGATTCTCTTTCTTTCTAGTTTCTTAAATTATATTTTTATCCTTAGGTTTGATTTTATCCTTTTCCAACATAAGCATTCAACTTATAAATTCATCTCAGAGCACTGTGCACTGTGTTAGCTACATCTCAAAAATTTTGATTTGCAAAAAAACAAACAAAACAAAAACTTTGATTTGTACTCTTCCATTATTATTCAGTTCAAAATATTTTTAATTCCCCATGTGATTCATTTTTTACCCATACATTATTTAAATGCACATTTGCTATTTGGGATTTTCTTAGACATCTGATTGTTATTGATTTCTCAGTTAATACTATTTGGTTAGCATGCATTCTCTGTATGAATTCAATCCTTTTAAGAGTTTTGGGACTTATATTATGACCCTATGTATTATCTGTTTTGGTGAATGTATAATGTGCACTTAAACAGAAGGTATATTCTGCAGTTGCCAGGTATGATGTCCCATAAATACCTATTTGTTCATTTTGCTTCATAGAATTGATCAGATCATCTATGTCTTTATACATTTATTTTTGTCTAATTGTCCTATCAGTTGATGAGAACACTGTGTTAAAATTCCTATTATGTTTGTGGTATTGTTTAATTTTCCCTTTAATAGTCTCTACCAACATTTGCTTTGTATTTTGTAAATCCAGCTTCTTAAGAGCATAAAAATATAAAATAATTGCATTTTCCTGATGAATTGAAACTTTTATTATTAGCAAATGTCTCTGTTTTGTTTCTGATATACTTTTATTTTGAAATCTATTTTATATGATCTGGACACAGGTACCTCAGCCTTCCTTTGTGTATAGTTCATGGAGTATATCTTCTTATTTTTACTTTTAAGCTTCCTGAATTTTTATATTTAAAATGTGTCTTTTTTGGCAGCACATAGTTGAATCTTGCTTTTTTAAATCTATTCTGATAAGCTTTAATTATTAACTGGAGTGTTTATTTCATTAATTTGCATAATGATTGATATGACGCTTATACCTCTATAATTTATTTATTTATTTGTTTTCGGTTTGCCCCCTCTGGCTGGAATCATGTTTTTCTGTCTTATATATATTTTTTAGCAGTTTGATTATAAAGTTACATAAACACAGATACACACATATACATAAAAACATATTGCTTGGAGTTGGTTCATATTTTTTGAGTTCTAACTTAATTGTGAAATTGTTCTCCATTAATTCTTCAATTATTTCTTTCTGCCTTAATTTTATTGTCTTCTCACTCTGTGACTTTAATTATAGGTAGAAACTCTCTGTGTTCTGGTCAGAGGATGGTTTTCAGGCAAAGAGCTAGCTGGTTTTAGTGCTCACCTCTTGAGTTGTATTTTTTTTTTTCTCTGAAAGATCAGTTTAATGTTGCTGCATGTTGTTGAGAATGTTGCTGCCTGTTGTCCATTCTCTGAAAACAGTCGCTTCATATATTTTATTACTTTTTTAAGTTTTTTAGTTGTTTACAGTGGGAGAGCTAGTCTGGTTCTTGCTGTTCTATTATGGTCATAAACAGATATCCTGTGAAAATTCAAATCTAAGAACTATTTCATTTCTATCATTTATTACTATAACAATTATAGTGTGAATGCATTTTTTTCTTTTAAAGTAAATTTTTATTTTAGAACAATTTCAGATTCACAAAAGAGTTGCAAAGATAGCACGGATCATTCCTTTGTACTGCGTACTGAGTTTCTTTTATGGTTAACATTTTGTATTTGAATGATGCATTTTTCACAACTAATGTGTATATAATGTATGTAATGTTACATACACTATTATTAACTAAGGTCAATGCTTTATTCATATTTTGGTAGTTTTTAACCCAAAGTCCTTTTTCTGTCCCTGGATCCTGTCCAGTTACCACATTACATTTGGTCATCATGTCTCTTTTGGCTCCTCTGCTGTGACAGTTTCTCAGACTTTCTTTGTTTTTGATGACCTTGACAGGTTTGAGGATTAGTGCTCAGGTGTTTTGTAGAATGTTACTCAATTTGGATTTCTCCCAGTTAGACAGGACATATGGGTTTTGGGGAGGATGACCACGGAAGTAAAGTGCCATTCTCATTACATCATATTAAGGGTACACGAATTATCACTGTTAATATTAGCCTTAATCACCTGGCTGAAGTAGTATTTGTCAGGTACAGTTTGGTACAGTTACTTTTTGTTCCTCTTTCTGTACTGTACTCTTTGGGAGGGGTAACTATGAAAGGTCTACACTTAAGTGATGGGGAGTTATGCTCTATCTTCTTGAGGGGGCATTATCCATATAGATTATTTGGAGTCCTATATGGTAGTTTTTTTATTTTCTCTCAATAATTTATTTCTATCATTATGGACTTATGGATATTTATTTTATACTTTGGGCTATAATCCAATACTACATTATTTACTTTGTTCCTAAAATTGTATGCATTTTTGATCTAAGTAAAATTGCTTATATAAAATATTTCAATTAATGATGACTTTCTTTCTGAAGTAGAAACAAATGCTGCACTACTAATTATAAAGTAATTTTTATTATTTTGATTATTATACTGTAAAATAATTACCAGGAAGCTATTTTTATTTTTATTATTTTTATTTTTTTAAGATTTTATTTATTTATTTGACAGAGAAAGAGAAAGAGAGAAAGCACAAGCAGGTGGAAGGAAGCTATTTTTAACTTCAATAATTTAACATTTGTTTTTAACCAAGTCACTCTGCGTGGATATAAATTGAATATCCTTGTAGCCCTTAAAATTTATCAGTTAATTAAGGTGCACACAAAATGTCAATTAAGTAAGGTGTTTTTTATACTAAATATTGCTTTTCAATAAATTATCCAAGAATGAATTATACAGATATGCACAAATTTAATTCTTCTTTTACATCATAAAAATTTAAGGAAATTGTACTTTTATATAGATACCTCTAATGGTGGTGCTTTAATCTCATTTCTTCACAAACACCTGAAAACAAATGAGAATGTAGCATCTTAAAATGTATTAGATTTACTATCTTGAGAGCATCATCTGATATGAAAACCAAATTTTTACATAGAGAGACTCTCTGTGTATACAACAACACATCCTTGGAACTCAGGTTGTCATAATAAACTCAAACTAAAGCTTCATCATATATCTTTTCAGGTATGAGGCTTTGGTACATGGATTTATACAAAAATCTCATGGTATGTTATTTGCTTAAAATAATTTCTCATCTAGATTTTCATTCCCAAAGGCCTCATTTTGTCACATCCTGGAAAAACAACAACAAAAATCATCCAAATATTTTTCTTTAGAGAATATAAATAGTGCAAGTAGTGAGAATAGCTAATACTATTTACCAATTTACCAAAAAGTATTGAAAATTTTTCAATTAAATAATTTTCTGAATTGGTGATATCCTAATCCATTTTGCAATAGGTTGGCCAGAATTAAAGATAATGTCAAGCAGCTTTTATGTTTTGGGAATTCCTTTTATATGAAGAAAAAGAAAAAAATGTGATTGTCCAGGGAACTTTTGGGAAACCCCAAGAGAGCTGAGGTTTAAAACTTGTTGGAAATTATTTGTTCTCTGTTTAAGATCTGAACTTTGGAAGCTTAAAATCTTAGAGATGTTTGTCCACTTGATTAAAAGGACAATAGGTTTCTGGGCACCCGGATGGCTCAGTCTTAAGCGTCTGCCTTTGGCTCAGGTCGTGATCCCAGCGTCCTGGGATTGAGCCCTGCATTGGGCTCCCTGCTCGGCAGGAAGCCTGCTTCTCCTTCTCCCACTTCCCCTGCTTGTGTTCCCTCTCTTGCTGTGTCTCTCTGTCAAATAAATTAAATCTTTAAAAAAAAATAAAAGGACAACAGGTTTCTGAAAACAATTAATGCATGAAGCTTTGCTATTCTGTAATCAAAGTGACAAAACAATATTTAAAAATATACATAGAAAATGCAATGCAACTGTTAGGTACTTCACACTTTTAGAAGGTGGTTACTTTCTTGTTTATTATAAAAAGATAATCAAGGGCATAAGACACTCAACATAAACTACAGTGTTATTCTGTTAAAACCTGGAATCTCTTTTATCTGAGCAAATGACACAGAAGGTAAAGAAAAACATTTTATTAACTCCTGCTAAGGACAACTGAATTCTCTAAGACTTATTTGTCATTTTGAGGGTTAAACATATTCTAGATATACATTATTTATGATATTTGTCAGCAAAGATTTGTAAGTTCTTTTTAACATTATGGATCTGTTAGAACTAAGCAAACACTGTCAAAAGCTTAACACATTTTATCTCTTCTTTGTAGACTCAAATTGTAGGAAGTATAATGAAACCTGATAAAATTCACCCCTTCACACCTTCGACATAGTTCTTTTGCTAACTACACTAAGGTTTTGACCTTTATTAAGGTTCTTTTTGTTAGCCATTACTTTCTTTCTTCATTAAAAAACAAAACCATGACCTTTTAGTTTGCTAACACACTTACAATATATACAGGGAAAGCCTGTAGCATGTTCATTATTCTAATCTACTTATTATGTTAAAAGAATTTGGTGGAGTGTCTTATACTGTCTAGACAAAGTTCCTCCTGCCCTTGCTCACCACTGACCTTGTAGTAGGTGTGGAATGAGTGCATTCTACCTGTGGAAATAAATGTTTGCACAGATACGTCATGTGCTGGGTTTTACTAAAGCCCATTTCTCTCTTTTATGGTATACAACAGTAGGTAGGATGAAGCTGCAGCCCCAGGCACTACCTTTCCCAGTGTTCTTTGTACTTTGTTTTAATCATGTGAACAGTTTGTTAATGAAAAGTGAGTAGAATTATTTTGCCACTTGTGGTAAAAGATTATTGACTGACAGGCGTCTTTCTCCATACTCTTTCCTTTCCAACATCTGGATACAGAGGACAATGAGATTCTGAAGGTACAAGTGCCACAAGACAGAAAAGGCCTGCATTTTTGAATGATTATATGGAAGAGAATCATCCACCAATTAGGACCATCTACCTTAGATTGGCATGTGAGTAAAAACATCTACTGTCTTTGAGTTTTATTCATTTCTGGTTTGGTTTTGATAGCAATTTAGTATACCCTAAGAAATGCAAAGGGCCTTTGGGACCTTAAACTGAAAAATGTCCCAACACAGCTCTGTGCTCCAAGAGTAGCTAAACCTCGTTGAGAATAGACAAGATAAGTGAAGAGCCTTGGTGGCACTGGAACCAAACACTTCAGTGAAGCCCTTTTGATGTTACAAAATAATCATCCTAAAATATTTATGGAGCTTCTCTTATATGAATCATTTCTATAGATTTCAGGGATGCAGTTAGGATAGACATATACAAAATGTAGTCTGTGCCCTACATGACTCAACAGTGTCCCACTGAGAGGAGTCAATGGAGTTGTCATGGCACAGTTCTCATAGATGAGGATGGTAATTCTGTCCTTAGATTTATCAGTGTTTCATAAACTATATACAATAGTAAATCAAGCAGACAATCTTCTTGCTTTCATAAAATTTTCAACCTAGAGTAAGAAATAGGCAATAACTTAACTACAAATAAATATAGGCTATAAATCTCTATAGTGTTATGAACAAAAATTAAGAATGGAAATAGAATCATCACAATAAAAGATGGCTAACATATATAGGATTGTCAGAGAAGGCCTCATAGTGAGGATAATATCTAAGTACCTCTTGAATTGATATGAGATACTATCAACTTATATATGGGGCTATTTGAGAAAAAAAACATTTTAAGAAGAGGAAAACACAAGTATGAAAGCTTTGATAATGGTTATGTGCTTAGCATATTCCATTAACAGCAAGAAAGCCAATGTGGACAAAAAGTAGTGAAGAAGTAGACAGTATTAGAAAATCAGTTTGAAATGCTACACATATGCTAGGTCATGGAAGAATTTGTGGCCTTTAAGACATTTAGAATCTCTTTAAATCTTTTTCTTTTTTACATTTATTAATTCATTTTAGAAAAAGAGCATGAGTGGGAGGGGCAGAGGGAGAGGCAGAGAGAATCTCAAACAGACTCTGTGTTGAATGCAGAGCCCAATACAGGGTTCAATCTCACGACCCTGAGATCATGACCTGAACCAAAATCAAGAGTTGCACACTTAACTGACTGAGCCACCCAGGCATGCCCCTGGAATCAGTTTTAATCGTAATGGAAATTAAAGGCAATAAAAGGTAATAATTCATAATCCAAATAAATAATATTTCAAGAAAACAATATTTCAAGGAATTACTATTACTCATATTTTTCCAGTGCTCCTGAAAAGTAATGAAAGATAATGATATTCTTGGACTCCAACTTCCTGCATCCACAATCTTGAAAGTGTCTATGGAAGGACAGCTGAGCAATTGTGGATTGCACAATTAGCTAACATTTTCTTATTGAAATGAAATTTGTCGAGGAGGCTCCTGGGTGGCTCAGTCAGTTAAAGGTTTGCCTTCAGCTTAGGTCGTGATCCCAAGGTCCTGGGATGGAGCCCTTCACTGGGCTCCCTGCTGAGTGTTTATTCCTCTGCACCACCTCCCCTTGAGCACACACATTGTCTCTCAGATAAATAAAATCTTTAAAAAAAAAAGAAACAAAATTTGTCTATGAGAATAGGAGGGAGTCCACTATCAAGTGTCAGCTATTCTGACACCATCCAAGCCAGAGCATCCTTACATTACATTTTGTTTTTGACTTTTTACATTAGAAACTTGAAATTCCAAAGAAAAAAATCAAATTTTCTTTAATGAGAGTCTCATTTTATTGACTGAGAAGGGTTATGTGTGGATGGATGTCTTGAACCATTCATCCATATGAAAAAATGATTCTCAAAGAGAAAAAGTCTAATCTGTCTAATAGACTAGTTTTGATGTAGTTTGGCAATCTAAACCCAGATGCAGAAACATCCAATGATACTTTAAGATTGTGAAAATATCTACAGGTCTTTAAGTAGTAGATGTGGGCTATTGCCATGGAGGAATGAAATGCTATAATAGGAAGAAATTTTGGCATAGGCTTTAGAGATGGCAAATCAGGTTCATGGAGTGAGTCATGTAAGCAATAGTTTCACAATATTTTTCTGGGTACCCCTGAGGCTGCTTATGTTTCTCATGATTGTCCATCTTGCCAAAAGCATAGAGCAAGTTTTGCTCTGCTTGGCAGATGTAAGTTTGAGTAAGACAGTCCATCAGTGTCAGCTCTTTTCCAAAGGCCATGAAAAAAATCTTACCAGAAACACAACTACTGAAACTCAATACAAGAAATGTGAACATAGTTTTATGTGTTGGCACTGGTCAGAGTGATGATGTGCCAAGGGCCACTTGTCAAGTGTCAAATTTTCATTGAAATGCTACTAAGGACCGAGCTCAGTTCTAGGCACTAGGGATTCAAAATAACCCATATTTTCTAAATATGATAACTACATAATTGCTGGCTCCCACATGGCTGTTACCTCTATTGAACACAGATAAAGGGAAAACACATTCAATCAATTTAAATTTCCTAAAATTCTGATTTTGTTATATGTAATATAACAAATATATGATATATGTAATATACAAATATATAAAATTTAAATACATGTATTAAATATATTTATATATATATACATGAGACACATGCATAAAATACGTATATTTACACATATATATGCATATGAGACACCTCTAGATAAAAAAAGTGATACTGTAGATGGATTCTTACTTGCCAAAAGACAAAGATGCTCACTCAATAGGAACTTACTCTCTCTATAAGTTCAAAGTTGTATGTGCTAGCGGCTGAAACTAAATGGAATGTAGGGTACATCTTCACAGTGCTTACAATATACATAGTGCAGTTTAGTTATAAATACAAACAATTGGAAAAAGTTAAGTCAATGTTTGGTTAAATACTAAAATGGGCTAAGGAAAATTAATACTAAAGACCAAACCTCATAGGCGAACAATGCAGTGCACCATGAAACACAAATTGTTGGGGTTAATGCAGAGCATGAAATCAGCCATAATACCTGGCTTGCTAAAATGTAACACGGAGGTCGCTGAGGGCAAGGAAGGTTTCAGAGAAGGGCTTGGGCCTTTGGAATGTGGAGGCCTGCGTGACCACTCTGAGGTTGGAATCCCACGGGGAGTTGCCTTCCCTAAAGCTCTCTTAGCCCAAACAGCCACCCTGTGATCTAAAAGATGTGTGCATTGTCCCTTAGGCTATGTTTAGTAGAACAAGATTAGCATATCTTATCTTTCCTGTAAATCCTCTCAGTTTCAGTAAGACCCCTTGTCACACATCACGTGCATGAGAAACAGTGATAAGGATTTGTGATTATTCTGAAGGACCAATAAAAGCAGGAGCAAGGAGAGCAAAGGGTTTTCGTCTCTGAGCGTTGACCCCCTTGCCTTCTCTTCTCTTTCATAGCAAAATCTGGAGTGATCTTTCATCGGTTGGTACAGGGATTGCTGGCCATTCCCAGCAACAAATGAGTTAAGAAAATAAAGATTAACTTACAATGTAAGGGCAAAAATAAATAGCAAATATTTTAACCTGAAGGTGTGATCAGACTCCCTAATTTTGTACTAAAAAATAATTACCCAAAATGCTACCACTGAGAGCTAATTTTAAGAGAATATAATTTTTTAAAAAGAATTTATTTATTTATTTGAGAAAGAGAGAGAGAGAGCATGAGCAGTGGGAGTGGGGGGTGGCAGAGGGAGAGGGAGAAATCGACTCCTTGCTAAGCAGGGAGCCTGACACATAGCTCAATCCCAGGACCCTGAGATCATGACCTGAGCCAAAGGCAGACGTTCAACTGACTGAGCCACCCAGGTGCCCCAAGAATATAAACTTTAAAAATACATAAGAATTCAGGTAACATACCTGAATACATAGCTTTGTCCCCTTGGAAGGCCTAGACACAATGACTCCCCACTAGCAACAAACACCTAGTATCTAAAAGTTGGTTTTAATACCATTTTCAATAAAAAGTACCAGAGCGGGGCCCCTGGGTAGCTCAGTCTGTTAAGCATCTGCCTTCATCTCTGGTCATTATCCTGAAGTCGTGGGATCGAGCCCCACATCAGGTTCCCTACTCAGTGGGGAGCCTGCTTCTCCCCCTCCCTCTCCCTCTGCTGCTTCCCCTGCCTTTGGTCTCTCTCTCTTTCATCAAATAAATAAAATCTTAAAAAAAAAAAAAAAAGAACCAGACCTCCTTAACAAATGCCTCAGACTAGGACTTGGTCAGAAAATATACAAGATGAGCCTCGAGCATCTTGTAGTGTCAGAAAATAAGGACTATTAAAAAAAAGAGTGATGGGGGTATGTCAAAGTGACACATGAGTCAACTGAAAGAGGTCTTAATGGTGAAACTTGGATTAATTTGGGCCACACAATAAATAAGAGTATTGAATTATAACCCAAAATATAAAATAAATATCCGTGTGCCCACATTTATATAAATAAATGATTGAATTAATAAATAAATGGGGGAGGGTAGATTAATTTTTAATGCAAAAGAATTCCAAATAAATTACCTACACCCTTAGGCAGGTAAAGCGGAACTCCCCACTCGTCAAATGCGGAATATACATTGACCTGCTTTCAAAGAATGCAATACGGAAATTGAGAAAAAAAGTAACTTTAGTGGAGAAACCTAAAAATATGACCTCAGGCAAAAGATCAAAGTTAATATTAGCAGTGGTAAATCATGTCAATAGTATGTAACTTTGACATATGGTGAGAATAGCACTTCTCCTATTCTGTGAACACAGAATGTCAATTCTTACTTCATGGCATTTTCACTGCCATATTCTCCTCTGGTTTTCACATGCCTTTTTTCCCCTAACTTCTAATTTTTTTTTTTTATTTTCTATGTATGCCATTATTTATAAAATTATTATTTACTAATAATGATTTTTTTCTTTCTAATGGCTAAGGTCTTGTATAAGTTTTCTGTTTTAAAATTTTAGTTAGAAATTTCCAAAAATATAATAGTCTCAATATATACATATAACTCCACTCTTAATGTTCTATGAATTTTGATTCAGTATTATATAATTTTAAGCTTTATTGGAAAATAATCTTCAAATATTTTTAGAATTAACCAAATTTATTTGTTAATATCAATGTATAATATTTTATTATTTTACATATTAATAAATAATAGTCCAATTCTGAATCATATTTATGTTACTGAATTGTGATGGATTATACATATGAGATGTTATTTATGTTTACATCCTAAAATGTATTTAGGATCCTTGTGTTAGAATTTAATAAATAATGACTCTTTATATTTCCTTATTGTATTATTTTTATTTTATTTTTCTACAAGCATAATGCTATTTTCACAAAAATCATCTATATAGTTTTTCGTGTTTGTGCTCCATCTTAGTTTTAATTAAATTTGAGTTTTAAAGATAACTGAATTTATTTTTGACTGAATGTCTCTACTTTATACTTCATTAATTTCTGGGATTAGTACTATTTTTCCATTACCTCAGGATTTCTAGATGTTTATTTAAAAGAAATTTTGAGTGGACTTACTTTATTAAATATAATAACGAAAGATCTGAATCATTAGGTGTTTCTCACTATCAATCATTTAAACATTTCAGTATAGATATTCCTTACTTTTTCTTACATGCCTTAAGTGCATTATTAGTTTCTTGTAGCAAAATATAAATATGGGGTGAAAGGGAGTGGGAGATGCAGGCTTTTAGTTATGGGAATGAAAGCACGGGGAATATATATAGTCAACGATATTATAATAGCATTGTATAGCGACAGATGGTAGCTATACACTTGCGGTCAGCATAGCATAACATATAAACTTGTCAAATCACTATGCGGTACCCCTGAAACCAATGTAACACAGTGTGCCAACTATAGTTCAATAAAAAAATAAATAATCAAAATATATAGGAATATATATATATATATATATAAAGCATTATTTTATAAATGCATATATCCGTGTATTTTTCTTTCAGGAATTTAGGTTTTTTTAGGAGATACTAATATAGTCTAGGTAAAGTCAATATACATGTGTGTACCAACACAATCACACAAGGAGAAGCATACTGTTAGAATAAGACTCAGATCTTCTATCTCTGTTACATAGTCCAAACAAATACTAGGGGTTAATTTGATTAGTCCAAAACCTAGAAGGGATGTATCTGAATTCTGCAGTTTACAATTCAGTTGTAATGTGTGACAAAATGAAAGAAAAAAACCTAAAAATCATAAGCACATTTCTCCATTCATTGAAAGATTCTGCTAGTCCCTCTGATCACAGAGAAATAAAATCCTTTTTGGTGGCGTAGTTCTGGAGATACACTGAGAGAATCATAGAATAGGAATAGTTATTTTTGGAAATTTTCAAAATGCAAAGGAACGTTTAGTGATTGTCATGCACATAGCAGTACATTGTTTGGTCAAAAACAGTATAAAATTATATCAAGGCTTACAATTTCAACTCAAAGCTTATTTTGATTTAAAATCTTAATATCTCAAGAGGATAGACACATCAAAGTCACGAAGAACCCCTAAACTATACACTACATATTTAAGATGCCTTTTACATTAACCAATTAATTAGAAAAATTTAAAATAAAAGAGAATAAAAGATAAAAAATTTAAGCATGTTATCATTAACTAGATATTAATATGTGTTCATAATTTTAATGTAAAATTGATATACAATGAAATGAATAAATCTTAAATGTATATTTTGCTAGTTTTGGCAAATGACTATTCTTAACGCCTTCGATATCCAAACATTTGTCAAGATAAATGACATTATTGTCAGTGCAGAAAGATGCCCAATATCGCTTCCTGATCAATCTGCTCTCATTTCCTAGAGGCAACATTGTTCAGATTGTTTTCCTCTGTTTATTAAATTTGCCTATTCTCAAATATCATATAAACATAATTATATAGTTGTTATACAGTTGAATTATTTTCTGGAATGCTTCTTCTACACAGAATAATGTTTCTGAGATTCATCTCTATTGTTGTGTATATCTATAATTCCTTCCATTTTATTGCTGGTAGCGTTCCATTATATCACTATACCACTCTTTGTTTAGCCATTCATTTGATGAATAGTTTTGGTTGTCCTGCATTTGTGTATTATGCGTAAAGATTTTGTGAACATTCTTTTACAAATCATTTAGTGAACATTAATTTCATTTCCCTTGGGTAAATACTTAAAAGTGGAAGTATGGAGTCATGAGATATGTGTATATTTAATTTAATAAGAAATTCCCAGACATCTTACATCCCACCAGCAATTTCAGTTGCTCCATAACTTTGCCAACTTTATTTGGAGCTGTCACAGGTTTTAAATTTTAGATATTGGTTTGTAGTGGGATCTCATTGAACTTTTCATTTTTCTTATGACTAATGACAGTCAGGATTTTTTAATGTGCTTAGTAGACTTTTGTCTATCTTCTTTTGTGATATGCCTGTTCAAAGTGTTTGCCTACTTATTAATATATATATTTGCATATATAAAATATGTAAAAGTCCAATTTATCAATTTTTTCATGGATTTTTGCTTTCTATGTCTTAAAAAAACTTTTGCTATCCCCAAACCATGGAAACATTCATCTATGTTTTCTTCCAAAACTTAAATAGTTTAAACTTTTGAGGCTTATGATGCATTAAAATTAATTTTTGTGTATGATGTGATATGGGGTTAATTTTTTTCCATGTGAATATCCACTTAATCCAGCACTATTTATTGAAAAATACATTCCTTTCCTCATTGGATTGTATGGTATATATTCAGAAATAAAATTACTGTATATATCATCTATCATCCTTCTTGCTCTAACTTTTTTTTTTTTTTTTTAGTAGAATGTCCTTTCAGGATTTGGTATTAATGCCCACTAGATTCAGGCAGAGTTAGAAAGTGTTCTTTCTTTATTTCCCAATAGAGATTATGTAAGAGTTTCGTTATTTTGTTCTTTATTTTTTATGTGTTAAATAGAATTCACCAGTGAAACCATTCTGTGCCTGGGGTTTTATTTGATGGAAAGTTTTAAAATAAATGTTTTTATAGTAGACCATCGTGCTATATTTTCTGTTTCATCCTGTGTCATTTTTACTAAATTGTATTTTTTAATGGGTGTGTCATCTAACTTGTTGAATTTGTTGGCATAAAGTGGTTCATAATAGAACTTTATTATTCTAGTGTCTAGCAGACTCATGAAATACATCTTTATATGCACATTTCTTGAATTCCTGATATTGGCAAATTCTACACTCTTTTTTTTTTCTTTCTGGTCTTTCTACCTAGAGGTTTTGGTTTCTTTTGCTGTTGTTTGTTTATTTTTAATCATTATTTTAATCTTTTCAGGGTCCACTTTTGGCTTTATGAATTTTCTCTATTGTTTATCTCTTTTTTCCAAGTTTTAGTTAGCCTCCAGAATCTGCCTGCTTTTGTTACTCTAAAGTGCCAAAGGTTGCGTAATTTTTTGGACTTTCTCAAGAATTTATAGTTGTTATATATGGAAGGGTTGGATCCAGTTGGTATTTACTCAGCCATACTAGAATTTAAAGGCAAATATTGACATTTTGAAATTAATATGTATATCTTCTGTTTAAAAGCATGCAATGGAATCTACATGCCACAGCACTTTGTCTCCAACATTATCCATGAAAAAGTACACAAGACAAATTATATTACAATTTCTATCCTTCAAAGTGTAATTATTTTAGTGGACATTTAGTACTGCACAACTGATTAATTACAAAGAATGAATTTTGATATATAACTATCAAAGTAAATACTTTTTGAATGTATTAAATAATCAGAGAGAGTATTGTATTTATTATTCTCAATTTATCTCATACATGTGAATGAATAATATTATCAGAATAAAGAAAGGTTAGTCATCAGTTATATTCATTAATTTGTGGGTACAAACACTAAGAAATCTTGTTCACATAATTAAGTAGATTGGAATTAAAGTGACTTCTTATGGTGTTTATCACTTTATTCTTTTATATCTTCCTGTTATATGCCAAAAATCATGTCAAATATAAAATATTTTAATGATCTTGCTTAAATTTTGTTGAAACCACAAATTATGTATTCTCTAAGTTTTAAAATACTTCATTATTAAGGCATTGGTACAAAGTCATTTATTTCTCATGTTTTGACAGTATATGTAAGAAGAGATATAGTAAATCTTTATCTTATGGTTGATTATTAGACCAGTTATCCTTTACTTTATTTTTATTTTTTAGAAGAGTTATCCTTTAAATTGGAGACATCTTATTTAACCTAAAAAATGCTTTGAAAATTAATATATTATTTTAAGTACTTTATTGTCAATATAGACTTTTTGGTAAAATGTCTTTATCTTATTTCATACTTGCAATATAATTTATTTGAAGTACTGTGGTTGATTTAGCTCATTCAATTCATTGATATTTCTGCATAAAATCCACTTGTAAACAAAGCAAACAAACAAGCGAAAAAATCTAGTTTACTTAGTTTCCATTAAAAATATTTGATTTCATTATTAATTTAAACAAATATTTTAATATTCATCTTTATGACAGATTTTGCTTTTTTTTTACACACATTTTACTTTTGAATTCTAATTCTAGGAATAATGGTCATGAATATGACACCTAGATAATAATTCTTCTTTATGGGCCAATATGTTTTGATTTTAATAGAGGCTTAGTCTATAACACTTAGTCTATAACACTGGGTGTTATATGCAAACAATGAATCATGGAATACTACATCAAAAACTAATGATGTAATGTATGGTGATTAACATAACATAATAAAATAAAAAAAAAAAGAAATGAAAAAAGATGTAAAGCCCTTCAGATCTTACATGGTTTTTTATTGAAAGACTCTTTGCTCACATTCATATTGTACTTTTAAATTGCTCCCTAGTTTGGGGCATTAAGAAACACGGCAACACATCACAGTAAAATTCATTTAATTATAGATCTTTCTTCTACATAGTGGGATAGGATAGTAGCAAAAGGCAAGGTGAGAAAGGAGACTGCATTATTCCTCAACTACAACCATATTCTCAGGTATGTGCATTTTATAGAGTATAGCTTGGAATGGACAATCTAGAAACTCATTGCCTAAACAATCCATACCCTCTGCTCCTTGAAAAGTTTTATACTTTGGGTCACACACCCTAACTGAAAGACAACCTGGTCTTGATGAATTAGCAGACCTGAAGCATCTCAGCTTGTATACACGTAGAGGTAATAGAAGGGAAATAAATAAGAAAGGAACAAGAGTAAATTATAATTAAGGAGATATTTTTTGTACATACCATAAAAGTGCATATATATAAAATGATTAGATAAGATTAGATTAATGATATTTAATACCTTTACCTATGTTTATCCTTCACTTAGAAAGCCTCTTTTATAAAGTTACTGCATGATTTTTGTCCATTTTCTATTCACTTTTCTATCTCTTATTGAGTTATAGGAATGCTTTATGTATTAAGGAAAGAAGGAAAGAAGCCTTTTGAGGGTTATATATATTAGAAATATCTTGCACTACAGTTGGTGGTTTCTTTTTTCATCTCATAAGAAAGGAAAACTCTTTTACCATCTCTTCCAGCCATGTGAAGCCAGGGCAAATAGTCTAATTTTTACCTTTATTCTTAGTAAATTAAAGCCTTTGAGAAAAAAGACACAAATAAGGCAAGTGAATCTTTCATATGGTTTTTATATCATTATTTCCCATTCTCTTATTTAATTCTCTAGGTCTATTAGGCAGGAATTCATTTCTTCTATAGCTAAAATTTGCAAAACTCTTGTCAGGCATTTAGCATTTAAGAGAGAGACATTGGATATATTCTAACAGATTGTCTTTATATTAGTGAAAGTGTTCCCAAATATAACACAAACTTACAAATCATTTTGTTATTGTTGGAATGGTGTTCTTTTTCCAGAACAGACAAACTGCATATTAAGTATTTAGACATGCTTTGTAATAGCTCTTTGCATTTCAAATTTTCCATGACACACCAAAAAGAATGTTTAAAATTAAGTTGGATTTATTAGAAAGAGGCCAGTGAGTCATAGCAAATGTATACATTTTTCATTTAAATATTCTCTGCATGGCTACTTAATTCATTCTTCCTCCAAATAGATACATAATCATGACTGAAATTTAAATCCAGTAAGTGAAATTTGCTGGTTATTATTGAGTAAATGTGCATTATAACTGCAGCACCAAAAATATATCTAGCTATTCACAATATTTACCAGTGCCAATGAAATTAAAATATTACATTATTATTATCATAAAGTTGAAAATTATCCTTAAGAAAAGGCACATTCTCAAAATAAATGAGAAAAAATACAAATCCGTCACTAGTGTAAATTGAATGGATTCTTGATGTGACAATGTAAAAATCCCTTTCCAATTAAAATTTCAATTTAAATTTAGTTCCGCTAGTTCTGTCCTTATAAAAGCATTAGATTAACATCACTTTTTAGCAAGAAGTAGATTATAATTCTGCCCTTCAGATGAACCAATATGAGTAGTAGAACTCTAAGTCTTATGCCAGAACATACTCTTAGTCATATCGTGAAATGCTAAAAAAGAAATGTATTCTTCACTTAGGATTATAGGAATTTGGTTGTATAGAATTTATAAAGAAAGATCTCTGCCTAGAAGAATTTACAGTCAAAAAGTTGACCATTTGCATTTTGTCTTAATAGCTCAGAGTTTTACTTGTGTGTGTGTGTGTGTGTGTGTGTGTGTGTGGTGGGGTACCTGCAAGCTACTAAAATGGTAATGGTTGGGGCACCTGGGGGGAAGCATCTGCCTTTGGCTCAGGTCATGATCCCAGGGTCCTGGATCGAGCCCCGTGTCAGGCTCCCAGCTCAGTGACAAGTCTGCTTCTCCCTCTCCCACTCCCCCTGCTTATGTTCCCTTTCTATTAAATAAATAAATAAATAATCTTTAAAAAAAAATAATGGCATATAATCTTTAATTAAATTAAATTAGTATCTGTGATCAACAGCCAAAAACAAGATGTAATAGAAGAGGAATTTTAAATGCCTTTACATTATTTTTTCTTTCGTAGTGCTAAAATAAACCACACGGATGAGGTTTGATGGATTATTGTTCTAACGAACATATTTTGAAAGCAAAACTGATTTGGGATGCTTGGGTGGCTCAGTCGGTTAAGCATCTGCCTTTGGCTCAGGTCATGATCCAGGGTCCTGGGATCAAGTCCTGCAACGGACTCCTTGCTCAGCGGGGAG
The DNA here is from genome assembly GCF_054177405.1 of Leptonychotes weddellii. NCBI lineage: Eukaryota > Metazoa > Chordata > Mammalia > Carnivora > Phocidae > Leptonychotes > Leptonychotes weddellii. The sequence continues at coordinate 152,511,374 of NC_138370.1, read as the reverse complement.
GCTGCTTCTCCCTCTGCCTGCCGCTCCGCCTGCTTGTGCTCTCTCTCTCTGACAAATAAATAAAATCTTTAAAAAAATTTTAAAAAAAGACTGATTTGTATGCTAAATACATGAATGAATAAGGAAAGTTCCACCTCTCATCTAGATATTTGGATTTTATATTTCTGTATGAATCCTGATATTCAGTTCAGCTGTGTTGACTGGTATGGACGTTGCCAGTATGTCTTCCTGTAGGTTTCAGTTTAAAACTATGTTTATTATCTACCCCTCCTTGAGCCACAATTTCTACTTCTTGCTACACTACAACTCTCATTACTACTTGGCTATCTGGAATGTGAATGTGTTCTGAGTTCAGTCAGTGGAAAAGTTTTTTTTTTAAGTGTTGTTTTATCCTTTAAGATAGAATTATATGAGAAAAGGATGACCAATATTTCTATTTTAGTTAAACACTTAAAATAAAAACTCAAAAAGGCATAGTGTTGGATTACTGCAAGGAATAATGGAGTAAGACAAGATCTTTAAGGTCAAGTAACACAATCTCTTTACTTTTGTCCTTCTTTTGTAAATAATAAAAACTAAATAATGAGTGTTTCAAATATGCAATTCTTCTCACTATCATTATTTTTATCTTTGCTGCTAGAATTAATGTCCAGTTTGTTTTGAATCCAATACTTTATTTTAAAACATGACACCATATTTAGACCTTAACAAATAACAAATTATGTATGAATTTTGGCTCAAAAAATGTTTTTTTTAATTACATATCACAATGCTATTATTTCTTCATAAAACAAAGCAGCAGTTTAATATCTGCAAAAGATTTTCTACTTTGAGTATACACTAGTCATAATTAATGTGAGTTTATTTTCATTACTCTGAGAAAAGAACCATATTTGTCAGGTGGCTTATTAAAAAATGGAACTGACAGATCACCCCAACTGTTTACAAATGAATCCTGTTTGTTGTGTGCTTAGCACCTCTCCTGCATGTGAGATTCCAGCAGAGTGGAGGATCTTACAGTGGTTATCAGTCACAGGAATCTTCAGAAACTGTATTTGGTTGATGCCAATCCACATCAAAACTGACCTCCTACACAAGAGGTTCAAACTCTACATCACACCTCTCAAATCCAGAGTTTTTCCACACTATATCAACCTATGCCAAACTGTGGGGCCTGTAAAGGGATATGGTTACCAGAAGAAAAGAGCAAAAGAGCACGCCACTGTGACCTTTGTCCTGACATCAGAGATGTTCTTCAGAAAGGGCTCTTTTTACATTTTATTTCTCAGTTCTTGACATCTTGTAATCTTTGAAAAGGCACTGCCTTCTTAGTGCGTGGATTTTTCTGTCCAGCAAAATCCTGAGGAAAGATCTGACATATCAGCAGGGCAGAAAGTTAGGTTGTTTAACACATTTGTTACTGAATGAATTGGAGGTTTTCACTGGGTGTTATCATTCAATAGGTAAGAAAATTCAACTTACAGTACAGTAATATGCATCACTGAATCTGGCAGCCAAAGCACGGGTCAAAACACATCCCAATTCCAATTGCAGCAACCCAAAAGTCGCAGATAACAAATCATTGCCCTCTACCTGCCCTTCTCCCTCTCTCTCTCCCTCTCTCAATATATTCTCTGTGTGTTAATTGGTCTCACATCAAATTCTAAATAGTGGGTTGTATATTCATCGAGTACGTACTATGAGTTAAGTACTATACTTGACATTAGAGATACAACATAGAATAGAAACAGAAAAAAAAAAAATCCTAGGCTTTATGGAGCATTCTAATAGGTGGAATATAGATAATTTAAAACAAAATCAATAAAGCATATAGTCTATTAGAAGGTGATAATTGCTATGAAGGATATTTAATTAAGCAAGGGTAAATGTTAGTGTTGGTGAGGAATAGAGTCATGTACAATTGTAAATATAGTGCTCTGGTTAGACTTAAGAAAGTGGAATTCGAAGAAAGACTTAAAGGAGGTGAAGAAGTAAGTCTTGCAGAGATTGAAAGGAGAGCAGTCTAAGCCAGGGGTTGACAAACGTCTGGATATAATGCAGACCACCACCCCCTCAGCCCCCAGCCTATTTTGTGAATCAAATTTTATCAGAACACAGTTCCATCTATTGTTACATATTACCTAATGCTTCTAGGGACAGAATTGCTACAAAGACCATATGGCCCACCAAACTAGAAACAAAATTACTACCTGGTATTTTGCAGACAAATCTGTGGACCTTTGTCTAAGTAAAAGAAGAGCTGAAGTGAAGCCCTGAGACAGGAGTGTGCTTGGTGTGTTCCTAGTGCATTAAGAAGGCAAATTTGGGCTGGAGCAGAGGAAATAAAGCAGGAGATACAGACAATAAAGGAAAAAAAAAAAGTAATAGTACTGATTAGTATTAGAACTAATACTGATACTCAGAAAAACCACATATTTTCTAGTCTAAAAAGTACTTGCCATTTATGTGCCAACAGTATCTATGTGAATACATGTGTCCAAACATTCACTGAAAAAAAAAAGGTTATTATGTAGTTACTAGGTAATCCAATAGGTATTAGTCAATTTTCTTAGGTTATGTCATCCCCAAATTACTCAACCACAATTTAGTTAGTTTTTAATCTCCTCTTTACATATTAGGCAGCTGAGGGTCAGGCAATTTAATAATTTTATGCGAGGTCATAGGAAGGGTAAGAGGCACAGTAAGGACTGAAGCTGAAGTATCCGTTACTATATTTAAAAGTGCTGACAAATTGCATGAATGCACTCAGTTAAAATATACGTGGACACACATCTCATACATTTTAGTCTATGAAGCAACTATCATGGCTATATCATTAATCCTAAACATACTATTCAAATGAAACACCATCTTAATTTCATGACGACTTAATTCACAAAGCACCTACATATCTACAATCATATTTGATTCCCAAATATATGACTTCTTGGTTTTTGGTTGTGGTTTTCCATTTGACTTATATTCTCAATTTGTTTAATAATTAATCACTGTATATTTTTCACTCTGAAATCCCCTCCCCTCACACTTCACTCAGTACCACTTCTTAAGAAGGTGACTGTTTCTCATTTTACAACTAATTTGAGAAGCACATGAGAAATCTTTTCCAAGTTAACAATATATCCATTTTTTTTGTGTATTGAAAATATCAATTCTTGATCATGTTGAAGACAGTTTTGCCTTAATAGCTAGAAGTTCAAAGCATAAATGGGATACTATTTCTTTTGGTAATCTCTTTTCACCTTACCTGTGAGACTAGGCACTGACATTTAAATAAAACGACTGTCCACTAAGACTTTGTTAAATCTGTATCACTGTCTGAAGTGGTCTCTGCCCATTCTGCTTCCTCCCTATTTTATTTTTGTAAGGGTTACCTCTAATACATCTCTTTTTTTTTTTTTTTTCAAAGATTTAATCTATCTATTTGACAGAGAGAGAGACAGCTAGAGAGGGAACACAAGCAGGGGGAGTGGGAGAGGGAGAAGCAGGCCCCCCGCCGAGCAGGGAGCCCGATGTGGGACTCGATCCCAGGACCCCGGGATCACGACCCGAGCCGAAGGCAGGCGCCCAACGACTGAGCCACCCAGGCGCCCCTCTAATACATCTCTTGCATATCTGAAAAAAAAAAAAATGCCTGTCAAAATGGTGACCTCTTAAACTGAATGTTTAGATTCCTTGGGCATATTGTGTGTGTGTGTGTGTGTGTGTGTGCATGTGTAATATTTATGCTACTGGCTAGGTGTGTGAGATCATTTTATTGAATATAAATAATGAAGTAACCAATACAACAACAATGTTGACTTATTCGTAGGTTGTCATTACCAAAAGAGAGAATTAAACTCACTTTATTTTCTTAAATAGAAAAAAAAAATAAAATAAAATCTAAAAGCATGATTCAACAAAAAAATTATGTAAGTCCCATACAAGTGCACACATACATACATACATACACATAAATATCTTAAGATACTAAAGCCATATTATCAAAAATGTTTTGATATTAAGTATTTAAAAAGTCAAAAAAAAATTGATAATAAAACTGAATGGTAATAAATAATTTGAGAAGAGTTTTCTGTATACAATATAAACTGAATTGGTTTTTACTATCAATGTTTTTATTCATGTTGTTTTACATACTCTGGGAAGAGATGATATTTTTTAATCAATTTTCTGATTTTATAAGCTCTAAACTGAAAGCTTAGATCTACTTTTTTTTCCCCAGAAATCTGAGCCCGACTGACAATTCTCAAGCATGATTTAGGTTTTTGGAGAGGAGGGCTTAAACTTACTTACCTATTTCTTCTTTCTTTTATGTCTCTGTCCATCTCATACAAACACACACACACACAGAGCAATCCTAGAATTAATAATAACTGTATCTATCCCTTTAACTTTTCCCTCATTCCTTGAGTTTACATTTAATATAGGACTTACTGGATATATGAAAGCAGCCTCTAATCTGTGAAATGCAATAGAAATTTGTAATGGTACAGAATTGTCTGGTTCTAGATTTGCCACTAAATTCAAATGTATAGCATGAACATTGACCTACTAGTAGATACTGGTTTCCAGTTGTGTTTTCTGTATTATAAGTCAAGAGCATGATAAAATATATCATGTGAATAAAAATGTTCTTGGTCATTTAAATTTAGAACACACTGGGTTTGACACTCCTAAGCAGATTTTTATAATTGGAAGACTTCACAGAAAAGCTATCTCATAAAGTATACTGATAAGCTTTATATATCTGTGCAGGCTTTATTTACCTGCAGAAAATCTCTGGAGGCTGGTGTTCAATACTGGAATGCATCTTAGGAAAAAGATAACTATACTACTATAAAATTAAAGCCTACAGGCTGCTTGACTTAACTTTTTCATCATTATATGAAAATCCAATTAATAACTTAATCACATACCACAAAGACTTACAAGTCTTATTCAACCAACCATTTATTTTATTTTAAACATCTCTTACAATATTTTCCTATCAAATTCCTATTTAAACTATGGTAATTACAAAGAATCATAAAATAAATAATAATTAAAATGCTTTTTTAATAAAAAGTAAGCAAAATCCCTTGAAATTGGTTACATAATACCTTGTATTTTATGACATTTTGTAGTTTAAAAAACACTACCGCACATATTCTTTTTACATCTCAAGAGAACTCTTTATAATTACATTCATTTTGCACATGAAAAACTAAGGTTCAGAGAGTGAAATTATTTTACTTTGACATTTTACAGACATTTCTTGGCATTTATCAGTTAAGGACTTATTCCTTCTCTTCTCCCCCTGCTTCTTTAAAGGTATAGAGACTGTATCAGGATCCCTTCTACTATAAATGATTTAAAAATCACGCCAAATTATTTAACAAAAAGGAGATGTAGTGGCCTTAAGTAACTGAGATCAGAAGTAGATATGGCTTTAGGCATTGATACTCCAAAAAGGAATGTCTAATGATGTATTAGTCAGATTCTTGAGAGAAACAGAACCAAAAAGATGTGTGAAGACCCAGGGTAGTGTTAATATTCAAGTCCAAAGGAAGTCTTCTAGCATATTCCTTCTTGCTCAGTCCTTGTTCTATTAAGGCCACCAACTGATTGGATGAGACCCCCCCACATTGTGAATGCTCAAAATCTGATTTATGTATTTATTTACTTTTGTTTCAAGTTTTTATTTAAATTCTAGTTAGTTAACATAGAGTGTAATATTGGTTTCAGGAGTTGAATTTAGTGATTCATCACTTACATTTACACCCAGTGCTCATCACAGGTGCCCTCCTTAATATCCATCATCAATTTGGCCCATTCCCACCCACCTCCCCTCCATCAACCCTCCGTTTGTTCTCTATAATTAAGAGTCTCTTGGGACGCCTGCGTGGCTCAGTTGGTTAAGCGTCTGCCTTCGGCTCAGGTCATGATCCCAGGGTCCTCGGATCAAGTCCCACATTGGGCCCCTTGCTCAGCAGGGAGCCTGCTTCTCCCTCTGCCCGCTTCTCCCTCTGCCTGCCATTCCCCCTGCTTGTGCATGCTCTCTCTCTCTCTAACAAATAAATAAATATTTTTTTAAAGTGTCTCTTATGGTTTGCCTCTCTTTCTTTTTTCCCTTCCCCTATGTTCATCTGTTTTGTTTCTTAAATTCCACATATGAGTGAAATCATATGGTATTTATCTTTCTCTGACTGACTTATTTCACTTAGTCCCAAACACTCTAGCACCATTCATGTTGTTGCAATTGGTAAGATTTCAATCTTTTTGATGGCTGGGTTATATTCCATTGTTTATATATACCACATCTACTTTATTCATCAGTTGATGGACATTTGGTCTCTTTCCATAATTTGATTATTGTTAATGCTGCTATAAACATCAGAGTGTATGTGCCCCTTTGAACCAGTATTTTTGTACTGTCAAGATCTGATTTAAATGTTACTAGTTAAAAAACACTTTCACAGAAACATTCAGAATAGTGTTTAACCAATATCTGGGCACCATGGCCCAGCCAAGCTGATGCATAAAATTAACCATTGCAAAAAATGATCCCTTTTTTCCCCACCTTTTTGCCTCTCTTTCTTTCTCTCCCCTTCTCTATCTCTCTGTACTTCTCTATCCTTATCTCTCTATATCTCTCTTTCCTCAATGGGTACAGGAATTCCTACCTCTCCTTACAAGTTGAAGAATTATAAGAAAATGAGTGTTTTGTTTTGTTTTGTTTTGTTTTTTCTGGTTCTTCTACCAAATGTCTTCAGAATCTTTGGATTGACTTAGTCTAACCATTGTAACAGATAATTGTGTCTATGAGGATGCAAAGCCTTATGACACTGCATCTGGAACAGATGTCTAAATATAAACATTAGAATCTGCTGCTAGAATGAGGGAGCTACACAACAAAAAGCCTAAGCTATATTACTCCTACTTTGTTAGTCATGTAAATTTTAATTTAAAATAAATGTTTTTATGTGTGAAAAGGCACCTATTCTTTTTTTTTTTTAATTATAAACCTTATGTCATGAAATGAGCAATGATCTTCCTGAGATATTCTCATTCAGATGGAGTAGACTAAAAAGAAGATTACAATAAGCTTACCTAGTCATTTCTTTTTGTCACACTGATGAAAACCTTCCTTCAAAATAGGAGCAGGCCAATAAAATATTTACAGTGAATTGAGGAGACAATATTTTCTGTGTAAGAGCAAAAATTTATTTATTTATTTATTTATTTTAAGATTTTATTTATTTATTTGAGAGAAAGAGTGAGAGAGAGTGCACTAGAGGGGGAGGGTCAGAGGGAGAAGCAGACTCCCCACTGAGCAGGGAGCCTGATGCGGGACTCAATCCTGGGACTCCAGGATCATGACCTGAGCCGAAGGCAGTCACTTAACCAACTGAGCCACCCAAGCGCCCAAGAGCAAAAATTTAAATGAAAAGTATGTATGTCAACATTTGGAGCATGTGGACACTTTGATATTAGTGAATTTGTATAATTTTTCCATCTGCTTCATATATCTCTTTTTGTTTAAAATACTCAATATGAAATTATTTTTGACATACTATCCATGCCCTGAAATATAGTGAAAATAAACAGGGAGCCTGGGTGGCTCAGTCAGTTAAGTGGCTGCTTTTGGCTCAGGTCATGATCTCAGGGTCCTGGGATCGAGCCCGGCATTGGGCTCCCTGCTTAGCAGGGAGTCTGCTTCTCCCTCTCCCTCTGCCCCTCCCCCTGTTTGTGCTCTCTCTTTCTGTCAAATAAATAAATAAAATCTTAAAAATGTATAGTGAAAATAAACAGATACTAAGAGAAAATTGATTTCTAATTTGTGCCAGTAAAAGTTAATTTTTGCTTAGAAAATGATCCAATCTTCTTAGGTTGAACATGGCATTTATTTCCTGATGGACACCTACATAAACATTCAAAGATATGTATAGCTCTAAGCTTGTTAAACTACTTTTTTTTTTTTTAAAGATTTTATTTATTTATTTGAGACAGAGAATGAGAGAGAGAGAGCACATGAGAGGGGGGGAGGGTCAGAGGCAGAAGCAGGCTCCCTGTCGAGCAGGGAGCCCAATGCGGGACTCGATCCAGGGACTCCAGGATCATGACCTGAGCCGAAGGCAGTCGCTTAACCAACTGAGCCACCCAGGCGCCCTAAACTACTTTTTTTTCACCCTTAACATTAGTTCTTGGGACGCCTGGGTGGCTCATTTGGTTGGGCGACTGCCTTCGGCTCAGGTCATGATCCTGGAGGCCAGGGATCGAGTCCCGCATCGGGCTCCCTGCTCGGCGGGGAGTCTGCTTCTCCCTCTGCCCCTCTCCCCTCTCATGCTCTCTCTCTCTCTCTCTACCTCATTCTCTCTTTCAAATAAATAAATAAAATCTTTGATAAAAAAATAAAAACAAACAAACAAACAAAAAACATTAGTTCTTATTTCTGCTTGGCACCTTTTCCCTGTACTTTTTAGTCGTAAGCGTTCAGAAGAACTTCAAATGGAATGCCAAATTCTCCTATTTGTCTCTGTTCTTCTTTTCAAGTGCTTTTATCTAACTGCAGAATATATTCTGAAGGCTTAGATACTATTTTGTTTGTTTGTTTAACTGTTATATAAAACAATGGATGTCTTCAAGAAGCTAGGCTCACACTTCCGATATGAGGATACATGCCTACTGCATCAACAGAATTATATATAGTGGTAAATTTTCTGTATGTACATAAAATTCATATATTCCTCTTAACAGATCTTAACATTTCTCATCAAACTTATAATAACATTCTTCAAATTTCAAAGTTATTATGGCAAGACCAGCATCTCTAAGTCTAAGAAGATGAGGAAATTGCTAGAGTGCCACATCATAATTCCTGGATAATGTTTTGAAAGGCCATTAATATAAATGGTGTGAATTTATCTTTTAATTTGCTTGAGTTGTTCATATATCTTTAGACAACTTCTTTGCAGTGGTATGCATGAAATACCATGTAATTTGACTGTGTTGTGTGATAAACCTTTAGGATGAAATATAGATTTAAAACGACAATTCATTCTATAATGGGTGAACCAAGTAATGTAAGAATGAATCCATAGTGACCATTTAAAATGGAATTCAAGAAAAAGAACACTTTATTTGCTTCATAAAAACCTGTGAGGCATTGCTATTGAATAACGTAAGCAGAATGCAGCCATATAAATCTTCTTAATTTACATCTAGGGCTCCATTATGCATATTTGATAGCACTCTGCAGAACTTTAATTTACAGACTTCTGGAACTTTACCAATTCCAAAGGAAGTACTAAACATGACTGTTGGAACATTTAACTGAAGTAAGTCACTGAAGATTTCCTTAATGAGTGCAGAATTATCAGTTATTTGCATTCCTTGTAGATTTAAAGCAAAGGGCCTATTAACATGATAATGGCAAATGTTTTTTGAATGCAAGTATTTCTCAAGCCATTCACTGACATGCACAACTCAGAATATAAATTTTCAAGTATTTATAGGAGTTGAGTTACCATTTGTTCGCCTCATCTAAATAGGTGACATGATACAAATGATCACAAACTAAATTATGTGCCAATAAATCAGTTTAAAAAAACCATCTGATATTATCTCGAGACTAGATCTTGAGTGTGAATTGATCTGACCACTTATCATGTAAATCATCGGTTATACTATACAAAATAAAATGGTAATAATTCCTATGAAATTGTTTTCAATGAATCAAACCATTCCAACCTTCGATAGCCAATTATAACTGTTTTTCATCTTTTTAGGAAGCTTCTGGTTCAAGAAGTCTGGCACTGAGTATGTGCATTACACTTTTATAAAATGTAAGTGTTAGCTATTCATTCTTTTCTTAACACTAACTAAATTACGATTCATAAATGGGAGAGAAGTGTGCTGAGATGAAAATTATAAAACTGACATTTGTTGAAAGAGAAACATTTATCTATGGTTATCTTGCCTTGGCTTCATCTTTCCTTCTAACAGCCTAAATAATCTGCCTAACCTTGTGTTTAGTAGAATGATGAGTTTAATCTTAAACCACACATAATTGGGTAATTAATTTCCATTATAAGGTATACAATACATTTGCTACAGTAAAACAGCACTGCTAAGTAAACCTTTGAAATTAGGATGCATTAGATGTTACCATGCTCTATAAGGAATTAGCCAGAATCCTGGACCTTGCCAAGTATAAAGCTTTAATTTCATCATACAGATGTATTTTTCACTTATTTAAAAATGTGGATAATATATGAGTCTCCTGATTCTGAGGCATTGCCATGTCTTCTCTATAGAGCACCGTCTTCACTAAAAGGACAACAGCCAGCATCACATTTGGTTGTATCTCCCCAAGGAGACTGTGAGAGCAAATTAACAGACTCTTATTTCTCCCTCTCTGTCAATAAGGCAAAACTTGCCTGGGAAGCCTTTTTTGTTTGTTTGTTTTTCCTTTCAATTTTTTAAAAGATATATTTATTTATTTGAGAGAGAGAGGGAGCTCGAGCTGAAGGGACAGAGGGACAGGAAGAGAGAATCTCAAGCAGACTCCTCAATAAGCACAGAGCCCAACATGGGACTTGATCTCATGACCCTGAAATCAAGACCTAGTCGAAACCAAGAGTGGACGCTAACCAACTGAGCCACCCAGGAGCCCTTTCTTTTCAATCTTTTGTCTTGGGCTCCATTTTTAAAATCCAAAATTCCTGCTTGACTTCTCCCAGATGGATAACTCATTAGTAATTCAGTATCAACATCTCTGAAGGGAACTTAATCATAAGTGGTACTTCCTAGGAGAAAATGTGCCTTCACCCAGTAAGCTTTTGCAAATGAAGGAATAAGACTGAGATCTTGACTCTACACTCTAAATTATTACATACAATGGAAAAGAATAGAGATAGATGAAAACCCCACTTTGTAATGTGAGTGACTGTGTTAGAATGTATTGTAGTATATATAGGTAGTTCATGTACTATACAGAATAACATTTAAGTATGCAGTTATACAATTATATGCATGTATGTGTCATTGTGGACGGTGTTGCTCAACAAATAAAGAAGAGGAGAGGCATCTATACGCATACTGACATACCTCACTTATCCAAAGACTCCCACTGGGAAGCGGTTTCTCTCATGGTTAATTTAGATACCTTATTTCCCTGGTAGGCAAATCTCAATTATGGACAGTAAGATGTTAGGTTACCAAAGTATGATATTGCTCATGTGTGATATAGCTAAATCAATGTGTACCATTTCCATTCTCACCAAGAAAAATTCCAATTTTAATATGATTTCCCATAAAGCCTGTTGGTAGAATGAAAGTGATGGTAAAACTGATCTGATTCTAAGAATTATTTTTCTCCTTATAAAAATCGAATTGACATTGTGACATTATTTACCCTTTCCTTATAAGATTTGTTATTATGAATTAGATTTCTTAAATTTGATTATTTTGGAGAGACAGATAATATCACGTTTATGTGCCTTAAAGATTGAAGGTTAAAACTAGACTTGGCAAGGGGGCGCCTGGGTGGCTCAGTTGGTTAAGCGACTGCCTTTGGCTCAGGTCATGATCCTGGAGTCCCAGGATCGAGTCCCACATCGGGCTCCCTGCTCAGCAGGGAGTCTGCTTCTCCCTCTGATCCTCTCATGCTCTATCTCATTCTCTGTCTCAAATAAATAAATAAAATCTTAAAAAAAAAAAAAAAAAAAAACTAGACTTGGCAAAATCATACAGATTAAAGCCATCTGGTGAGGATCACTTTGGGCAACCTGCCAGTATCCCCCTGGTAATGTGCATCTCATAATTATGTTGCAGAATATTCCATTTTGAATTGTATTCTCCAAAGCATAATAACATATCCCTTGTCCCGTTTTGCAAATATCAGTTGAATTTGTTGTATTACTTCAATAAAACGCTTCTAATAAACCCTTCTAATGAAACATATTAATTGGGTTCAAATCTTGTTCTAGCAGGAGGATTCGGGCAAAATATTTGGCTATTCTTTCCCTCGGTTTTTTCACTTGTATAATGGCTAATAATGGTACATTCCTCTTGGAGTTTTATGAGGATCAATTGGCTGAATGTTTGCAAGACAAGTCCTGAAATGTAGTAAACTCTTACAAGCTTTTGTTAATGTAATTAACCATCCTTGGACCATTTTCTATACATTAAAATAGACTGGGAAATTCTGTCAATTCTGTCATTATAATGCTACTCAAATCCATTCTTGCTTCTTGAAATTTATCCCTACTGCCTTGATTCCTTTCTTTCAACTCACATGTAAACTATTTTAATACCTTTCACAGTTCTCAGCCTGCATAAAATATTTTCCCATTCTGATTCCATAATGCCTCTATGGTTAACTTCTTAATACCTGTGTCTGATCATTACACACCCTCTATCCGTATTTAACAGTTACTGAGTATTGCTTATAGAGTGAATTCAAACTCTGCAGTAAGACATTCTAGGCCATCCACAATCTGTTCCTAATCTCACTCTTCAGCCTCATTTCACATTATGTCTTTCAAAATTACTGCAGTCTAATTATACTCTTCTGCTGGTCCCCAAATTGCCAACCAAGTTTTCAGGTGGGAATAATTGTGCTGTTGTTTAGAGCCTGAATACTGAAATCAGATTTCCTTAGGTTCAGTCCCTAGTGCTCATCACTGTTTTGGTGGCGACATTTGGTAAATAATTTAATCTCTTCATATTTCAACTTCCTAACTTTCAAATTCCTAGGAAAATAAGACCAACCTTACAGAATTAAATGAGGTAATACATGGCTTTTAACACTGTGTTTGACACTCATTATGTGATTGGTAAAAGTACCTGTCATTTTTAGTTGCCTTTGTTTTTTCCTTCAGCCCAAAACACTTCTACCATTTTCTAAAACAACTTTTCCATTATATAAAAACCGAATTACATGCCAGTAATACACAGAATATGTCCTGTTCCTCCCAAGCCAGCACAATGTATTTTTGTTACAGAAGCCACATATCATATTAATTTTACTTATATTTAGAATTCAGAATTGTTGATATATCTTTTTTCTCATGCTGGACACTGAGTTCATGAAAGGAAGAGACAATGTCTTCTTAATGTTTCTATCCCCTCCAGCCCATACCATCAAAACTCCTCCCCAGGTCTTATAAAGAAGACTATTCCTTACTTGAACCAAATTGAGGTAGGAAGACAAGGTGGGCCTTCACATCTCATATTCTGATGCATTTTCTACTTCAAGTTCAACCCGCTGCTCTTCCTACATGGTTATGAACTCTGTGACTTTAGGGAAATTTCTTATCTCATCTAAGACTCAGTTTCTTTATCTGTATTATGCTCATAATGAGTATAGCTATTTTCAAAAGCTGTCATGAAGATTAAAAAAGTTGATTCATGCAGCACAGTAATTGTCCATGTAGTAAGTGCTCAGCCATGCTTATGGATTGCTACTATCACTATTATTTTCGGGTGAATTATTATTTGGGATGAAAAAGAAGTGAAGGTAGAAATAGTAATTTCTTATTTCTGTGTGTAGGATAGGAAGAAAAATATGTGATTTATGACTCTATCACCATAATTGCAAAGTGGACACAGGGGAAGATGTTGGCAAAATTTTCTGAGATTTGTCAACACAACATATGAGTGCCAAAAATGTCAAGTGCAAATGTGTTTTCTTCGGGACAACCTAGAAAAAAGCAATATCCCCTATTATTTATTCTTAGTTAAATCATAAACCCTTTCCAGAAAACAAGTAAAATAAAACTAATTAAAAAATCCTTGAGGTGCTCTGGTGGCTCATTCAGTTAAGCATCTGCCTTCGGCTCAGGTCGTGATCTCAGGGTCCTGGGATAGAGCTCCCCCCACAGGGCTCCCTACTCAGCAGGGAGTCTGCTACTCCTATTCCCTCTGCCCCTCCCCCTATTGCACTCTCTAATAAATAAATAAAATCTTTAAATAAAAATCCTATAATAAAATATCATATGCCTGCAATTACAGTACATGGGTAGGATGGTATGTCATTCCCATTGCTATTTCTATTAAATTATTTTGTGATTTGTATTATTTTTTTTAAAGATTTTATTTATTTATTTGAGAGAGAGAGAATGAGAGAGAGCACATGAGAGGGGTTAGGGTCAGAGGGAGAAGCAGACTCCCTGCTGAGCAGTGAGCCCTATGCAGTACTTGATCCTAGGACTCCAGGATCATGACCTGAGCCGAAGGCAGTCGCTTAACCAACTGAGCCACCCAGGCGCCCTTGTGATTTGTATTATTGGCCACTGAAATTCAGTTTTAGAATTATCTCTTGATATTTTAACATTAGAACATTCTTCATAATGATTTAGGTAGAGAATAGATATCTGACTCAAGAGTCAAACTTCATTAATTTCTCCAAAGACCATTTCTGTGATGAGTCCATTTTTTCCCTCTTCTGTAAGCTTTAGAACAACTCATATCTATGCATTTTAGGGAAAAAAAAAACTATTTTGTTGATTTTTGATTTTGTTTTTTCTTTCCCTGCTACATGTTAAAATGATTAGCAGAGATTTTTTAAGTGAGATCTAAAGTTTACATGGTGTACTTGGTAAAAATGCAGATATTTGGTTCCATCCCAGACCTGCTAATCCACATTTCTGGGAGTGAAATCTGAATTTTATCAGACTCCCCAGAATGACTTTTATGCATATTAAAACGTAGGAACCAATTAATTAGATTGCTGCTATTTAGAAATAACATATTTATGGATATTTCCCCATTTTTAAACAGATTTTTATATGAGAACATAAATACATTTGAAAGTTATCTCCCTTATCATTTGCTATGGGCATCACTGTTCTTAGAATTTTTGTATTATGCTATTTCTGAGGCCAGTTTGTGTTAACAACCAATTCTGTACTATTTGATTCCATAAAGTATTGTCCAATTTTATACTGAATTCACAATGCTGCCTCAGCGGTTTGAACTATTCTACAAGGCAATTACAGATTTCCCTGCTTGTGGAATGTCCTTTAAAGCTAAAGCATTTCACTATAATCAGAGGTTTCTGTTACAAGTACCTTTGTAAATGCACTCAATTCCCTTGTAAGTCTGGCCTTTTACTTTATCTGATACACGTAACAGGCAATGCATTTTACTCATCCATAACAACAGCAATAAAGAGTTCATTTGTTGACCTTTCTTTTGCTTTATTTTTAAATCCTTTTTTTTTTTCTTTTTTTGAGGGCTTGGGATCTGACTTCTTTGTCTTAAGGCATGACTCAATTCTCCATTATAATTTCCAAATAAACAATAAGGTCAGAGGCTTATCTAATACCTTAACAAGTACTACTTGCTTGTCTAGTCAGATTCAATAGGTTGAAAATTTAATTATTGTTTAGTGAATCAGGTCAATGGAAACAGTCAATCTCTTACCAAATTTTGTAACACAAAAAAAACACCATACCTAGTCCCAACAGCTCTGGTGTGTTTTGTAGTTCTAGCAATTCGATTTTAAAAGAGTGCATTTTACTTATTTGTTTGTTTTGCTAAATTATATATCCTGGCATTCAACTCATAACAGTCTACATAAATGTTCCTTATTCCTTTTTACGGCCTTATCATTGTGTGCATGCACTAAAGTTCATTCAAACAGTCCTATATGATGATCTCTGGAGTGAAATATTTATTTCCAATAAGTGAAATATTTTTTTAATTTAAATTCAATTAGCCAACATATAGTACATCATTAGTTTCATATGTAGTGTTCAATAATTCATCAGTTGTGTATAATACCCAATGCTCATCACATCACATGCCCTCCTTAAATGAAATATTAAAAAAAAATAGTGGATTTTAAAATTTCATCTTATTATTGGTTAAGTCTTCTTATTCAGGAATGCAGACTGAAGTAAAGAATAAAACCCAGCCTGGGTGGCTCAGTCGTTAAGCGTCTGCCTTCAGCTCGGGTCATGATCCCAGGGTCCTGGGATCGAGCCCCGCATCGGGCTCCCTGCTCCGCGGGAAGCCTGCTTCTCCCTCTCCCACTCCCCCTGCTTGTGTTCCCTCTCTCGCTGTCAAATAAAGAAAATCTTTAAAAAAAAAAAAAAAAAGAATAAAACCCAGGTTTAAATATTTTTCTTTTCCACAAACTATTATTCAAATAAATATATATACTATTCCAATGATATATACAACCACACATAATACATGTAAATGCATATATATATTCTTTTTTCACTTTGATTTTTTTGTCTATACCTAATTGAATAATTACCAAGTTAACATCAAAATTAGCCAGTTTTATCTGATTAGTCTTTATGTTGATACAATGAAATCCTCAAATTAAGAACATTGAATATTATTATCTAAATTCAGAAAAATACAGTTAACATTAAAATTGAAATTCATGGGGCGCCTGGGTGGCTCAGTTGGTTGAGCGACTGCCTTCGGCTCAGGTCATGATCCTGGAGTCCCGGGATCGAGTCCCGCATCGGGCTCCCTGCTCGGCGGGGAGTCTGCTTCTCCCTCTCCCGCTCCCCCCTCTCGTGCTCTCTCTCTCTCTCACTCTCTATCTCAAATAAATAAATAAAATCTTCAAAAAAAAAAATTGAAATTCATGGTTTATAACTCCCATGAGAAAAAGAAGGGAATCGATATGGATTTGGTCTTGTTTCTCCACAGTTGGAACCCAAATATTAGGACCACCGATCCTTTCTTAGACAATAAAAATAAGAACGAACAATAATCCATGAGAGAAAAGAAAGACAAAGACGACAAAAATATTCAGTGAAGGAATGGATGGGGGTATAGTTTTCCCTTTACCCATACACTATTAGTTTCTTAGCACATATACTGTCAACAGTGCTTTTGAGAATATATTCTTGGTCTACACTTATTAAGACCCAGAAGCGGCAAAGAAACTTGTTAGGGCTTTGTGCAACTTGGCAAGTTGAAAATCAATGCAATGAGGATACCTACTAAGGAGATACATCTTGCTCCAGAGAATCTGCAGAGCATATGCAGAGGGTATAATAAATGAGGAGACTAGAAGTGGACATTAATAGGGAATCCAATCAGAGGCAAAAGTAATGACTAGCAAAAAGTGGTATATACATTGAGTCAATGGATATTCACCTCCACCATCTTTAAACCTTTTTGGGGAGCCCGTATTCCTGGGTGGGTACACAGGAGGGTAGAGGAGTCAAGGCTGACTGTGTAATTTTAACTGATGGATGTTACTGTTTGTTTGTTTGTTGTTTTCAAATTTTTATTTAAATTCTAGTTAGTTAACATATAGTTGGTGGATGTTTTTCATAGACTCCTGGTTTTCCAGCCATAATTGTGCTATTCATAGTTTAGTAGTGAAAATATTTGTGATACTGCCTTCAATCTAAATTTAGATGAAATTGAAAAAAACATAGATTTTCTGTTTTGTTTTGATTCATTTTGTTCTGTGGTTCATTCACAAGACCTTTTGCTAAATAACCAAGAATGCTTCAAAGAAGCAAGAACGTATACAAAGGCTTCCAAAGTCAGATTCTATTGATCCATAGCTGTTTTCACTCTTCCCCAAGGAAAGTTAGCTGTAATTAGAAACTAGCAGTAATTAGTTAGATGTAATTAGAAAGTATCAGTTTTTGTGATTGCTTATTTAAAAAATAGAGACTTTAAAACTCCTGCAATTTAAGAAATACAACTCTCAAGCAAAGATGGTTTTCACTATATTCTAAAATATTGACAGTATTAACTATCTGAATATTTGTCAGAATCCTCTCAGAATTCATTTTTTCCTGGTAATCAAGTGTATATAAAGCAAATGGTTTGTTATTTAAAATATTTGATATGCTCTTCTTAATTTAGGAATTTCTATGTGGTTTTTAAATATAATATAGTATGTAAATACTGAATTCTTGAATTTTCCAATGAGTAATCATTTCCATGTTCCCTTAAACATGCTCTTTCTATCTCTTTAACAGTCATCCAGAGACATTCAAAGCTATTTTCTCAATCAATTTTAAAAATTTTATAGGCATTACATCAAAATAAAAGTTCAAACAATAACTTTGCTTTGACAAATGATGTGTTACATTTTGCTTTTTTTTTCAAGGTCATCAGGGTGGTTTATAAAATTCAAACCTTTTAACAAACATAAACACATGTAAAACATGCTTGTTCAAATGCAAATGCATATGCAAATTAGCAACAAATTAAGGATAGGAAAAAATTATGATGAAATCTGGGAAGAGGTTGGAACCTCAAAATGAGTAACTGTATGCTCAGAAGATTAGTGCAGTCAATGCTCAGATCTGTGCATGATGTCCAGAAAGGAAAATGAGAGGAAGTAAATCCAAGGCTTGTGTCTGCATATCAGCTCCTACAAAAGAGGCAGGTCAGAAACTGTTCAATATCTACTTGCACAAGATGAAAGCATGTAGATATGACCCAACATATTGGGGATTTGTTTTAAATTATCCATTAAATGCATATGTACATGATAAAGACCATCCATATCTGCTCTCATTTCCCAAATTCACATATTTGGCACTTTTGGGACAACAAGGTCTAGGACACTGGAACATAAAATAATATTTTTATCATAATTTGGTAAGTACACGAATCATTTGAAAACAATCAGAAATAGAAAAAAAATTTCTTTGTATGTGTGTCAGCTAGACTGTGTAGCTAGGACTAAACAATCCCAACTCAATCCATGCCTTAATTCATACCCGCTGCCATATTTACGTGCAGGTATGTAAGTGTGTATGTATACAGTCAATCAACAGTCACCGCAACACTGCCGTTTAAGGTGCCCTTCCAGAGCAGCAGTCCTTCATGGATGGCTCAGCAACTCAGCCTGTTTTACTCTTACAGATTATCCATGTCAACATGAGCACTTCTTTGCCATCAGAGTAGGGGATGAGACAAAGGAATTCCTTCCTTCCTTCCTTCCTTTCTTTCTTTTTCTTTTTCTTTCTTTTTCTTTTTCTTTCTTTTTCTTTTTCTTTCTTTCTTTTCTTTTTTCTTTTCTTTCTTTCTTTCTTTCTTTCTTTTTCTTTCTCTTTCTCTCTCTGTATTATTTATTATATATATTATTATATAATATTATATATATATAATATAACTAAGCATAATTTTCTTTATGGTCTTGAAACTTAAAATAGTTCTGCTCATCACTGTTGACAAGGTTCATCTAACAAATTCCATAGTTTAAGCATTTATTATGATTTACAAAACTTAAAAAAAGTATCTATTGAAGTGTAGTCTCAACAAATAAACAATTGGCTAGAATTACATCATTTATGCACCATAGAAAGCTTTCCCTATTAAGCTAAAATTATTAGTTTACTGTCTCTCAATTGCCTGTCAGTGAAATAACTAAAATATGAAAGCTTTAAAGGTCTTTTAAACTCCAGAACTAACATTCACATTGCTTTTGATATGTCCTTTGGACAAGAATTTCTCCTCTTATAGGTGATATTTCATGTTTAAATTACTTTTTTTCAACAAACATTTATTGACCATTGACTATGAGCAGAAGCTAAAATAAATATTTTAATAAATGGGTAGAAGAACATTCCATGGCATTAGACTCTGGAGATTTATGATGGATCAGTTAATAATATTGAAATTTTAGAAATCATTATAGTCTAATGATTGTATCATTTTCTCTTTTAGCAATTTCCCAGTAGCTTATACTGTGGTGCCTCAAAACTCATTAATAAGTTGCAGGCCGTTGGGCGCCTGGGTGGCTCAGTCGTTAAGCATCTGCCTTCGGCTCAGGTCATGATCCCAGGGTCCTGGGATCGAGCCCCGCATCCGGCTCCCTGCTCCGCGGGAAGCCTGCTTCTCCCTCTCCCACTCCCCCTGCTTGTGTTCCCTCTCTTGCTGTGTCTCTCTCTGTCAAATAAATAAATAAAATCTTTAAAAAAAAAATAAATAAATAAGTTGCAGGCTGTCAAAGGCCATTTGGTAGCAAAGAGATACACAATCAGATTATTAGAAATAATATTATTCTT